>NC_133382.1:23015041-23307574 GCF_049309525.1 Garra rufa
GAGCATAAAAGACTTAAAAAAAACATTTAAAAAAATCTTACTGATCCCAAACTTTTGAGCAGCATTGTGTGTGTATATATATATATATATATACATATACACTCTTAATAATAAAGGTGCTTCATAATGCCATAGAAGAACCTTTTTGTCTAAATGGTTCCATAAAGAACCTTTAACATCTGAAGAACCTTTCAGTTTCACAAAAGGTTCTCTTTGGCGAAATAATTTTCTTCAGAGGATAAAAAGGTAAGAAAGAAATGGTTCTTTAAAGAACCTTTGACTAAATGGTTCTTTGTGGAACGAAAATTGGCTCTTCTAAGCCGTCGCTGTGAAGAACCTTTTAAAGCACCTTTATTTTTAAGAGTGTATTTGTATATATATTTGTAATTTTCCCTCACAATCTGTATGGTATTTTGCCACTTTTGACAGGATTTTTGCCCTGATCATTAGAAAATTACAGTACATAATAAAAATAGAGAAATTGAGCTGTAACACATCCATATTTTAAACTTGCCATTCGATCAAAGAGTTTGTAAAATGCCTTTAGCATTGCTGATTAGTCAGTCCCAGCAGAGCTGAATTACTGTGTCCTCGATATGAAGCTCGTCCTGCCTCAAAATGGCTGCCTGCACTTGTTTCACATGGGTATCGTTCTCAGCTGGATGAGCTAGATATGAATATATCTCATCTCTCCTGGCCGAGACGAGCGTGAGCGTGTGTTTGTGTGTCTGTGTGTGCGCGTCTGGTCTGTGTTCTCCTGCTAGCCCTGTCCTGTCAGAGCGCTCTAGCCAGCCCCTGCCCGCCTCTGTCTTATTTAACTCTGCCCTCTCTCTCCACCCTGGGAGATGAGAATCAAAGTGACCGGACACACGCAACCATCTGCCCCAGTTCCATGGCAACGAGCTGCCCTCCCAGACAGAGAGAGAGGCTTTTTGTCTTTGCTGCTTGTGAGTTTGTCTGAACACGACTTCCTAATAAAGGCATAGCAGCCCTGGACCTTTAGCTGTCTCTCCAGCTGTCCAATCACACGCTGTCACCTTTTCACATACATCCTTTTGCAGCGATGGTCAGAGGCCTAAAAAAAAAGCACATGTCATGTCTTGTATATCGCCGGAGGCTTAACGGGTACTGCCCCTTAGTGTTACCTCTCAGTGGTGGCTTTTTCTTCTTCTCAGATCTGCAAAGAATCCTTTGGGGGGCGCTGCTGCGCAGTCTGAAACCTTATGTGCTGCTGCTTTTCTTTCCTTCAGAGCTGGCTCATGGCTGGCCGATCTGGATTCATAGTAACTGAGAGCAGGGAGGGATAGAAAATCGATTGGGAGCCTGGCAGTTCTTTAATGGCAACTCTTTTTACCTGTTATCAAGTGAGATGGGCTGCAGGGGCCCCTGACAATGACACGCTGCCCTCTTAGCAGCAGTTTGACTGATTAGGAGAGAAAACGACGTGTCAAAGAGAGGCAGAGCGGCTGAAATCACAAAGCCTGCAGGCTGCTCTTCGCACGCTCTGATCATCTAGTGGAAGCTCGATTGGAGCCCGGAGGTCCAGGGGCCCCGTCGAACTCGCCGCACACGGGATAAGGGGAGGCTCTACAGGCGAGAAATTGCTTTCTCGAAAAGAGTTTACAGTCTGTAGGTTTTTGGATGTGCTTCCTAAACCACTCAGGAATTGTATGAACGTGAGACGCATATGCAGTCGAACATCTCGACTGACATCACAGATGCAGACTGTTTCCCTCAGGAAGGGCCTTTGTAAAAACAGTTACATGGCTCCATCTAGTGGCGGATGTGGGCTCATTCTGTTCACTGTTTTGCTAACAAATACATTATTTAAGCCAAGCCTGAATTCAAATCAGGGCTGTTATGTTTGTAGAGATCATGATTTAAATGTGTGAATGTGATGTGTGAGAGTGTCATTTCCTCCGCTATTTCTTCTTTTTCTCTACATGGATATCAGTCACCTCTCTACACCCCTTTTTTAGTTTATCCCGTTTCACAACCTCTTTCTTCCTCTGTCTCTCTATCACTCTCTCTCTGTCTGCTCTTTGTGTTAACCGCTGTGTGGGACATGTTATAGGTAAAGGTCCAGAGACCATATTTGCGGGCCAGAACTTGAATGACAACGAATGGCACACAGTTCGTGTTGTCAGAAGAGGCAAAAGTCTGAAGCTAATGGTGGATGACCTGCAGCCCTCTGAAGGTATGGCACATTCTCAAGGATTCTATCATCTTAAGGCTAAATTTGAAAATGAGCATTCTATGCCCTATTATGAAGTGTAGAGTACTTGAAGTTTATTGTCTCACCTTGTATGAAGATATAGCCTTTTGGATGTATAGCAGGGTTTCCATGTAAGATACTACATAAGTCTAAATATTTTGAGAATAAAGTGGAAATTTTTTGAGAATAAAGTCAAAGTTATGAGAATAAAGTCGAGTTTCAAGAAATGTTTACATAATATGTAACATCTTCCGTTCATTATTTGCAGCACATCAGCCACCCAGTAATCGCAATAATTTTGTGCTTTGTTGCTTTTAATATAACACAGCTCAGCTTTCAAACTCTGTAAATTTCATCACGAAATACAAATTATAAATGTGTTTTCCCATTTTATTTCAAATTTATTGCAGGATATAAAAGTGAAGGCATGGAAAAAAAAGAAAAAGTATTGCCGAATTTAATGAAACAATACAGCGATCTGTCACTCCACATTAAAGAGCATAAAAAACACATTATTGTAAGACATATTGTTTGTATTTTGCTATAAAACTGACAGATTTTGAAAGCTTACATTTTGGAATTTCTCCCGGTGCTCCCAATCTGCAATAGGCTAGAATATACTCTCAAAATATTATAACTTTAATCTTGTAATTGCTACAAATTAATTATCATAATTTTGACTTTATTCTTGAAATATTTTTACCTTATTCTCGAAATATTTTGACTTTATTATCGTAATATTTCTACTTTATTTTTGAAATATTTTAACTTTATTCTCGTAGTGTTTCAACTTTATTCTCGAGTTTAATCTTAGATTTTTTTTTTTTTTTTTTTGCGTGGCACTAAAACGCTGTCGTAAATTTGAAATCTTAAATCTATATATATACAGAAAGCGATCAAAATTTGTAGCAGTCAATTCAAATGCATTTCATGACTCCTTTAAAATCCCATGTAGGATAAATCGCCCATAATGTCGAGATAAATTTCAGAGACGCACCACAGAGTATCACATGGTCCTAATTATTCCCTTTAAGTAATTGCATGTACTCTTTGCTAGCGGGCTTGTGGAAGGGCCTTTGTGAAGAGATTCAATGGCTCTCTTCCAATAGCATTCCCTCAGTGCTCCTCAAGGTCAAAAACACCTTTTGCAATTTACCCACTGAATGAAACGTCATGAAAAAGGTAGTGCTTTCCCACAGTGCAGTACAATCATAGTTTTTTGCCGAACTTACTGGTGTGTATTCGACACTTTGAAATAGACTTGGTATTTCACTTAATGCTGATGCATTCGGAGGCCAAACCACTGAGGGAATACATTATACTCACATAACCTTACTGATTTTAGAGTGAAAGAACTTCCTCTTGGGAAGCTTTAAAAGAGGTTTTTAAAATATTTAAGGGCTTCTTTCTCTCCCACTGGATCGCAGAAAGATGAAGTTAACCTTTTTTCCTTCAAATTCCCTAAAATACTTCTAACATTCTTCCAACTCCTAATGCTTTCATGTTTTTCTAGTCTTCCATGTTTGTTAAAAATCTCATTTTGCTGCAGTAAGTCGGCCCATTTGGCAATACTGCGGCCCTTTCGCAGATATCGCACTTTATGTGTACATGCAACAACTTGCAATGTGTCCGTGAATTTAACAAGACTGTAAGGTTGTCCCATGCAGCATTGCATCACCCTTTTAGGACAGGGTCTGCTGTGACACTCTGCCCTTCCTGCATTAAATCTGTTTTCGATTATTCACCCTGGTAAGGTCAAATCACGGGAGACCACACGCAGCTGGAGTTCCACAATGTGGAAACGGGCATCGTTACGGAGAAGCGTTACATGCCCGCTGTGCCCTCCAACTTCATTGGACACCTGCAGGGTTTGTCCTTCAATGGCATGTCCTACATTGACCTGTGCAAGAATGGCGACATCGACTACTGCGAATTGAACGCCATGATCGGCTACAGAAGCATCGTGGCAGACCCGGTGACCTTCAAGTCTCGCTCTAGCTATGTGACCTTGCCCACCCTTCAGGCCTACTATTCCATGCACCTGTTCTTCCAGTTTAAGACCACTTCACCAGATGGGCTCATCCTGTACAACCGAGGAGATGGCAATGACTTTATAGTAGTAGAGCTGGTTAAAGGGTGAGCTCCATTGGTTTTTAATGCACTGTGTTTGATTGGAATGCATAGAACATGTGATAAATCCTTCACTAATTGTATTCGTGACTGTTTGCATGCAGATATCTCCATTATGTGTCAGACCTGGGAAATGGAGCTCATCTCATCAAAGGAAATTCCAACACACCGCTGAATGACAATCACTGGCACAATGTGATGATCTCGCGAGATACGAACAACCTCCATACTGTCAAAATAGACACCAAAATCACCACACAGACTACCATGGGAGCCAAAAACCTGGATCTGAAAGGTACTTTTGAGGTTTTCCTAATTAGAATGATTTTATATGATTATTAGAGCTTAGCAAGACACAAGTACTATATAGAATAAATTGATAATAAGGTTCCATTAGTTAATGTTAGTTAATGTATTGACTCACATGAACAAACAATCAACAATACATTATTTATTACACAACAATACAGTATTTATTAATATTTGTTAATGTTAGTTAATGAAAATACAGTCGGTTGTTAGTTCATGTTAATTCACAGTGCATGAACTAATGTTAACAATCACATTTGATTTTAATAATGCATTAGTAAATGCTGAAATTATCATTGACTAAGATTCATAAATTATGTAGAAGTAGTGTTCATTCTTAGTTCATGTTAACTAATGTAGTTAACTTATGAACCTTATTGTATATTAGTGTTACTAATAAAATAAAAATAACTTTTTTAATCAAAAAAATATATTATATGAAAGCCTGTTTCTGTCACTAAATAAAAAATAAAAAAGAGTATTTGCGACTTTTTATCTCATAATTCTGACTTTTTTCTCACATTTGTGTGATATAAACGAACAATTGCATGTTATAAAGTCATAATTGTGAGTTAATATGTAGACTTGCAAGATATAAAGTCATAATTGTGAAATATAAACTCACAATTGTGAGAAATAATTTTTTTTCTCAAAATGGCTACTTTTTCTCACAATTTTGACTTTTTTTTCTTGCAGTTGCAAGTTTGTATCTTGTAATTCTGACTTTTTTCTCAGAATGGTGAGATATAAACTCACAATTGCAAGTTATAAAGTCCAGTTCTGAGGGGAAAAAATACTGATATTTTCTCAGAATGGTTTATATCTCATAGGACTTAATAACTCGCAGTTGTCTTATAAAGTCAGAATTATGAGATATAAACTTACAATTCTGAGAAAAAAAAGTCACAATTTCAAGATTACAAACTCTCAACAGCAAGAAATAGTTTTTCTCAGAATTGCTAGTTTATATCTCTCAATTGTGACTTTTTTCTCAGAATTGTTTATATCTCGCAATTTAGATTTTATAACACGCAATTGCGAGTTTATATAATGCAATTCTGAGGGGGAAAAGGAAATTCTGTCTTAATAACTCGCAATTATGAGTTTATAACTTACAATTCTGCGAAAAAAATCTGAATTATGTGTTTGTGTCATGGAATTCTGAGAAAAAAGTCAGAATTGTGAGATAAAATGTTGCAATTACTTTTTTTGATTCAGTGTCAGAAATGGGCTTTCATATTATTGTGAAATAATATTTGTAACAAATTCATGTGATTAAAGCTGTATTTAGCCATTACACTAGACTTCAGTCACATGATCTTTCAGAATTGATTTTGTGCTGAAGAAACATTTCTTGTTAATTTTTGCAATTACTTAAAAAAAAATGAATTGATTTTTTTATATATATTTTTGTGGAAACCATTATACATTTTTTAGGATTAACTGATTAATATAATGTTTAAACGATTTGATCAATTTAATACATATTAAATAATTTCCTTAAAAAAAAAAAAAAAAAAAATATATATATATATATATATATATATATATATATATATATATATATATATACATATCAACCCAAATGTCTAAATGTAAATGTAACTCCAAATGTCTAAATGCATTCTTTACCTCACATTAACATTCACGTTGTTGTGTATTGCAACAAACAAATGAACCAGCAGGGGGCAGTGGTGTCCCCTTTCTGTGTCCATTTACATAACATGCACCCTTGATAGTTGAATTGAAAAGACATTGTCAGTCAGAGCATAATATTTCCTGTCTCTACAGGTGATTTGTATGTGGGAGGAGTGGCCAAAGAGATGTATAAGGACTTGCCAAAGCTGGTGCATTCTAAAGAGGGCTTCCAGGGCTGCTTGGCATCTGTAGACCTGAACGGCCGTTTGCCAGACCTGATGTCAGACGCACTGTCCCTTGCCGGCCAGGTGGAGAGAGGATGCGAAGGTGAGGAAAACGGTATGAATGAAACATTCACCAAGTCGGGCTAGACAAGGTCCTTCGCTTGTTGACTACAATCTCCAATCCTTGTCTCATCTCATGCACTCCTGTTCATCCTCTCTGCTTCTTGTTCTCTTCACTATCTGTTGTGTGTTCTCTTCATGCTGGGATATTTTTAACCGGTTTCATGGTTTTGTGTTCCACTGTTGGGTGTAGATTTGGGGTGAACGATATGGACATGTCTCTATTAATGTCAAGAGATCTAGAGTTTTTTCCAAGCTTTAACTTTGATGACGCTGACTATATGAGAGTAAAGAGACTGGTTACTGCAAGTAGCCTTTAGTGCTTATATTAATTAGTGAAAAAGTTAACAGTAATTCTTTTTTCTTGGAAGCTCAGAAAGATAACGATATTATAAAAGCGATTCATCAGTTTTACTAACATAGCCCATAGGACTGCTGCGAGAGCTAGCAAAAATATGCCATTTTCCGTCCTTAAAAGATGAATTGAATGCATTAAAACTAATTGCAGTGCAATCATTCCAAAAGGGAAAACTCATTTAATAGGGGCATGCAAGAAAGGGTGATATTATGCTTATTGAAAGTGCTATTTTAGATATATAACATGTAAGTAATTTTAATATTAAAACAGTAATGTCTAAGCTAATGAAGTTACAGTGCCATTCAAAAGTTGTTTGCTTTTTAAAGAAATTAATATATTAATAACTTTGATACAGAAAATTCGATTTCAAGTAAATGCTTTTCTATTGAACTTCATATTCAGCAAAGAAACCAGAAAAATGTTTTTCAAGGTTTATGCAAGAAATATTAAGCTGTGCAACTTCATTAGTAATACATTAATAACAAAATGAATGCTTTCTGAAGAATCCTATGATACTCAAGAGTAATGGCTGCTGAAATTCTATAAGAGGAATAAATAAGTTATTTTAAATTATAATATTTCACAATATTAGCTTTTTTAATGTATTTTGAATCAAAAAATGCAGCCTTTGTGAGAATAAGACACTTTCAAGAACATGAATCGAGCTAATACGTAAGAATGCATCAAATCAAAACTAAAAGACTAAAACTGAAAATAATATAACAGTACTATAATAAACCTTAATGAAAACTTATTATAGACTGCTGTTATTTTAAAATGAATCTAATTATCTTAACTACAGACTAACCGTAACTCTACAGCTAAAAGCAAACCTTTTTACATTTCCAGGAATTTTTTTTGGCAATTTTGTCTGGCAAAATGCACAACCTCTATGTGACCCTGGAACACAAAACCAGTCATGAGGGTCAATTTATGGAAATTGAGATTTATATATCTGAAAGCTAAATAAATAAGCTTTCCGTTGATGTATTGTTTGTTAGGATAAGATCATATTTGTCCGATAGACAACTATTTTAAAATCTGGAATCTGAGGGTGCAAAAAAAATTAATTCAAAAATATTAAGAAAATTGCCTTTAAATTTGTTCAAATGAAATTCTTAGCAATGCATATTACTAATCAAAAAATAAGTTTTGATATATTTACAGTGTGAAATTTACAAAATTTCCTCATGGAACATAAGCTTTACTTAGTATCCTACTTGGCATAAAAGAGAAATCGATAATTTTGAACCATACAATGTATCTTTGACTATTGCTACAAATATACCTGTGCTACTTAAGACTGGTTTTGTGGTCCATAATAACCTTCCATTATGAAAGCACATATTTATTAATAATAAAGTCATTTTGGGATCAAATTTACAGAAAGTGATCATGACTGAAAAATGTCCTTTTGTTCAAACCAAACCTATGCTACTGGTTTTATCATGTCTGTTCCTGACTGACTCTGTCTCTCGTCATCTCTAACTCCACCTTTCTTCTTCCCCGGGTCTCTGTCTGCTTTCTTTATTTCCTCTCTCTGTTCCCTTACATTTTTAACGACTTAATTTGTTATAATCACAGACATTCCAGTGCCTCTACTAACATCTTTTATATTTTGTTTTGTTTTTTCTTTTTCGTTTGGCTGACAAAAGTTGCATTGCTGAAAGCTGACTTGCAAGGTAGATAGCCATATGTGTGTCTTAACCGATGCCCCCTCTTCCCCCCCTCCAGTGTTGAGCGTCTGATGTCGTAGATCACGTTTTCCCAGCAGCCGGTCTAGTAACTCACCGTAAATACAAGCACCATCCGCACACCTTGTATTTACAGCCTCCCGGTCTTCAACTGTCTCCAAGTGTCCTGTGTCATAGTTTTTCCTCACTTGCCCGTCACCGCTCTTTTCATCGGAGCGTACATCTGTTCTGTTGTTTACTGGAGGCATGCGTCCCCCCTCCCCTCTTCCGACAGTGCCCCCCTCCACCCACTGCATGCGGTTTCAGCTCCTTCCACACCAAAATGCGACGGAAATAGTCTATAGCCTTTACCCCCCGATAAGGGCCTTAAAACTAGATGGAATTTCCCAAGCGGTTAGGGAATCTCTCCCGTGAGTTTGAAGCCAGATTACTCCGCTCAGATATATAACGCTCGGTTTGAGAGCGGCTCGTCAGGGGAGCGAGCCAACCCTCTGTTTCTCTGCCTGAGACTTTAAATGAGCTTCGCTCAGACAGATCAGGTGAGACAGGAAGAGCGCAGCTCATCTGGATCGTACCGGCGGCTGTCGTAGCGCCTCTCTCCTTTTCCCTGCCAGACTCGCTTCACTTCCGAGTCAAGTGGCCAAGCCGCAAATGTGCGACTGATTGGCCAAATGGCTGAGTGATGGAGAGGAGGGAGCGTTTGAGGGCCAGGGGCCTGTTTTACATGCCGGCTGAAGTAATGAGAGAAATGAGAACAGAAGTGTTTCCGCAGGCTGTAATATGCCTGGCCCGTCGCCCCGTCGCTTCGCTTCTGTAGACCGAACACAAAATGAGCTGTTCCAGACGGCCCCCATTTATCTTACAGCCCCGAGTCCCCAGGGAGTACTGCTGCTTTAAACCCACCTCA
This sequence comes from Garra rufa, assembly GCF_049309525.1. Taxonomy (NCBI): domain Eukaryota; kingdom Metazoa; phylum Chordata; class Actinopteri; order Cypriniformes; family Cyprinidae; genus Garra; species Garra rufa. Next base: position 23,024,637 of record NC_133382.1, read on the forward strand.
GCAATACTAGGAGCAGATGTTATTATCACACAGGGGCCTGTATTATTACTGCAGCCAATACACTGCGAATTACCGCCAATGCTACTCTGTCACACAGCCACTGGTGCAATGCCTCGATTGCACTTTAAAATCAAGTCACCTGTCCACATTTAATGTCTTCTTGAGTAATGAGACATTTAAAGGCACACTCAGTAATTTTTTACCTTGTTAAAAAAGTTTTAAATAGTACTTTCTGAAAATCATACTCACCTTAGACAAAGATTCAATACTAAACTCTCACAACAAAACAAAAACAAAACTTTACAGATAATTTACTCACCCTGTGTCATCCAAGATGTTCATGTCTTTCTTTCTCCAGTCGTAAAGAAATTATGTTTTTTGAGGAAAAGGGTGTTTGATCTTTTTTGCATGTTCACTTTGTAAACACTTGGTCAGTACGCCTGCAGCGATGTAGGATGATTTTGAAGTTGGAAGAGAAAATGAGATGGGAGTTTTTTGACATACACTAACTGTTTAGAACCAGAGTATAGAGTACGCATTCGCATTGCAGAGCTAGACGAGACAAGCATTTGTGGCTAAAAAGTGTATAAATAGTAATTCATTTAAGAAAATGACCAATCGTTTTGCTAGATAAGACCCTTATTTCTCGGCTGGCTCTTTGAAGCTGCATTTAAACTGCATTTTGCAAGTTCAAACACACAGGCACCATAGAAGTCCACTATATGGAGAAAATTCCTGAAATGTTTTCCTCAGAAAACATAATTTCTTTATAACTGAAGAAAGAAAGACATGAAGGGGGGTGAGTAAATCATCTGTAAATTTTTGATCTGGAAGTGAACTAATCTTTTAATGTACCTTTAAGGTAGTAATATGCATCCTTTTGGAGTAAATAAGGTGCTAAAGTGTACCAATGACAACTTTTGTACCTTTTTTTTGAGAGTGTAGCTAATTTATTTTACATGGAGCAATTCGCCTCACGGGGGCGAACATGTTGAGATTGAATAGCTTACTTCTACAGTGACAAATATCAGCAAATACAGATATTTGCTGTTTGAGTAATGCTACACTACACTACATAATTTAGATCAGAAAGGTTTTTTTAGGTTCTTTAAAGAAAATGTGAACAGTAACAGAATAATACTTTTATTCAGCAAGGGTTGATTAAAAAGTGACAGTTAAGACATTTGTAACCCTGGACCAGAAAACCAGTCATAAGGGTCAATTTGTTAGGATAGGACAATATTTGGCCGAGATACAACTATTTAAAAATCTGATATCTGAGGGTGCAAAAAATCAGAATATTAAGAAAATCACCTTTAAAGTTGTCCAAATGAAGTTATTAGCAATGCATATTACTAATCAAAAATTAAGTTTTGATATATTAGCAGTAGAAAGTTTACAAAATATCTTCATCTTTACATTATATCCTAATGATTCGGCATAAAAGAAAACTCAATAATTTTGACCCATACAGTGTGTTGTTGGATATTACTACAAATATACCTGTGCTACTTAAGACTGGTTTTGTGGTCCAGGGTCACATTTATATTTATCAAAGAGTCATCAGTATTAATAATATTAACAATATTAAGCATAATTCCAATGTACTTCAGCACCAAATTAGCATGTTAAAATGATTTATAAAGGCGATGTGTGATGCTGAAGACCTGAGTAACGGCTGCAAAAAAAATTCTGCGTTGCCATCACAGGAATAAATTAGATTTTAAAATGTATTTAAATAGAAAATGGTTATTTTAAATGTTTATATTTTTTACTTTTTTTGATTTAAAAAATGCAGTTTTGGTAAGCATAAGAGACTCCAAAAACATTAAAAATCACACTGACCCCAAATTTGGAGGAGAAGTGCACATCAAAACCACTAGGTGTCAGTGAAAGTCTAAAGGACATCCAAATATGTCTACTTGCTTATTAATATAGCATATGAAAAGCAGTATGTCAAATGAGTAGTATGTCCAAAAATGTAGTATTCATGAATATAGTCATGAAGTAATTTTTTCATAACAGTGCAATCAAACTCAAACAGTGCTTAATGTTGGATGCAGTCTTATTAACCAACACAACATAAAAAAAATAAAAAAATGACTGAGTGTTCCTTACAAGCTCTAGGTTTCTTTATTTAGTGATCCCCAGTGTTCATGAATCTAAGATAATAACAGAATACAAGCTAAAATAAGCACACTTATTATGCTATATGAAATCATACTGAAATGGAAAAGATTTGTGTTTCCTTTTTCCTGAAATTTGAATGTAAAATGAGAAAGATGAATATTTAGCTAAACAGAAGATTTTGTTCCTCACTGGTAGTTGGTTTTTCATCTAGGGGAGTGAGCAGATGGGACGGTTCTGTGTGGCTGTTTCTGCTGCAATAAAAGCTTTTCACTAGTCTGGATTTTTATGTTGTAAGGGGCCCATGAATTTATATACCCTTCTCTTTTCTGTCTGTTTGTTTCTCTCTCTCTCTACACTACTCTGTCATCGGTCTCTTCAGGCCCCAGCACTACCTGTCAAGAGGATTCCTGCTCCAATCAGGGCGTGTGTCTGCAGCAGTGGGAGGGGTTCAGTTGCGACTGCAGCATGACATCATTTGGAGGACCGCTCTGCAATGACCGTGAGTCTATCACCTCTCCTTCTTTACAGCTGCTGTAGGAAAACCCAGCACACTGATCCAGAACCACCTAAATTGGTTTGACAATGGGTGAGAGCACGTCTCGCGCTGGTATTATTTATGGTGTTTTTAAAACATCAGCCAGACTGTGAAAAATAAACAGACCCATTTGTATTCAGAACTCACAGTACTTCACAATTCAAGGACTGAGATAAAAATATAAGATTCCACTGATGCATCAGATGTGACCTGTCACATTGAATTAAAATGGAATCTCTGTGACCCTTAAAAAGTGGCTATTTTCAGAACAGAATACTTGCATGCTGTTTACTGCCTACTGCACAGAATACACCACATGCTCCCACTGTTTTTTAAAAATAGCATGTGAATCAGTGTGTCTATGCATTGTGTAAAATATTTAAAAATGGTATGCTACATTGTTGTCACAACCTGTTTGATTCATAGAGTGAAGTCTAGTTAGTCTAGATTATTGTGCACACAGTGTCAGTTTGTGATCATTGTGGCCAGTTTACTAGGGATGTAACGATATCAAAATCTCACGATACAATACTATCTCGATATAAAGTCCACAATACGATATTAATTGCAATATAAAAAAAAGACAAATGAACTTGGAAAAAGACTTGGAAAACAGTGAATATTTTGTACATTTTAAAATTAAATTCTTCTATCTAATGCACTTTGAGAGTACAAAATTAAGAGCTCCAACCCATGTTCTTAACTAAGAAAACAGAAGTCAGAAAAAAGTCAGTGAATTGACTTGTACCTTAATTTTAAAGGGGATTCAACCCTCTTTTTATTTGTGGTATACTGTCTCAGTCTAAATTACATTCACACTGGTGTTTTAGGAAGCCAAACAAATTAGAATATAATAATAATAACAACTATTTTATATTATATATGTGTTATTTGTTATTCCTATGACAGTAATAGCCATATATTGTAAAACAATTGCACTGTAAAATAAATGAAGATGAATATTTCATAGGTATATTATTTTGCTCTACAATAGTACACTACAGTAGGGAAATTACAATACTTATTTCCTAAACAGATATTTTAAATTTGGATTGCAGTTACTTGCCTGTTTAAACCGCTAGCTGACAGCAACTCATATTGCACTTTTAAGCTTTTATTTTGACGGAAATGTCAGTAGAGCTTTTATTTTGACAGAAAACCCTTGCTTCAGTGAAAACAGGCTTACAAAAATGTAAAATGCTGTAATCATCTGCTGCAAAAATAAAGCATAACTGGTGGCCATTGTGTTCCCAAACATGCGCTTAACTCTAAAATCACAGAACATGCAATAAAAAAGTTCACTGCATTCACTGTGAACTGAGCCGTTCTAAAGCAGGGAAAACACCGGATCACAAGCTATTCGACTGAACGAAGTGCACGCTTCCCTATGAAATGCACAGCAAAAACTTGATGAAGGATTGAGCCATATTGTGCTTTCAGTTTAGGTTTGTTTGACAGATACTGTGCCAAAGCATAATGACCCAAAACACATAACTTTAAAGTTTTTTTATGTTAGAATAAGAAGTTTTAATATGTTTTAAAAAACTACACTTTTGCCCAGAAGACCTATCGTTTTACATCGTCATGCGAACACAATGATATTGAGACAGTTTTGCTATCACAATATCAAGAAATTGATAATGTTGTTACATCCCTACAGTTTCCTGTTCATATTGGCAAATCTAGTAAGTTGTCCAGAATAAAAAAATCCTAATAATTTACTCACCCCATGTCATCCAAGATGTTCATGTCTTATCTTTCTTCAGTCGAAAAGAAATGTAGGTTTTTGAGGAAAACTTTGCAGGATTTTTTTCCATCTAGTGGACTTCAATGGGAATCAACCAAATTGCAGTTTCAGTGCAAATGATCTACACAATCCCAGCCGAGGAATATGGGTCCTATTTAGTGATTTTTTTTTTAATTACACTAGCTCTGCATCCATGGTTTCACGCATTACGTAGTCACGTAGGAAAGGTCATAAGTACCGACCTTGTGTTTACAAAAGTGAGCGTGCAAAGAAAGTCAAACGCCCTTTACAAGAAAAAGGTAAAACAACATTGGATGATTTTGAAGTAGAAGAGAAAATGAGATGGAGTTTTTTGCTCTACCCTACCTTTTTAAACCTAAGTACACAGGTAAAGAACTAACCACACGACCTTTCCACCATGACTACATATTGCGTAAAGTCTCGGATGTGCGTCACAAAGCTACTATAGTGCAAGATGAGCATTTGTGGCTAAAAAGTATATCAATTTGTATATTTTTTTTTAGAACATGACAGATCACCTTGCTAGATAAGACCCTTATTCCTCAGCTGGGATCGTGTAGAGCCATTTGAATCTGCTTTGAAACTGCAAATCTGGACCTTCAACCCATTGATCCCTATTATAGCCCACTATATGGATAAAAACCCTGGAATGTTTTCTTCAAAAACCTTATTTCTTTTCGACTGAAAAAAGAAATACATGAACATCTTGAATGACATAGGGTTGAGTAAATTATCAGGAAATTTTTATTCTGCAAGTAAACTAATCCTTTAATGTATACAGCGAAAATCATATCAACCATAGTATACACTGTTATACTAAGTATTCTTTCTGCATACTGCCAAAATTGTGCAGTCTTCTGCTACACCACTTGAGGGGGTTGGTGGACAGTGCATAGCTGGGGATCTGCACCATGCTGTATATCACAATTTGCTGCAATGAGTAAAAAATATATATTTAGTCGACTGTTTTGTATAGAAATAAATTATATGTAGAGGGAAACATCGCATAAGCAAGCGTGAGCATTTATGAATGGGTTTGTAATATTGAGCCGTACCCCAGAAGATCCTTGACTGAATTTGGTGTGAAAACCCCTAGTTCTTGTAGCCCGTGAAAGTGCTGAGTGCCAGGAATCTGAAGCAGAGTGAAAGTCCTTGAGATGGTTTACGGAGAAGATCTATTACAGGCTCAAGCCATGCACAGCTAATCCATTCTGCGGGTTTGCCAAACTGATAAGAGCCCGCCTTTGTTCAGGGCGAAGAAACCACATAGACGGCTTGCATTACATCATCCGCATCCTCACACCTCGCTGGAATCCATTCAGTGTGTTTTTAGAGATGAGAACGGCAGAGGAAGATAGGATCGCTTTTGCTACCTAATTAGAATTATAAAGAAAAACACATTTCTTTTCGCTTTCTCTTTTTCCCCCCCTCATATCTACAGTGATTCAGATTGATAAATGAAATAAATGGGTGGTTTCGCCTTCATTATTATGTAAGCCCGTTGGTTAATGATTACAGGCTGAATCAGTCTTTTACTAGGCACTTATTTGACCAAGGAACAGACAGAATGATATGTGCACACAATATTAATGTTCCTGCACGGTCATATGCTCATGCGCACACACACAAAGGCTCATTTAGATGTGTAGAAGCCCAGTGATCATCAGGCCGTGAAGGCAGTGCAACGAGAAAGAGGCTTTGTCTGAGCATAGCAGCAGAGAGTAAAGCCTGGGTTTGAGACTCAGCCGTGAGACTCAGAACCATAGTTGTCGAAGGTATGGACACTCAGCACCAATTCCCCATCTCTGAAACAAGCTTTTACTAACACATACACATGCGTGCATCGATCAATACACAGATCCCTGCAGGGTAGGTGCAGGGTCTAGAACTAACAGTTGTCACGAACCAAATGTGAGTAAAAATAGAGAGTTGCTCAGCACTGACAGGGAACTTTATTTAAAATGTAACATTATATATAGTTATATATGGTATATAAAGTTATTGCATTAATCCACCAACATAAAAATGTGAGGAACAGAATAATGATTTTGTTTTTTGTTTTTTGTTAAACTGTGAATAATAATTTCTAAATTAATAATATTTATATTATTATTATTTTTGAATAGTAACATTAGTATTGAGTATTAGTAGTTAAAAATAATGCCTTATGGCTAGTAAGAAATCTTTAATATTTAGCTAAAAAATCAAAATGTATTGATGTCATTATATGAGTCATTATTCATAAAATAAATCTAAATTTAATAATGATAAATGTATGTTGAGGTTTCAATATTAAATGTTTAATTAAAAAAATACAGAAAAAATGTGGTTTCATGGACTGTGGGAAATATTAGCCTGGTAAATTTTCTCAATTTTTATTTTTATTCAAGAAAAAAACAATTAAATAATTATTTTTTTATAACAAATCACAAATGCATGAAAATTGTTATGATTCATTATTCATATATGATTCATATGTATCAAGGTATGTCTAAGTTTTAAAAAAATATGGTTTCATGGACTGTGGGAAATATTAGGTTGGTACAATTTCTATTTAAAAAAAACCTTAAAATTTCATAATGACAAATGTATGTTAAAGTTTTTATAAAAAATGTTTCATTTTAAAAAATACAGAAAAAAATAGTTTTATGGACTGTAGGAAATATTAGGCTGGCGTATTTTGTCAATTTTTATTTTATGCAAAGAACACTAAATCTAAAATTTATAACGACAAATGTATGTTTAAGTTTTAATATTAAATGTTTAATTTAAAAAAAATACAGAAAAAAATGTAGTGGGATTGTGGGAAATATTAGGCTGGTAATTATTCTTATTTTTTATTTTTATTCAAGAAGAAAACAACTAAATCTATTTTTTATAATCACAAATGAATGAATATCGTTATGATTCATTATTCATATGATTCACATTTTAATATAAATACTGAAAAAACATGGCTTCCAGACCTGTAGGGGAAAAAATATGTCTAAGTTTTAATATTAAATGTTAAAAATGTGGTTTCATGGATCGTAGGACATATTAGGCTGGCATATTTTCTCAATTTCTATTTTTATGTAAAGAAAAGTAAATCTACATTTCATAATGACAAATGTATGTTTAAGTTTTAATATTAATGTTTAATTTGAAAAATACTACAAAAAAATGGTTTCATGGATTGTGAGAAATATTAGGCTGGCATATTTTCTCCATTTCTATTTTTACGCAAAAATAAATAAATAAATAAATCTACATTTTATTATGACAAATGTATAAGTTTTAATATTAAATGTTTAATTTAAAAAAAATACAGAAAAAATGGTTTTACGGACTGTAGGCAATGTTAGTCGTATATTGTGTCAATTTCTATTTTATGTAAAGAAAACTAAATCTAATTTTAATAATGACAATTGTATGCTTAAGTTTTAATAATAAATGTTTCATTTAAAAAAATACAAAAAATGGGTTTCTTGGACTGTAGGAAATACTATGGTTGTAGGACATTTTCTCAATTTCAATTTTTATGCAAAAATAAAAGACTAAATTTTCATTTCATAATTAAAATTAAGTTTTAATACTGAATATTAAATGTTTAATTAAAAGAAAAACAGACCTCTTTTTCTATTTTTTCTATCTTTCTATTTTCATTAAAAAAACTAAATCTAAATTTTATAGTCACAAATGTATGTTTAAGTTTTAATATTGTATGTTTAATTTGAAAAAAAAAATACAATAAAAATATGGTTTTATAGACTAGGAAATATTAGGCTCTCAATTTCTATTTTTATGCAAAAAAAACTAAATCTAAATTTCATAATGACAGATGCATGTTTAAGTTTTAATATTAAATAATTAATAAAAAAAATACAGGAAAATAAATGTGGTTTCATGGACTGTAGGAAATATTAGGATGGCCAATTTTCTCAATTTTAATTTTAATGTAAGAAGTAAAATCCAATTTTCTTATGACAAAAGTGTGGGTAGGTATTAATATAAAATTTTTAATTAAAAATACAGAAAAAAAAGATCTGTCTGTTTCATAGTCAGCAGGAAATATCATGCTATTTTCTCATTATCTTCATTACTGGCATTTGTGGCAAAAGTTAATTCTGAATGCTGGTTGGGTGCATTTGTCTATTATCAAACACACTTCAGATCTGAATGGCTACTATGAGCTGTTTAGTTTGAGCTGGTTATCAAAGAGCGCTTTAGAAAACCAGTAAGGAGAAATAGCAGAGCCGGTGTTCTCCACTGAATGCAAAACTGATTTGCTCGGTATAAATACTGTCAAAGAGACAGCGTGTAGATAAGAGACAGAAAAATTATGTGATTAAAAAATGACCACAGCTATAGAGAGAACCGTGGCGATAACCTGATTCTCACGTGAGAAATGTGATATTAAATCTGATGAATCATGCCATTCATGATGTCAGCGCACCCGTCTGCACTCTAACCGAACAATATGTATTTAAAGATGTGCTTCATTTTTAATTAGCTTGTTGCTTATCGAAAATCTTGTTTTTTAATAAACAACATCCCACCGGTTACTGGAACAACATGGGTGGGGGGAGTTGATTCATGCTTCCTGTAGTCAATGGATAGATAGAGAGAGAGGGGAAAATGATTGTAGCGTGCTTTATTTATTTTTTTCTCTTTCGCTTCATAAATCATGCCTCCTTTCTTTATAAAAAAGAATCCAGGGCAGAACAACAGAACATAAAAAATGGACACAAAAGCTGGAGCGAAAGGAAGGAAGGAAAAACAGACCTTTCCACTTATTTCTCCTCTACTGTTTAAAATACTTGAAACCTTTTTTTTTCCTCCACAGAATGAAAGCACCAGTATTAAAACATGCTCTACTTCCTTTGAATCTGCTTTTGAGGTCAACTGAAAAAAGAAATGGATTGGCTCAAACATGTGACTGCCAGAGAATGGCGAAGGTCTGCCGCTCAAAGCGACACCCGGCGTTTGCCATTAGGTGGCAGCCTTGTAAACAGAAAATTAAGCACATACTCATTTTGCAGGTTGGGTTCTCACATTCTTTTAATATCTCAGGGAACAATTAGCCTGCTATGAATGCAGCAGACTGCTTCCCAAATTGTTTCATAAACCTCTGGAGTTGCGATATGCAGTTTCATTACGTATAACACTGGGTATTGCTAAAGTCACAGTGATAAAATTGTCTTCCAAATAGAGCAGTTTCAGCTCCTGCTGCAGTCTGTCTTGGAGCCCCTGGCGAGGCGGCTCTGATCACCCGGCTTTGTCAACTTTAATTATACAGTGCTAACGATGCTCAAAGCTGAGAGGAGGGAGAAGCAACGATCTCCTTGTGTGAGAGGAGATGACACCAGTGTCACTTTTAGTGCATCTTTGTTCACACTCCAACTGGAGTCTCTGTGGAAAAGCACACCTGCAGACTTCCTCCTTGAACCAACAAGCAAGCACACCCACAACATGGGGTGCACATTAGGAAGATGGTGAAAGTTACACAATATTAATTGTGTATGTTCTTTTTTGCTTCATTTGCTAGTGACAAACTCGCAGTAATAAATCAAAGATACGCCGGATTCAGCACTCATTGCGCTATCCCAGCATCAATTCTTCTGGCATCCCTTTACCTCCCCATCTCCTGTTATTCTCCCTCTATGTAGTACCGCAATGGGAGAGTTGAACTCGGAGCTCAAGTCGAGCCTCGGATTTGAGCCTCCATTGAGGACAGCAAGCGGAGTTCATTTAGCATTAACTATCAGGACTGGATGGCCAGATGAATTCATGAAACTGCTCATTTACAAACCCAATTTCACTCTCTAGTAGACTAGATTGGGTTTTTACCTAGACCTTGTTCTCAACTGGGGGTTATGACCAGTCATGTACAGTAGGGTGAAAACAACGCTAAATGCGAACCATAAAATAATGGAAGTCGATAAATTCCTAGATTCAGCCTCAGACATCACACCCACTGGCTGAACATTTGATGCATATGGCACACAAAAGTGGAAACACTTCAGGAGTTTCAAAGTCATCATCGGATTGGTTAGATTATACAGGATTTCCAGGAGACGCGTGTTGCACTTTTTAACGTTTCACCTGGAAACAAAAATGCTGTGGCGCCAAACCCCCTCATGAAAGAAGAGAGCTGTCATGTTTACAACTGTGATGATGAGGCCTTATCAGAATCAACCAAATGCTGGATTTTCAAAAGTATGTGCAAACATTAAAGTTTGTGGCATATAGTCTTTAAAACATGTCAGAGAGTTTTACACACTGGTCTGTTATTGTGGCGACATTTCCACGCCCCTAAACATGATGCAGAACAAAGCGAAATGTGATTGGTTGCTAGTCATATGGCCTCTTGGCTGGGCCTTGGCCATTCAAATCGGCCTGCAGGTCTGGCTACGCGAGACTAATAAATTCCAAACCCTGACTAACTTTATTCTGTGGACACAAAGAAGTATACAATGAAAGTCAGTGGTGTTCAACATTGTTTTGGTTGAAATGGTTGAAAGTATCTTCTTTCGTGTTCCACAGAAGAAATAAAGTGTACAAGATTGTAGGGTAATTGTTGACAGAATTTATATTTTTGGGTGAACTGTCGCTTTAAGAAAATGTTTCCTATTGTTGACGTCAAAGCCTGGGCAGCATCTAAGCAGTGTTTTGACTTGGTACAAATTAGGCAGATGGCAACATGATCGGGTTGCATGACTTGCCCTCATTTTCATAAACTGTAAAAAAATAATCATCAAACAAAATGTCAAACTTTGTAGAATTTTTCAGATAAAAGCAGAATTGCATCTTAAACCTTGAAACTACTGTTGCAGCTTGCAAGTAAGAAAGAATGCAATTGAATCAAGCCAGGCCCTGTCCGTGGTGCTGAAGTGCGCCCAATGACTGTCCTTCCGGTGAGAGAACTCATTCAGCTACACAATTGCCGAAGAGGGAGGAGTATATCAAGGTTTGACTAGTTTGTGAAGGGAGAGAGAGCCCACACTCTCTGAATTCCAGCTGGACTCTTCTCGAGCCACCCCTCTGTCAAGGAGAAACGAAGACAGGAAGAGAGAAAGAACGATTAGGAGGACGAGACACGAGACCCCCCCTTCCACAGCTGCACGCGCCTCCCCGATGATCGAGGGGGAGGGAGAGAGGAAAAGAGGGGGAGGAAAACTCAGCCAAGCTTCACCGTTCTCTGTTTCCCCTTCTCTTCATTCAGAGGGTCTTTTCCTCTAAGCATGCTTCCACTACAGAGACGCTGCAAGGAGTGAGAGAAGGAGGGAGGCTGACATTTTCTGAAACTCTGACCACCTTTTTCCACATGAGGACCACTTGACCACTCTTGCCCTTTCTTGGTTCTCTCTTCCTGTCTTCCTTTGGTGTGTCTGCTAATGTTTCCTCTGAGAGTCAGTGCGGTCTCAGCCAGCCAGGCAGCAGCAGCAGAAGCAGCAGCAGCAGCTCTTGTGTGGTGGTGTGTGTGAGAGAGAGTGTGTTTGTCGTTTGGGGAGGGGGAGAGGCACTCTGTATTGAGTTAAATGCTGCAGCGGCGATCTCGTCTTGTGTGTGCCATCGCTTCTGGTAGTCTCCCTGCTCCTCTCCTCTTCTCTCAACGGGGATAACGAGGGATGCAGCCTTGTATTCATGGGATACAGCTGGGTTTCCGGCGATAGGAAAAGTCTAGGACTGCTGGGAGCTCTGTAACAAAGGCTGCTTACTCTTTTCTCCCTCTTCTCCAATACACCACTACGCCTCTACCTTACTGGAGTACTGGATCGGATTCCGTGGCTTCTTTCTTGTTTCTCCCAAAGGATTTTGTGTTTTCAAATGCCATGAAGAGAGGAATTTAATCCAGGATCTTTAGGTTTTTGTCATCTATACCTCGGAAGAACTCTGTGGAAGTTCCCTCTCCATGTGGATTCGGCACGTGCTGTTGTTGCATGATCAGGATCCGAGGCTTGAGCGGGACATGGGTTGCCAGGTGGTCTAAGGACGCCCCTCTTTAAAGTCCTTGCACTCCGGTAGCATGCTGCGTCTGTGGCCCTGCGGGGCTCCTGGTGGTCTTGCTTCCATCCTGCTCCGCATCAGCCTGCGCCTGGCTCTCTGGCTGCCACCGCTGACTTTGGGGTCAGCCCTGGCTCTGGCAGAGGGGCCTGGGGAGCTGTACGTCCCTCAACATATGCCTCATCACCTCGTGCCTGCCGCTAGATCCCACGCCCCCCTGCGGGCAGGACATGGTGCGTAGCTCATTCGACTGCCACATTCACCCTCTCACCACTGTAACCTTTCATTCCTAGAGCTTCTGTTTTTTGTGCTTACCGAGATTTTAGCATAAGAAACGATATCATGCTCTTGTGATCTCACGGTAATTGGCCGAGCTCTATGAGTGTACTTGCGCAATTATGTGGTCAGGATGCAAATGCGATCTTTAAGAAGTGTTTGTGAACATTATGCAGATGCATTATGCAGAGTACAAATGTTGAGAGCATAATGTTGGCTGCAGCACAATCACTTAGCGACCAGCGATTCAGCCTTACTTTGCGCTGACTATGCTTGAATACGTGCGTCTTTGTGTTATTTCTAGGGGCCATCGAGGGGGCTGTGTTTATATAAGCACCGGGGCAACATCCTTAACCTCTCCTGTTCGAAAGGCCACATTCGTTCACGCCAACTCGAGCTGACCTTTGACATGATGAAATTATATTCAGATTGCATCGTGGTCACCGTACCATGTTGTGTGTGTGCTTGTGCGGACTTAATGCAGCGAACCAGCCAAATTGAATGTATTAGGTCTATAAGGGACATTGGACAGGCTTTATGCGACTATTAGACCCTAGAGCCATCGCTGGTGTGCCCCCCACACCTCCTTTGAAACTCTATTACTTCTCCATTCCCGTTAAATCCCACCGGCCACCGCTCCTGAGACCGGTATACGGTATAAATTGAACACCTTCTGCTTTATTGCACCAGATTTTTTCCCCCCAGTTTGTGTTGTAATGTCTCGTTGCGGCTGGCTGTTTAAAACTATCAGGGCAATTTCCACGCTGTGTGTGCAGAGGGGCTTGAGCTGTCAGTATGTGATCCACTGCACTTATATAACGAGACCTGGCTGCCTCTCAGCATTATCCTCACAGATTATGCTTTGATAAAAAAACACACTATTGAATAGAGGCAGGAGGAAGAGAGCGGAAGCTTGTGAAGTGAGACGAGTCATTTATCATCCTTTCTGAAAGGCTCTTAGTTTTTCTTCTCTACCTCCTTGCCTCTCTCCCTATCACTCTTTCCTTCTGTCTTTGTTATATTCTTCTTTTCTGTCTATGTGTGTGTGTGTGTGTGTGTGTGTGTGTGTGTGTGTGTGTGTGTGTGTGTGTGTGTGTGTGACACAGCTGGCATCTCTAATGGCAGGGTGTGCTGAGATCACAGAGCCCCGCTGCTCGTATGCGTCCCCCCAGGCGGCGAGGCAGCGCATCAGGGTCCATTGCTTCTGCCTCTGCCCCCCTCCCGGCCAAGCTAATCTAAACCTCTCAAACCTCCGGACCTCTTTCGCCCGAGAATATTCGGTGCCATTGTTCGCAGCTGAGCGTAATTCACAAGCTCTGATAATAATAAACTAAAACCCAAGTCGCTTCCAGATATGTGTCTGCTCCGCTATTTACAGCACAGCGGACACCTTCTCAATCTGTCCAGCCCTACCTGCTTCTAGCACTGTTTTAGTATGCCGCGACGAGGAGTTTGAGAACAGCACGAGTTCTGGTGTTGCAGCAAAATTACCATTTAAAAACCATTAACAGTGGGTTATGTGGAGTGCAGAAAAGTGTGTGCGTGCACCCTTGTCTGTGTGCACTAGTAAATGTTCCCACCGAAATGATTGGATGGGAACTAAAAAAAAAAAAAACAAAGCAGAGAGCGAGGCAAATTATCAGAAGTTACCCTGGGCTCCATCACAGTGTTTTTAAAGTCAAACCCATCCTTTTTCCTTTTTTCCCTCTCATTTTGCTGCAGTCTTGCACTTTTATCTCCCCTTTCCTCCACAGTTTCACTGACAAATATAGCAGAGGCTACATTTAGATGAAGTTATACTGTAGAAAAACGCTGCATTCTCTCACACCTACGGGAAAATGGATCCTATGTAACTCGTGGTGTAAAATTGGACGGTGTAGGTTCAACATCACTCCCCCTCGATCTTTAAAAAACATGTTTGTGTGATAGTGTATGTGCTTGCATATGTTTCCCAAGGCTGTGTGAGCAGTGTTAGCATGCTGCCTCTTTCTTTCTCTCTTCTCCATCCCTGCAAATCTGAGTAGAGTTGGAGTAAGTGAGCTCATGGGGTTGAGTAATCTCCCTCTATCTATCTCTCAGTCTCTTTTGCTCTCTTTTATGTCAGAGCTATAGTTTGAGAGGCCTGAATTGCTGTAATGAGAGGATAGCATGGATTTGCCGGTGAATGGTGATGTGCCTGGTTAAATATGATACTTGGAGAGGCTGAGAATTGGAAGCGTAGGCTGTCCTGACTAAGAGAGGGAATTAAAAGAGGCAAAGGAATGAGCTGAGTGGTCAAAGACTACATGCACTTGACAGTGATATTCGACTGGGGATAATACAGCATCTCCACCAGCAAACACAGTGAGTGACTGTATACAGGGCTGCAGGCTGTACTCTATAGTGGGTGCATTGTGTATGTGTGTGTGTGTGTGTGTGTGTGTGTGTGTGTGTGTGTGTGTGTGCGAGTTTATATGAGAAAGACATATCATCCCCTTGATAGTATGGAGGTGATTGATTCTTTAAATGCTATACACTCTCCCAAGAGAATCTGCAGAAAGAGAGAGAGATAGAAGGAACAATAGCTGTGGTGTGTAATCTAAACCCAGTCAAGCCAAACCTCCAGAGAGATTTCTCATTATGTCACTGTAGCTCACACATGGGGCTCAGGGAGGCTTAGACTGGACGTACTGACACACACACACACACACACACACCTGCAAAGATTATTACACATGCTTCCGTCTAATAAAAGAGTTATTTGTGAATTCATCGCTCAAAGTCGGCACAGCACTTTCTTTTATTCCTCCTTCGTTTTTTTTATTTCTTTACCTTTCCTTCCTTCTATCATTTGTTCATTCCTTCTTTACCTCTTTCTAATTTGCTCTCTCTTCCTTTACTTCTGCTCTTCCTCACTTCCTCCTTACCTTTTACCGTCTCTTGGATAAAAAGAATTGTGTCCTTTCCTCCTAATTTTTCCTTCTTTCATTCCTCCTCATTTTTCCTCTCTTCATTCCCTTTTTCCATCCTTTCCTCCTCTCCCTTTATTACTTCACTTGTTCTCTTTGTCTGTTTTTCTTTTAATTTTCCCTCCCTTTCCCTCCTTTATTTGTTCCCTTTTTCTTTCCTCCTTCATTTTTGCCATTATTTAATTTAATTCCTTATTGATTTCCGTCATTTTCGTTTTCCTTTTGTTCTTTTCCCAATTTCTTTCTCTTTATTTCTTTAATTCCTTCCCTTTTCCTCTACCTCATCTTCTTTCTTTATTTCTCTATTCTTGCCTAATTGCTTTTTCTCATTCATTCTTTTAATTTCTTCATCTTTAATTTATTTTTCTTGCTTTCTGTTTTTCCTTCCTTCCCTTTTCAAGTTGTTTCCTTTTCTTTCCTCCTTTATTCTTTTGCCGTTCTTTAAATTTACTTCCTTCCCTATCCCCCTTTTGTCTTTCAGTTTTCTTTTCCCATTTTCCTCCATATCCATTCTTTCTTTTCTTTCCTTTCTCTTCCTCCCTGCTTTTTCTTTCCTCCTCCTTTTTCCTCCTTCTCTGCTTCATTTGCTCCTTTCATTTCTTAATCTGTAATTTATTTTCTTTCTTTCTTTCTTTATTCTTTCTTTCTTTCTTTCTTTCTTTCTTCCTTCCTCCATTTTCCATTCTTTAATTTATTTCTTGTCTTATTTCCCTCCTTTCTTATTTAGTTTTTCTTCTCCCATTTTCCTCCATTTCCATTCTTTCTTTTCTTTCCTTTCCTGCTTGTTCTTTCCTTTTCCCTTTTCCTGCTTCTTGACTTCATTTGTTTCTTTAATGTCTTCATCTGTAATTTCTCTTTCTTCCTTTCTTTCTTTCTCTATTTGTTCCCTTTTTTCTTTCCTTCTTCATTTTTGCCATTCTTTAATTTACTTTTACCCTTATTTCCCTCCATTTATTTCTGTTCTTTCCCATCTTTCTCTTCCTTCCCTGCCCTTTTCCTCATTTTCTGATTCTTTCTTTCTTTCTTTCTTTCTTTCTTTCTTTCTTTCTTTCTTTCTTTCTTTCTTTCTTTCTTTCTTTTCCCTTCTCTATTTGTTTCCTCTTTTGATTCATAACTTCCTTTTCTGCTTTTTCTTTCTTTCTCATTTTTTCTCCTTTTCTGCTTCATTTGTTCATTTAATTTCTTCATTCTGTCATTATTTCATGACATTCTTTCTTTCTTTCTTTCTTTCTTTCTAACTTTCTTCCTTTTTACCTTTTTGCCGCCTCCTTTCATTTATTTTTTCCTTCCCAAATCATTCTTTCTTTCTTTCTTTCTAACTTTCTTCCTTTTTACCTTTTTGCCGCCTCCTTTCATTTATTTTTTCATTCCCAAATCTTTCTTTCTTTCTTTTTTTCTTTCTTTTTTTCTAATTAATTTTTCTCCTTCTCCTCTTCTTCTCTACTTAAATTTGTTATTTTCTAACTTTCTTCCTTTTACCTTCCTCCTTTTATGTTTACTCATTCCTAAATACTCCTTCCTTAGTATTTCTCTCTTGTTCTGTAATTTTTTTTCATAGTTTTCTCTACTTTTATTCTAGTGCATTCAAAATGCAAATCATACACAAAGTTCAACACATACATATACATCCACAGGATAATTTACACGCTCACACACCCCGAGCCTAAGCCTCATCGTCTCCTAAACCCCCTGGAGGAGCTCAGGAGTCGAAAGCTCGTTATAAAAACACAAAGCAAATCAAAACAACATCCACTAAAGTGCCACAGCAGACAGGCTTTCAGCCAGCACAGCACTGACCGCTCATTCCCAGCTCTACCCTAATTGGCCCTGGAAAGGTCAGCAGGAGAAATACCAGAGCTCCACCACGACCACAAATCCCAGCGCTCCCTGCCTCTTTCACTCTTCAGTGGTCTCTTTTCACATATGAACTGCTGGTTTTTCTCCAGCCATGGCTCATTGTATTGACTGGCTCTGTGAAGCAGCATAGATTCGGCTGCGGTATCCTCAAAGGTAAATTGCACTGCTCTCTAGATTTGTAGAAAACTCAGTTTGTGCCAGGCTATTGTCCTTGAAGTACGTTGCACTAAACATGAAATAAATCAGAAGACTTTACATTTCACAATGGATTTTATTGTTTTATTAGTTCTGATTCATTCAGCCCCCTCAGGTCTGACAATAAAAACCGAAGAGAGTATTAAAGAAAGGAAAGGAAAATGTTTTGACAGTGCCAATGATGCATGTAAAAATCAAACCCATGAGGCGTGCAGGAACTGAACAGTATTAGAGCTGTCCGTGTAGACTCTCGACTGCATCCCGAGGCAGCCACCCACCCACCACAGAGCCTAAACTCTCCCAACCGGAGACTGAGTCTCTGTCAGTCAGCCGGAGGATTCCTTCACGGGCAGACAATAAAACCATGCGTTGCGCTGGAGCCGTCATAAACATGACGTCTCGTTTTGAAACCTGCGCCTTAAGTTGATTCCTGGAGAGGAGGGAGGAAGGGAGAAACCGCAGGCAAATTTACGAACGTTTCTCTCTTGCTGAAGATAACGGGCAGTTTACTAGCATCAAACTCACACACAAATGCAAAGATACACACATTCATCTACACATCCGCATGCTCTTAGGTTGGCCAGTGTTCCGCTCGAGCTGTTGCCTGTAATTACCCAGTTGGTGTGGAGCGCTGTGGTGTCAGTCTGGTAATTGGAGCTGCAGTAATTCACTTTTTAATTGCCTGTTTATTATTGCAGAAGCCTCAGTTTTGTAGTTGCTGCACAGCTCGCACTGAATGTTTAATAAACAAATACAATGTCACAGACTCATATTTCACGTAAACATTATAATTGCTTCACATAAAAAACCATCAACACACTCACTCTCGCCCACACACACACAAACACACACACACACACACCTATTCTTCTCAGCATAATGGAACAAAAAACAATTTTCTGTCCATAACCTGCCAGGTGGATAAGCTAGCAAAACACACAGAAAACAATACACCACATACCTGTAAAACACACAGTGGGGTCTAAAACCTTTTATTTATTTATTTTTACCTGGAAAGAAACAAAAAAATGTGCCTTTTGTAAAACTGATAAGAGGTTTTGCTGAAAAAACTGAACAGTATTAAATTAGAAAAATGCATTGCAAAAAAGCTTATCTGACTTATTATTTGTGTGTTGTTTCTAGCCAAAATATCTAAAAAATCTTAAATCAAGATGCATTTACTAGACAAGCAAAATTATGCAAGATATTTAGTGTTGTTTCCTGAGGGAAAACAAATCTAAATTAAGTGCATTTTGCTTAAAATAAGAAAAATCTGTCAGTGGAGTAAGAAAAAAATATCTTTTTAATAGTATTTTACTTACCCCACTGGCAGATAATTTTGACTTGTATTAAGCAAAATTCACTTAAATATCTTATGTAATTTTGCTTATCTTGTAAATGCATCTTGATTTAAGAATTTTTAGATATTTTAACTAGAAACAAGACTAAACTACTAAGTAAGGTAAGCCTTTTTTGCAGTGTGTCATATGTCTAAGACTTTTGGATCCAACTCTACACCTTTTACCCATATGATTATGGGTTTGAAATATCCTTAAATCACTTGCAATGCTCTTGAAACGTGTGAAGGTTACAATACAGCATGTCATTCCATTTTTGGTGGTTTGAAATGTTACTTTTAGATTTTTGTATACTTCTCTATGTGGGGTCTTCACTTTGCCTTCTGTTTATTTTGACAGCATTTTCATACCAGTGGGGTGCATATGTGTTTGCGTGTGTGTGTACTAATGTGTGCACTTGATGTGCAGAACTGTATTGTAGTGTGTGTGTGTGTGTGTGTGTGTGTGTGTGTGTGTGTGTGTGTGTGTGTGTGTGTTTGCCCACCGGGTGAATGACTCCAACCCTGCAGAGTTTGACTGATGTTCCTCATTCTAGCATGCAAGTAGGAGGTGGGCAACCCAACACAATGCACCGTAATTTTAGACCAAACTGCCAGGGCCCTCACAATGCGTCTGTTCTAAGGAAAGAGGCATCTAGGGACAAGGAGCAGAATAGAGTGGGAGCTCAATTCATTCCCCATTCCAAGACACGAGCACAATGTTTTGTGTTTCTGAAACGTTTATTGATGGAAAGTCAGCTCAGTGCAGCTTATAAATATTGTGTTTTCAGCAGTATGATTTGCTGTGTATAAGCCCCCAAGACAATGACTGTATTGGATGTCATTGATTTTACATTTAAACATGGATCTGAGAAATCAGTTGATGAAATATGAATTGTTCCATCCTCATAACTTTTTATATGCATGAAAAGCGGGAACGAGGGGATGGGTAAATTACACAAGACAGATTCAGACTCATTATGTCTCAATGTTTCAAAGCACATATGCTAACTGATAGGCTACATTAACTTTTGCAGTCTTATGCAAATAAAAAGTCTTAAAGTCCGTTCGCAAACAGAAACAATAAGTACTAAGATAACTGTATTAGCGCTCACACCAACTCGTGATAGTATTTTTGTTTGTTCAAAGCGTGCACTGCCATTGTGTTGTCTTCCATTTTAAATGCTGGATGGATTCTGATTGTCAGTGTTTTAATAGTTCATCAGTCATTTTTAAAGTGATTCCAACTATAACTTCTTGGTGCTGTTATTGTTATAATTTTGGTTTGGACTCTGATAGGCTTGGGAAAATAAATTGATGCATTGCAAATCAAGAAATGATTCTGCATCGATTCTGAGATTTTCAGAATGCATCATGATTCTCTCTCGAAATCGATTTTGAGATTTGTTTATAACAGATGGCACTGCATGCGTTTGAACCAGTTTTAGAGAGTAAATAGGTATATTACGTAATTTAATTTTCAAAATAAATAAAACTGTAATCAGTTATAGTTACTGAGAAAAATACAGATTTAATTGATTTCATTCATAATTTGCATTGGCCGCTCCAAAATATGAGGCACCAATGTTTAAAAGAACACAGAATAGGACACATACTTTATTCCCTATTTGGGTTTATGTATATGCTTTATTCTTTAAGAGTTTCCTTAAGAGCTTTAAGTGTTTTTTTTCCAAGGCATTGTTAGATGCCACTGCTTCATGTCATAGCGATGCAAAGATTTGATTTCAAAAACAGTATCATAGCTATTAAACTATTTCTTGTTATAATTTTAAATCTGTACTTGATGAAGGATTTTGAAAGTCTGGATGTTGAAAGTTAATAAGGTTTTTTTTCTTTCTTTCTTTTTTTGGCATTTTTGCCTTTTATTGTGATAGGACAGATCAGAAATGACAGGAAGCTGCCCATAAGGCTATCACCGCCAAAAAAAAGTTTATCAGTGTTAAGGTACTACTGTAAGGTTAACCCTGCCCAGTTTAAACGTTTGAAAATTATTAACAGTTGAAAACATTGGAAATTTAGAAAAGTAATCCAAAAGTAATCAAATGTAATCAGTTACATTACTTTAATAATGTAATTCAATTACACTACTTATAACATTTTAAATAGGGCAACTTGTAATCTGAAACCTATTACATTTACAAAGTAACCTTCCCACTGCTATTTAGAACCGTATTCTGCTTGCTTCCAATTACTTACTTACACACTTGAACCTAAAATAATCATTAATCTCACATTAATACAAGACCTGAGGTGCAATTACATGATGCTCTTCAGTGCTCTGCTTTGTGAGCATTTGAGTGTAAGGTTAAAAACTAGATTTGAGCACCAGAGAATTGCGATATATTCAGAAAATCTCAGAATCAATCCAAGAATTGCGATGCTTAAATCGATTCAGCATCGCAGCCCTAGACTTTTTGTGCTTGGTGTAAACGAGTCTTAAAAGGCATTGTCTCATCCAAAAATGAGAATTTTGTTGGAATCTAATCACCCTCATTTATGCTAGCAACATGATGTTTAATAAATGATGAAACATTGATGGAAACTTTCACAGCATTATGCAAATAAATAGTCTTAAAGGTTCTATTCACAGAAGAATGAAAATTCTGTCATAATTGAATCACCCTGAGGTTTTTTCAAACCTGTATGCCAACAGCAGGAGGGCTAATAGATGATGACTGAATGTTCATTTTTGGGTGAACTACGCCTTTAAGCAAAACTAGTCTTTTAGCTTGTGTATAAAAGTGGAGAGGGATCCGTATGGAGCCTCCGAGACCCTGGCAGAAGACGAAGCTGGTGCGTAATTTAATTTCACCAGCACATAAAGGAGATTACGGCTATGATGGGATTCCAGAGGGCCAGGTAATATCTATCTCATTAGAACAGCTCTCCCAAGCATTCACACACTGCTCTTCTATGGGGTGGTAGTCGGCCCTCTCTCCTTTGCTTGTTCCTGCTGATTGACCTTAGAAGGGCACTGGAGTGGAAAGACCCGCACGGTTGTTAGGTAGCGAGGGTCTTCTTTAAAACCCAGACCCAGCTGCCCACCCAGCCGAGATGATGGAACATATTTAAGGGGCTAATGGTCTGGCTTGCACAAAGAGCCTGCCTCATTTAACAGCATCAGAAAATAGACTTCAGAGAAGAGGTTTAACCCCGTTAGAGGGAGGGCAGCAAGCTCCTTAACCACATCAGGGATGGGAGTGAAAAGTCAGGCTGAGGGAGATAAGAAAAGAAAAGAAAAGAAAAGAAAAGAGGGTGTCTTGGAGAAGCTCCCAAGTAGTTGGGATAAGAGCCGACTGCACGAACACAGAATCCAGCAGATATTTTCAGCATTTCGCCATTGAATTGATAGCGAATGTGGAGACGTGACAGGAAATTATAGAGGGAAAGAGAATAGGATCAAGGCTTGACGCAGGCCAAATTCAAACCCACATTTCCCACTTGTGCAACATATCTTAGTTTTGAAGCATGTCGTTATACCACGCCTCCATGAACCCAGCAGCTATTTGTTTTTTGTCTCTTATACCAGTCTCTTTCTTATGACTAAATAAAATTATTTCAGCACAGATCAATAATTCATTCTCATTTATTTACTTACTTGGTAAGTTGGTGCATAAAAAAAAGAAACGGATAATGTTCAGTCAGCTCCCTCTGAATGAAGTACTAATCACTCTGTTAGGGGTTTATTTTACGATCTGCTGTCCCTTAAAGGCATAGTTGGCCCAAAAAATTCATTATTTACCCACCTTCATGTCGTTCCATGCTTGCTAGGCTTTCTTTTCTTCTGGGAAACACAACATAAGATATGCAAACACTTTATTCCACAGTGTATAACAGTAAATTATGCATAATTACAAGCAACTTATCCTCAGCAGAATCTGAGCTCTATAGTAACTACATGTTGTTAATAATATCACTCAGTATTTATTTGTGTAATTACTTGTCTGTACAGTTGGACCCCATTAGTTTCCACTGTATAGAAAATGATTAGGTGAGGCATTCATCAGAATATCATTTGTAGTTTGCAAAAGAAAGAAAGTCCTAGATGTTTGGAAAGACATGAAGGGGGAGTAAACGATGACCGAATTTTCCTCTATGGGTGAACTTTCTCTTTAAATGCATGTATGAGTCAGATGTCAACTTGTATTTTTAAAAGTTTATTGCGCTGATTTTAACTTTCAGTGCACTGTGCATTGCCCATTTGTGCCCGTAAATCTCTGCACAGCTTTACGCTTCCCTTCCCGGCAAATCCATTCACTCACCCACAGCTGCGAATTGCCGTCATACTGAGCGACAGATATGAGGCAGGCAGCCGTAGCGGTTCGCACGAAACAGATTTCAACAGAGCCGAAATCTCATCCATTCGCTCTCCCTATCCACTTCGGTCCGTGATGGCCTGTGCGCATATGTGTGTGTGAAGTTCAACCATCTGAGCCCCGCTAATGAGCAGAGCTCATTTCCCTCCGTTTCGAACAAGCCCGTCAAGGGAGTCGTCACTAACCGGGCGTCAGTTTGGGCGTGAATCCGTGCGCGCTCGTGAACATTTGTGTACCCGTGTAAACGAGCGCGCCTGCCCCGAGGGTGTTGTTTTCGGAGGGGGTCAAGCCTATCGCTGACACGGTGTGAAACAGTCTCATTGAGATGCGTTCGAGGGGGCCGGCGAGAGCCCGCTGGTGAAAATCACACAGAGTGGAGCTAATGAGCACAGCTCTGCAAATAGAGGAACGTGCCAG
Organism: Garra rufa; assembly: GCF_049309525.1. NCBI lineage: Eukaryota > Metazoa > Chordata > Actinopteri > Cypriniformes > Cyprinidae > Garra > Garra rufa. The sequence continues at coordinate 23,048,422 of NC_133382.1, forward strand.
GAAATAACCCAGCCCTTTTGAAACCACTTTAACTCGGGGGCCTCTTGCTCTTCTGAGAGCTCCGGCCTCCTCTGGGTTTTTTCCCCGTGCTGCTTCGCCGCCCGTCTTATCTGCATCTGGAGCTCAGAAGCGCAGCAGTCACGCTCGGCGGAGGGAAGAGTGTTGAAGTGCGTCTCGCATCTCCCGAGGCTGTTATCTTGAGGTTGATGAGCTCTTTGCTCTGCGAACATTACCCCGACTGCACCTGCCACAATCGAAGCGCTTTCGCCCCGTTTTGCTATTGAAGTCACGGCTGATCAAAAGAGCCAGAACAGTCCGCCAGTTAATGAGATCAACTCCATTAGTAGCGTTTCTCTCTATCTCTCGAAGCAAAAAGCTCCGTCGATTTCCCAGAGAAACCTTCCTGCGGGCGTTGAATCGCAGTGACCCTGCGCACATTAAGCTACCTGCCTCTGACACTGTAATTAGCTCCATCAGGCATTAGCATGCGTCTCGCTGAGCAGGAATAGCTGTCTAGTCCGTGCCGTGTTTGCCCACCTTTGGCGGAATAAATGCATGCTGAAGTAGGTGCTGGGCTGGGGGCCGTGGGGCTGGATTGATTGTCCGGTGTGTCGGCGGGTGAAGAGAGCGGCTGTAATCAGCTCAATCAGCCCCGGGCTCGGATGGGGGGTTGCGTGCGTTGAGTGGTTGTAGCAAGAGCGACTCTGTTTAGCTCACGCTTCGGCAGACACAGGTGCTCCTGGTGACATCAGCGTAGCGAGGGTCACATAAGGGCTATAATTTAGCCAATCAGAGACCAGCAGGGGCTGTCTGGCACTCTGATGGGTTCATCAAGATACTCCCGCGCTTTGTGTAATGGAGCAGAGCCGTGCATATGCACGCACACACATGCAGAATGGAAATAGTTTTCCCACTAACTTTGATGTTCGTACATTTAATATTCTGCTTCTCTCTTTTTCTCGTTCTGCAGCGGGAACCACATACATATTTGGACGTGATGGAGGGCTCATTGTGTACACATGGCCGCCCAACGACAGACCGAGCACACGAGCTGACCGACTGGCTGTCGGCTTTAGCACCCAGCAGAAGGATGCAGTGCTGGTTAGGGTAGACAGCTCTTCCGGCCTGGGAGACTACCTGCAGCTACAGATTGTGAGTCTTACACAAACAAACACACACTTACTGTTGGGTCACAAACTTTGAGACCTTTTTATTTTAACTCAACTGAAAATTATATTTGAATAAACAGCATGAATTTCAGATTTTTTGGTATTTATTACAAACCACTTTTGCTTTAATGCAACAGCAACAAGCTGCATAAATTCTACAAGTTTGTGTCGAACCTGATGACCAGTGAGTTAAAAGAACATCTGACTGTCTGTACAAAAAGTCGCATAATAGATGCCACAAATATAGTCATTTAGACCAAGGACTATTGCAGAATCTTGAATAGTCTTAAAGAATATTGGATTTGAAACTGCTAGAAATTGCTAGGAAATGAAACAAACAATTGCAAAAAAATCTGCAAGTAACACTGATTTAAACTTGGAGTTTTGAAATAGAAAAAGTGAGATAGTGTTTTCTTATCAAATGTATTTATTTTTTACATTTTATTTCATGAAAATTTACATAGTGTTGAAACAGTTTTTACTCAGAAATTGTTACTAAATCAGCAAATAACACATTGATTTAAACTTGGAATTTTGAGACAGAAAGACAAGTGTAAAATGTACAACAAAAATGTCCACGTACACGGCATGTAATTTTTCACTTAGAAATTGTTACTAAATTTCACAAATAATTACAACGAATCCGCAAATAACGCATATATTTAAACTTGAATTTTTAAGGCAGAAAGACAATAAAATGTAAAGTGTACAGCAAAAATGTCTGTCAATAATCTTTGTTTTTATATTTTGAACTCTGAAAAACTGTTCTTTACATTTTATACATTGAAAATTTGGTGTTAAAATAATTTTTACTAAATTTCACAAATAATTAACAAATAACAATTCGGCGAATGACACATTTAATTTTCAAATCTGAAAAATATGTTTTTTAACATTTTATGTCATTAACACCTAAATTAGGTGTTGAAACAGTTTTTCCTTAGAAATTGTTTCTAAATTTCTCTAGTAATTACAACGAGTTGACAAATAATTCATTGATTTAAACTTGGAATTTGAGGCAGAATAACTGAAGTAGTGTTTTCTTGTCAAGTATACAGCAATAATGTTTGTTTTATTTTCAACTGACAAATTTTTTTTTCTCAAACTTTTGGTGTTAAAACTATTTTTTTCTGAAAAGTTTTTACTAAATTTCACAAATAATTACAATGAATCGTCTAATTACAATGAATCATCTAATTTTATATTTAAATCTGAAATATATAGCAAATACCACATTGATTTAAACATGGAATTTTGGCAGAAAGACTAAAGTAGTATTTTTCTTGTAAAACGTACAGCAATAATCTTTTTATTTTCAACGCTAAATTTTTTTTTTTTTTTTTACATTTTAAGTCACAAAAATGTGGTGTTGTTACTCAGAAATTGTTATTAAATTTCACAAATAATTGCACTGAATCTGCAAATAACACAGATTTAAACTTGAAGTGGAATAGAAAAATATTTTTTTGCTGTAAATCTTGTTTATTTTGTGTATAACTTTTTCGTTTTAAATGTTTCCAAATCTTAAAACTTCATTCCCAGGTTTAAATGAAAAAAAAAATCCCAGATTTTCAATATGATCTCGACTTTTGGACCCAACTGTTTGAACTTCCTCAAACCTACACAGATTCCCCTGAGAATTCCAGCTGTTCATTCATTCTCACACAAACCCCAGAGTAGAAATTCTGAGAAAATCATGCTCCCGACGAGCCCTGTGAATGATCATTAGGGTAATCATAGTGTTCTACGCCTCCTCCAACACTCAAAGTGCTGGTCTGTTTTAGAAAGTTCCAGCGCCTCAGACCGCCCTCATGAATAAAATCTGTATAATGTTCAGAATAGAAGGCGCTAGCAACGCTTGCTCAGACTCAGAGGATGCTATTTGATAGAACCCGCATTTCCTATGACATGCTGTGCTGGAGGAGTGGGAGGTGGAGGAGGTGGAGGCAAGGGGGACGGGAAAGTGTTTGGCACTGAGCTTCGAAGAGTTGTATGTTTTTTTATTATTTATTTTTCCTGCGTTCTTTTTTTTTTTGACGCCCACTCCTGCTGTAATCACAAACTTGATTCCCAGAAGAATCAGTTCTCTCTCTCAGGGGTGGCATCATGGCGTGACTGTTGCACGACTGCCTCAGCAAATGCGTTCCAAGCGCGGTGAGGTAATGATTTTCTCCAGCTGAGCCCTGGAGTTTACGATGCGTGCTGGTGTCTATATATGACTTCAGCTACAGTGCTGCAATGCCCCGATGTACTTCACGCATTCATTTCAAGGGGTAGCTCACCTAAAACTTAACACTCTGTCATTACCCACTGTCATTGCAAATCTGTATGATTTTCGCTTTTTTCCCATAAAGCACAAGAAGTAATTTTTTTAAAAGTATCCTGACCATTCTATTCACTTTGCTTGAATTCATGATCCTTTTGTGTTTATTTTAAAGCTTAAAGGCTCCAGTCCCTATAATTTTTTTTAATGCATGGAAAAGTGTAACCAGGACGTTTTTCAGAATTTCTGCTTTTGTGTTTCATGGAATAAAGATAATCAGGTTTGACAGCATTTTCACTCCTGGTGAACGATTCCTATAATAAAAGTCATTTTCCACACCAAAAGCTAAAGTAGCAACAGTACTTTAGTTTGCATGCGCGTACATGTGAACCCTGTGCCATATGTAAATTAGCAGCACGGATATGTTGTTTCAGTATGTGTTATCGATCAGCGAAATCACAGAAGCTCCGAGCGCAAGAATGATATCAGATGCCCAGTAGACTGTGGGTTATGATTTACCATCCCGTGTACTCAGAACATTGTGTTCCTCGCATCTTGCTTCAGATATTCGCTTGAGAATGCAAGGTGGTAGGTAGCAGTGATGTCTTCGTGCAATGCGTCTTAAAATGAACTTGCCGGAGTTGCGTAAGACCAAGATATGTAACACTTTACATAATGCCTGTAATTAAGATTATCACAGATTATATATTTCCATATATTGGCATGACAATTAATCAGGCATCCATGACTGATATATGGCTTTTTGGCATAGGGATGGCAGGGAATGTTTATGAGCAAATTAAAGGCCCTTAATGTCTTGATGCGATTAGCGGTGGATATCTAGGCTAATTCTAATGTGTGACTGGTGGAGTCTCTGCAGTGCTACGTCTGCCATTTTTGATGCTTGTTGGACTGATGACTGCTAAGCCAGCATAAAAGGTATTTACTAAATGAATCAGCCTTGTGTAGGAGGGTAAATTAGCTGTACCTACGTCGTTAACCGTCCATAAAGCATTTGAAATCATTACAGACATCCAGTACCATTTTTACCCCATAATTAACAAGGGGGGAAAAAATTCCCCTTCCATTTCCGTAAATTATATTTAGGCACTGACAAGATTAAGTATGTCAGTATTGACATTAATGGCGAGGCTGTTCGGTGATGTAACGGAATGTTTTGATAAACCTGTCTGTTGGCCGGGAGGATATCATTATCCAGAGACTGCCTTTCTGAAAGTGAATTAACTTAGGATCATTGACCATGTTAACGAGCGGCCCTTGATGTCCTGATTTTTCAAACAGACAGTGGTGTCCCTCCCCCCCCCTGCGCCCGGTTCCTGCTTATGACCCTAAACACTTGTGACAGAGTTCATTTAAATCTCATCATATCACCATCACTGGGGATTATCATTAGTCATCGTTCACCCCAAATCATTGAGCCACTTGCTCATGCAGAGAGTGAGAGAGAGAGAAATAACAAGACGGAGAGCGAGAACTGTAAGGAATGGTGAGACAGCCACTGTACAGGGAAGGAAAACATCGGTACACTTTCTTTCACTCAGCATAACGGCGCATTTTAAGGGGTAATGGCCTATTAAATAGATTTCTTCTGCTCAGGATGAGCTTGCCAGCTGCTCGAACCCGTGGCCAAAAGCCCTGCGGACCGCCTGGCCATTTGTGGCAGCCATGCAAGCCGCCAAGCAGGGCAGGAGCGAAGAAGAAATGGATGATGACTGTAAACGAGTCAAAGCCAAGTGATTATACCCCTGGGGTTTGACTAAATCATTAGCACTTTCTGACCTCTCGCACTCTCTGTGCCAAAAGAGTGTATGTGTGTGTGAGCGTGTGGGCAGTCTAATGAGCACATCAGTCCAATTGAAGAATGGTGACGATCACAGCTAACTCAGCAGTGAGAGGTACAGAGGTGTGAACAGTAGTACTGACAAGGGGATAGAGAACGTGTGTGTGAGAGAAGGAGAGAAAGGACGTGAAAGGAAACAGCTTTGGGAGAACACCTGTGCTGAGATGTCGGTGATAGCAGAACGGTCACATTGACCAGAGGGATTTTTACTCAACTTATTTGTTTTAAACTCATATGACTCATTCTACCAGAGTGTACAAAGTGTGAATTTCGGAGGACTACAGTGAAAGTAAATGGGGAGTAAATATCATAACCATATATCACAGTCTTGACTGTAGTGACGTTATGGCCACTAAAAATATTTGGTTTTGTGATGCGAGTTCACCCAAAAATTAAAAGTCTGCTATTAATTACTCACCTCGATCATGTCGTTCCAAACCCATTCAAGTCATTCAAAAGGCCTTTGTTCACCTTAAGAACACAAATTGAGATATTTTTGATGAAATTCAAGAGCTTTCTAACCCTGCATAGACAGCTGCACCACACAGATTCGTTGTGGTACTCTCATGAATACAAGTCAAAGACTGACACAGAAGTGAAGAAATTGATGAAAAAAGTCATTATTTTTGTTTTCTTTGTAGCTTCCACTGATATCACATGGACTATTTGAATGATGTCCTTACTACCTTTCTGGGCCTTGAATGTGTCAGTTGCATTGCTGTCTATGCAGGGTCAGAAAGCTCTCAGATTTCATAAAAAGTATCGGCATGAGGGTGAGTAATTAATGACAGAATTTTCATTTTAATTGAATTATTCCTTTAAGTATGATTTGTATATTCTTGAAAGAAAGCTTCATTTATTTGATCAAAAATACAGTAAAAACATTTTAAAATATTATTACAATTTAAAAAATTATTTATTCCTGTGATGGCAAGGTTAATTTTCAGTTCATGTCACATGATCCTTCAGAAATCATTCTAATATGCTGATTTAAAGCTTAAGAAAAGTTGAAAACTGATTGCTTAATATTTTTGGTGGAAACTGCAATGCTTTTTTTCAGCATTCTTTGATGAAAAGAAAGTTCAAAAGAACAGCATTTATTATGTAGAAGTCCTTGCTGTCACTTTTGATTTATGTAATGTATCCTTGCGATCTGAGTAAAAGCATTAATTTCTTTCTTTCAACAAAATCTTACCGACCACAATCTTTTGAACTGCGGTGTATGTAGTCCATTTAAATTCTTCAGCAGAAGAGAGGATAAGTGTATTAACTTCCATAATTTAAAATGCAGACTTTTGTATTGAAAAACATTTGGCAGGAGAATACTATATAAAATATAGAACAGAATTCTTATGGAGCATTTTATACAGCTTTTTTGTTATTTTAGAGCATTACAGAACCAGTCCCCATTCACTTTCTATGGTCTGAATATTATTTGTGTTCCACTGAAAGAAAATAATTTCCACTTTGGGGTGAACAGTTTTTTTTTGTTTGTTTTTCAAAAAGGGTAATTGAAAATAGATGCTTATATATAAATCATGTTTTTTCTTTCATATTTTGTATATGTAATATTAGATGTCTCCAGTCAAAGTGAGTCAGGGCAGCCCGAGAGACTCATATGCTCACACATGCACGCACCCTCACTCACATTTGGATGGAGGTGAAAGTGAAAGAGAGTGACAGATGCTGATTTTCTGCTTCACTTGTGTCTGAGTGGGCAGGACATACCTGGTCAGACATGAGTGACGTGTGACATGGCTCTGAGTGACAGCAAAGTGTCTGCTGACCTCATACCGTCAGTGCGGACTAAGCCCGTCTCCACCCAGCAGCTTAGATGGAAACAGCCAGCGCTTTGGAAAAATGCCATTGCGTTTCTCTCAGTCGAAAGCCAGCGACACTTATTTCCTCTCTCCACTTACCCGCATAATTTGAGTACAAGTCATTCATGCGCTCTGTCATTTTTACATACCGTCAAACTATATGCCAGGTCATTATGCAATTTACGAGTGGCGTGGAGAACAGTTTGACTGGCCACAGACGATTTAATGTTTGGTCTTCGTCAGCCATTTTTCCTTGAAAAAGTGCGCCATATGGCAAACCGTGCCTTTGCTATCTTTAGTATCTGAAAGGATAAGCAGACAGATGGCGGCAGAAGTAAAAGACGAATATTTAAATTTATTCATCAAAATAAAAGAGACAGGTGTTCTTTTAAATGCTCTCTTTGTGACAAACTCAGCCCACTCGTTCCTTTGCTTTTTTTAATGTTTACCACGCTTTTTTCTTCAGATTAGAGTCAATGCATGAAAGAACGTGTTACTATTGAAGCCCAGTGACGGGTTGACAAGGATCACTACGAAAATAGCAGCGCTCCAGTCTGCCTTGGATTTGTCGATTGTAATATGAAATGATATTGTCTGCGAGAGATATTGCATTCAGGCCAGCGTTTGTGTTTGTTTGTTGGCTTGTTTTATTTGTTCCCCCTCAGGAAGTCGCAGCAGTAGGGAGACAATGTGCATGACTTCTTGGATATCTTCTGCAGCCAACGCCCATAGATTGCATGTGGTTTTCAGGTTCGAGAGGAACTAGGACAGAGTGCTATTTTCAGTTTTTAGAGAACTTGGAAAAGAATTCTGTGCTGCCAAAAAGATTCATGATCTCACCAGATCCAGTCCTTACCAGAAGATAAAGAGAGATTGCGAGAGCGAGCGAACGCTAGAGCAAGAGAGAGAGAGAGACACAAAGAAAGAGAGAAGGAAGAGGAGGGGGTGAAACAACAAGAACTGCTTGCCAAAGTGGAATTATTCTGCGGACACAACAAATTTATCTGTTTCACCAAACCTGCAGTGCTCAAACATAAGGGCACATGCACTCTGGAGCGTGTCACACACGGTGTGATATTTTGATCTAATATCAAACACAAGTTATTTATGAGAGCGTGTATTGCATGTCTGGGTGTTCTATCCAATTAAGTGCATTCCCTTGGTATTAGCTTGAGCATTACTGAGAGGCTCTTTATGTAAAGTGGCTGAGGTTTCCTGGATGCACCAGCTCATTTAAGCTGAATGCCATGGCAGATCAGCATCCCCGCTGTGGCACACACACTCCGTCATACTCCATAAGCTTCTGCCTGCACCTTTTCCTAAATAAGACACATCATTAGTGGCTCTTCTGTCCTCCAGGTTTCCGGAGCAACCGTCCCAGTCCTATGTGTGAGTGTGTTTGGCTCCTCTTGATGGAACGTTACTAATATCACAATTATTCCATCGATTTATTTAGCGCTTAAAGGGATAGTTCACCCAAAAATGGAAATGGTTAGCATTTACTAACCTTCATGTTATTCCAACCCTGTTCCAATCCTTGTTCCAAGTCAATAGGGTGGTTTTGGACCCCACAAAACTGTTAAATCTCCAAAATATCTTTTGCACAGCTTGTGTTTCACTGAGGGAAAAAGTCACAGGTTTGGAATGAGATTAGGGTGAGTAAATGACAATAGAATTTCATTTTTTTTTTGTAAACCGTCACTTTTAGGCAAGACACCACAGGCAAAAACATTGTTTTTTTTTAAAAGCACTGATTAATTTTGAGATTGTAAGCTATTTGGCTTCCATTACTTATCTTCTTCAGTCCAAAATACACATTTTATTACACTTTATCTATTTATGTCTGTAGCTTTCAATTACAATACATATCTTTAAAGGTCGTTTTCTCAAAATGAGTTTTTTCCCTAGCACTAAGCCAGAAATCTCCACTTTAGTAGAGCTTGCATACACCAAACTGTTCAATTTTTGGTTTGTTCATACACATAAATAAGTTTCTAATGCTCATCAAGGCTGTTTATTTGATCAAAAAATGCAGAAAATAAAATGTTATATTGTGAAATATTATTGCAATGTAAAACAACGTTCTTCAGTTTTAATATGAATGAATGGTTAAAAAGTTATAACAATATATACTACTGTTCAAAAGTTAAATTAATTTTATTAAATTAATACTTTTATTCAGCAAGGATGTGTTAAAATGATAAAAAGTGATAGCAAAGACTTGTATTGTTATACATCAAAGTATAACAAAGTATATACATTGTTTATTCATCAAAGAATCCTGAAAAAAGTATGACAGGTTCCAAAAAAACTGTTGCCAATACAGTTGCCATCATGTGACACTGAAGACCGGAGTTATGGCTGATGAAAATTCAGCTTTGCATCACAGGAAAAAATGTATATTAAAATAGAAACCATTTTATACTAATAACATTTAGCAGTATTATTGTTTGTTCTGTATTTTTGATCAAATGAATGCAGTCTTGATGAGCATCAGAGACTTTTTTAAAAAACATTACATTACAAGTCTTACTGATCCCAAACTTTTGAGCAATATCATTCACCTGATTTACATAACATTTAATTCCTAAAAACATGGTGAAATTGTGGGCTATTTGGCTTCCATAACTTATTTTCCTCCCTCCAAAATACATATTGTATTATACTTTATCTATTTATGTCTGTAGCTTTCAATTGCAATACAAATCTTTAAAGGCCATTTTCTCAAAATTAGTTTTTTAGAAATTGTCACTTTAGTAGAGCTTACATACACCAAACTGTTCGGTTTTACTCCTATCTATATTCTGAAAGTTTTTACAAAGGGGTTTGTTCATATATCATTCACCTGATTTACATAACATTTCATTTCTAAAAACATGGTGAAAGTTATTATATTGTTCTGGCTGTTGACAGTATTTTCTGAGGGATAAAAAAAAAATGTTAAATCCCCTCAGTAAAAACATTTATTTGTTAATCTATCAACGAAACAAGAATTTCAAACCTAGCTTTATCCAATATTCAGATTTCTGAATATTGGTCTGGAAATATATGTGTGCAAATATATGTGTGCAAATCCAAATACCGTGCTCAGAAAGGAAATTACGTCGTACCACGGAAACCCTAACAGGACTAAATAAGAGATTTGCGGAAAAAAAATATAAATATATTTCTCTCACAATTATATTGTTGGGTAATTATACTATATGTAAATTGCAGGAATCAGGAAGCCGCTATTGACGTTTGAATGCGCATTCGCTTTTTACTTTCACTTTCGAGTTTTTTTTTTTTCCTCGAGTAATAAATAAGTATTTGCTTAACAGGAGTATGAGAAAAGTATTGCTCTAAGCTCCTTATTCTCAAGTTCAGAACAACTGGATTATTTTTGTGTCTGGCAAGAGAAGGTCGATTCAGTTCCAGAGTAGATGAAATGCTCTGTCAATCAGGATGGCACCGTGGTTGTCATCTAATTGCCTACAAGAAACAAGAGAACTCTAGAGAACAGTGTTGCTATAACAACCCCATTGAGTCTAATGAGAATCCAGTTGTATTAGTTCTTTATATTTAGAGCAGCACTGCAGGCCTCGGTGGAGAGGTGACATGAAGCTTGAGACGGACAGAAACATCTTAGACGCAGCCGCGTGGAACCAGGCCCTCCTTTTAAATGACACTCCATCCTTCGCTCGCTTTAGGGATCATTTAACGAACACCGAATCCTGAGCACAGCACCCAAAACATTTGTTATTCCGTGATAATCTGGGATTTGGTGTCACGGCTCAATTTTGCTCTCCCCTCCCGTATGTTTTGCCCCTGAGGCATTCATAATAGAGCCGCCGCCTTTTTTTTTTTTTTTTTAACAGAAAATTCGGTGAAACTGGGACATTATCACACCCGGGACTGAATGTAGGACATAGGGTGTCTCTCTTAAACTATGCCCACTTTATGTTGCAGGAAGAAGGCCCCCGCAAAAGTCAGAGCACCCTCGTCCAACTTAAAAACCATTGGCAGGATGTGGCTGATTCAACGTTGTCTTTTCCGAGTTTTCTAAAGGCCTGTCACCCTTAGCGTTGGTTCCAGCCGCCGAACCCCGAATGAAGGATGAGGTCAGCTACCCGAAGGGACGGCCTGGACTGAAGGGTGAAAGAGAGGTCGTTCTCCAATTAGAGGAGGGTGTGGCGTGTCACAGCCCGCTGGAGTGCGGGCCAAGCTCTCACATCACTTCTCTGAGCACAAAGCTGAAAAGATGTGCAGGGAGTGAGAGATTGGCCCTGGAGAAATGCTGTTAGAGAGCGCAGAGGAGGGTGAAGGAGACGCTGCCCCATTGTTCCCGGTGATGGGAAGAGGATAGGGCTAACGGGCAGAGTATGTCTTCATTATGGGGTGTGAGAGGCGGAAGGAACATCCAGCTTCGGCCCAGCTGGATATGACAACATGGGGCGTGTGTGTGTGTGTGTGTGTGTGTGTGTGTGTGTGCGTGACAGAAAAACAGAGCTTGAGAGTATCCAGACAAAAGCACACATCTCCTGGGAGGGTATAATGAAGTCTGGTGTTGCGATTTGTCCTCTGCTTGCTCTCTTCCTGCAGATAGGTGTGAATTAGGGGAATTCGCGAAGGGATCTTCTCATACACACCTCATTTCATAATTTTTTTCAAATGCCACATGTAGCTTTTGCAATCTGCAACAAATCAGTCGAAAGGACTGCACGTTCCCACAGCAGTCTATTTCAGTGTTTTTAAACGAATGGCCTCCATCTGTCGTAAATATGTCAAATAACAATTTTCACGATTGCCTGCGCCCATGCGCAGGCTTGTAATGACATTCATAACAAGTTTGCAACAAGTTTTTAGTTAACTAAGTAGTGCATGTAGGCACGCAGGTCATCAAGCAGAGCACAGAGTGGGCATAGAACTGTTTTATATAAGGCGAGCACCAAGTGGATCGAGTGAGTATTATTAGCATCTGCTTTCATGAGATTCAAGAGATTGTTTGCACATGAATGCATTTTATTGTAATTAGCACAAGACAGTCCCACCCACTGAGCAGCGTTGAATAGAAAACCATTAAGGATTGAGGCCATCTAGTGGTGTGGATGTGAAGCACACAGCTCACTGCTTGCATTAATAAGACAGAAACATGCATTGATGAGAATCTACACTGAAAATGATAAGCAGCGCATCAGAATACAGATTAGATTGCGTTTCAGTGAGACTGTCACACATTATTCTGTATGACCAGCATATTGCCTTGAGGCACTGATTTCAAGAGGAAAAATCTTATAAGGTTATTTTTTTTTCTTGTGATTTCTTGTGATTCGATTATGTTATCTGCCTGCAGGCTTGTTGGGAAACTTTCGAACATGAACGGGAATGAAAAAGTAGTATTATTTAGTTTACAAGGCTTAATGTGTGACACAGTAAATTTTATTTTGACATCTGCAGCAGTCGCGCCACCCCCTTTAAAATTACAGATCGCTGCTGGTGATATTGTTTCGGCATAAATGTAGCATGTGAGTTTATGTCTTTCCATCCGCGTTGTTTTTTATATACATATTTATATTACAAAGCAGAACCCCATACAAAGCTGAGGGGTTTTGTATCACCCTGCAGGATTGATTCAAAGGGGATTGAGTTGAAATTATTTTACAATATGAGAAGAAAGAAGACACGGGTGGTACGAGAGACATGAAACCTGCACAGCTATGCTAGTCATTTAGTTTTGTATAATTGAACATTGTACTTCAGGCATCAGCAACAGTATGTCTCTCATATCACTCAGCATTTTCTTTCTTGTAATTGAATAATTTCAGCTGAAATCCATATTTCATGTCTATTTATTTCTTTAATTGCTAAGTAATCATGTAACGAGCAGGATGGTGTACAGTCAGCCGGTCATTAATGCACAATAAACTACTTTAGGGTGATACCAGACCCGCTGTGCAATGGTGTCCTGATCAACCTGTCAGGATTTATTTTGTCATAATAACTAGCTGACTGTACATTATCACTTACATATCACATTGCAAATGCTATTAAAACACACTAGATTTGATTTCAGATCAACTAAAAATGTAGTTTTAATATATTTCCACTAATTATCATCAAAACTGCTAAAATGGAGAAAAATACTTGGCAGGTTTTCTATGGCTATCCATTTCCTTCATGTAATGGCCTCATTAAAACATAAATTATAGATATTTTTGTTATTAAATATGAATGCCACCTTTTGCTGGCAAAATAAAGTGGTGGTAAATCTTTCTGACGCATTGTGCTGTCAGGAGAAATTGTGCACAGGCTGATAAACTATCACCTTGTTTGGTCCTCAATAAATTTGGTACATCTGTTATTCTGCCAGTTAAGATGGAGTATAGCTGCCTCTCTATGAGAGCCTTTATTAATAATCAAAAATTGTCTTCCGCAAGGTTGCTAACGCAGAGTGATGATCATTAAATGTGATGTTCATCTGCTAAAATAAGCGAGTGCATATAACTGGACCGCTTGACGTTGGCGGAGTGAATCAGAACTGACTATGATTTAATCTTAAAGTCCTCTTCTTTTATCTCCCTTTTTTCCTTTCTCTCTCTGTCTTTACAGGAAAGAGGCAATATCAAAGTGGTGTTCAATGTGGGCACCGATGACATAAACATTGAAGAAACCTCTAAGTTTGTAAATGATGGAAAGTACCACATAGTTCGCTTTACAAGAAGTGGTGGTAACGCCACCTTGCAGGTGGATGATCTGCCAGTCATTGAGCGTTACCCAACAGGTAAGAGCCCTCAGCCTTTATACGCATGTTCACACACACACAGACACACAGACACACAGACACACACACACACACACACACACACACACACACACACACACACTCACTCACACATAATCTCAGCCATGCAGCTATGCACAATGGGAACAATAAAAGGCTGGCAAAGCTCAGTAAAAAGAGTCTGAATCACAGGGTTAAGGACAAAATGCCTTTGTCTGTGATTGTGGTTTCTCACAGTTAAAAAAAGGTAACCCTGGTATCCTTTCCAAATGTCAGCAGAGATGATTGCTCTTGGGGCTTTAGAAGGCTGAAAATGTCAGAGCCAGGGTTATCAAATTCACCAGCCTCTCAGTCGCCTGAAAAGCCCTGACAAAAGCTTGACAAGAGATCAGAGATGAGAAATAATCCCATTGCTCTCGTTTGTCAATCACGATGAAAAGGAGGCGGCTGTATTAGTCTTTTAATTTGTATTTTACTTCAAGCTCTTCTGAAACCATCTCTTCCATTACAGAGATTATTTGCTCTGGATCTTCGCGAGCGCCTTTTCTTCTTCGTGATAGATTGTTGATGGTAAACGTTGAGCGTTTGACGACTGAAGTGGTAATGAAGCTCGGAAAATCTCACGCTTCCCATAAGCGCTGCGTCGTCATCAGTTGCTCATCATTGCGCTCAATACAGCTTGTCATTAAATTCGAAATGTGCGAGGAAGATGTGAATGTATACTCGTGAGACACGCTAGATTCAGCTGTAGATACATTGGTTGCAGCATTTTGTATTATTTAATTTAGAGAACAGTAAGAATCTTAACAGGATTATCCAAATCCAAGAGTTGACATTTCGTATTTACAACAGCTTAGGCAAACTAGGACATACGCTGAAACAAAATATCATAGACATAACTTCTTGGAAACAGGACTATGAAGAATACAGAGGGATAGAAATAGAAACAGACGCAGAGAGAGGTGCTGTTTTTCCTCGCCGAGACCCTCTCATTGTTTTAGTGTAAACAAACAACCCAAATACCAGCAGCGTCTTTCATTTGGAGTGGAAGACAATTGCTTGTTAAAATGGAGCCATTGTAATGTGCCATTTTCTCTCGGCTTCCTGTTTCCATTGTGTCTGTGGATTTAGCGAGCGGCATGCATGTGATTGCTTGAATACTAATGCATCTTATGTCCGTGGCAGAATGGAAGAAAGTTTTCCACTGAAATATTTAAAAAAAGAAAATTAGTCATGACCGCTTCATTTTAATCAGTGCTTGATTGACTCTGCTCTGCGTTGGGCGAGATAATAAATGCA
Source organism: Garra rufa (assembly GCF_049309525.1). Lineage (NCBI taxonomy): Eukaryota > Metazoa > Chordata > Actinopteri > Cypriniformes > Cyprinidae > Garra > Garra rufa. The sequence continues at coordinate 23,063,594 of NC_133382.1, forward strand.
TAGAATTTAAATTGACAACGAGGGAGAACAAAATGAGGAGCTTGTTTATCTTCAACAATTAGTTCTGTAACTAGTATAGCTTTAGCATACAAAGAAATCATGCCATTTTTCCTCCCACTGTTAACCTGTGCTGGTATTCTTTCACCTAACCAATTGTATTGTAATGAAATTGTAGTCTAGTAATTACATATAGTAAAGTAAAACAATTCATCTGCCTGGAGTCGTGTCTGTTTTACTTTTTAAAAAATTGAATTAAATCAAATTAAGGTAACAATTCAATCTACATAGCATCTAAAAGTCACTGAACGTACATCAGGAGTGTTTTGTATTGTATTTTATATTGTTATTTTATGCTCCGACACTGACTGGCAGGAAGGGTGATCTTTAAAGCAATAGTTCACCAAAGAGTGAAAATTATGCCATCAAGTTTTTCTTCTGCAGAACACAGTTGTTGTTTTGGCTGAATTTTGGTGATTTTGAATTAAATGGAACCCAGAACTGAGGCATTTTTGAAAATATCTTTTGTGTTAAGCAAAAGTTTAAAAAAAAAAAGGTGCTTCACAATGCCATAGAAGAACCTTTTTGTCTAAATGGTTCCATAAATAACCTTTAACATCTAAATAAGCTTTATGTTTCACAAAAGGTTCTTTGTGGCAAATAAGGTTCTTCAGATTGCAAGAAATGGTCTTTTAAAGAACCTTTGACTGAATGGTTTTTTGTGGAGCCAAAAATGGTTCTTCTATGGCATCGCTTGAAGAACCTTTTGAAGCGTCTTTATTTTTAAGAGTGTACAGGTTTGGGACGACACAAGGGTAAATGAGTAAATGATGGCAGAATGTTTATTTTTAGGTGAACTATCCCTTTAATGTAACAACAAATCTTTCTAATGACTGTTAAGGGAAGGATTGAGAGTAACCATGCAGTCACTATTTTCAGCAAACCTGATGGAAAGGTTTTTACGAGTTCTGACAGCTGAGGTAATCACATATTTTTAAAGGCACTTTGATAAAGGTGAGGTCCAAAACCCCCTATTCAGCATTTAAAATCACCTACGCTTTACGTCCATCTATAGACATTTTATTGAGTAGACCTTTTTCATATGTATTTAAAAAAAAAAAAAAAAAGGTGGAATGTACCTGTAATGTTCCTGACAGAATTACTGCCATACAGCTACTGCTGGGCACAAAATGGCCACAGCATGAGGTTTGGACTGGCGGAGGGATAAATTGAGGTGTTGTTGCTGTCCTTGAAAATCTCTCTGTATTGCCTTACATTACAAAAGGTTGCAGAACAGATATAAAAGCATGGAAACGTTGTCTTAGCCTAATATTTACAAAGGAAGAGTGTTCGGTCTCTTAGCATGCTAGGCTAACTAGGCAGTCATTTTCACTTTACCGAGAGGCCCTCAGGCAACTGCCCCTCATTTAAACAGAACATGACCACTGCGTGTGTGTGTGTGTGTGTGTGTGTGTGTGTGTGTGTGTGTGTGTGTGTGTGTGTGTGTGTGTGTGTGTGTGTGTGTGTGTGTGTTTCTTTTAAGCTATGATTTGAGACAAATTACTCCTTTCACTCCTTTACTCTAGGTAAAGCGCACAAGTGGACATAAATCACAGTTAGACCTGACTGCACATGGTAGGAGAGAGAAAATGACAGAATTAAAGAAGGGGAAAAAATACAAATGAATGAAAGTGAAAGGAAAGGACTCATTGTAATAGACTGAGTTTCGAACTTCTTTCCACTCTCACAGCAGAATGTCGGCGCTCTTAGACTCAAGTCCAGAATCAAGTACTCCATCTGTCCTTACGTGCAGCCCCGCAGAAGTCTTATTTCCCTGTCCGCGGGTGTTCTCCTTCTGCAATCACCTATCAAAAACAGTATTGTACTGTGTTTGAGAAGCAATTTAGTCATGTCATTTCAGTGTCGGATACAGAATAAAGAGCTTTACCTCAAAAGTACAGCCGACTAGAGTGGCCATACTCATGTGAGGAGGTATAAGCCTAAATTTGGTGCTTTAAAGGAATAATTCACCAAAATGTCTCACCTTTGTCATTTCAAACCTGTATGACATTCGTTCCTTTGTAGAACACAAAAAGAAATAGTTTGAATAATGTCTTTGCCGCTATTTTCCACAGAATTAAGATGACCAGAAAATGTTTCATATTCACTTTTCTTATTACATGAAAAAGAGCTTTTATGTTTCACTGAAGAAAGAAAGTCATACAGGTTTAGTTCTGCATATAGGAAAAGCGGACACATTAGAATGGAAATTTGCTAGTAATTCTCACACTGAAATTCACATCACATTGCTACTCTACTCTCGTTGAGGCAACATTTTCATACCTTCTTATCTTAATCATACTTTAATCGCATATAGAGAGAGCGAGACTCGTTTTTGATTGACAAATAACAAGTTAATGGCTTATAGAGTAAAAATTGTGAGGCGTAATTATACTCTTTGGTAATCTGAGCAAGTCAGGTTCATGTTGAATTTTCCAGTGTAGTCAGGAGTGGTAATTATGTGTGGGCCGTAATGGGAGAGAAGTAAATGTTTTCAAATAATCTCAATTCAATAGAGCTAGCTTGGCTGTCTCAACCTGGACATGTTGCGTAAATATCAGCATTTAAGCACAGCTTATGCTCGAGATCACGCGGCGTCCATTGTAGGGAACTGTTTTCTGAACGTGTGCAAATATGGACATCTCTGAGGTCAACGCTTTTGTCAGAGCAATTTCAGATTCACATGGGGAACATGAACATGAACTGATCTTACATGCATTACTGATGAACTGATAATCTTCCTGTTGCTATAATCCTTTGAGTGTTTTTTTCTGCTACTTTGATGTTTTTAAATGTATTGTGATCTGATAATGTGAGATTTATCATATCAAAAATGACTGCAAATACCTTAGATTAGATAGCAAATGTGAAGCTAAAATCAAATTGGTTGCAAAACGCTGGAATGTACTGTAATGACAATCTTTAGATTAAAATGAGCTAGTTGTCATGTATAACTAGATGAAAACTCTGCTAAAAAGATTTAAAAGATTACTCTTTTGTAAATGTATTATGTAAAGGAGTGATATTGTGTATAAACGTGATTGAGTTTGGTTGGTTTAACAAGAAGAGTAGGTGCATATTTAACATAGTGCTTCTATTAAAATAGGGTTAATTTGTTTGCTTAAATTTTAATTGAATGAAAAGCTTCATCATTCTTATGTATGCAACCTTGGTGTTCCAAATAAAAAAAATAAGAGAAAAAAGAAAAAAACCAGACAGTTAAGGCATATGTTTCACTGTAGGTTTTAATCTTTGACCTTTCAGATTTTTAACAATGAAATGTCTCTTTAAACTTTAAAGGCAACATTGATAACGAACGCCTGGCGATTGCTAGACAGCGAATCCCATATCGGCTTGGTCGAGTAGTTGACGAATGGCTACTCGACAAAGGTAAAAACACTGATTAAAACTTTAAATAAAAGATAATTTGATCATAAGCAAGTGATATTTTGCACAGCAAATAAACCATCTAAAACATAAATCCCCTGTATAACCAAGTTTAAAATAAACAAATGTAGTTTGTAATATTTGCACTGTACAGTTCAATAATGTGTTGTTCTACTGTACTTGTAAACCTGTCAGAGGTTAAAGGGACTGGTAATATACTGATAACTGAAGTTAGTTCAATCATTAACAAAATATGTTTACATCATTAAAATACCTATTTAAATAATGTTATTTTGCAGCTGTAATAATCTAAATGACTAATTAAAGTACATGTCCACAGTGGAAACTGTTTGAATTCATAGTGATGTACACACACTGTTTAATTTATATATATGCATATCTTGTCATGCTAAACATATTGCTTTTGGAAACTGCTAAAGTGCACAGTTAAAAAGTCAAAGCAAATGTCTCTTAAATAGCTTCAATGATTATTGGCATCAGATATGAAGTCCCTTTAACAAGCAAGTTAAACACACAAGAAGGGAAAAGACTTGAATGCATGCTGCAATGTATGTTAACAAATTGAATCGTTTAAAGTGATTTGTTTTCAAGTTTGCTTGTTTTCTTGCTTTCCCTTTTCAATGGAATTATAACCATGATGAATCATTTGTAATGTGTCATGTAGCTGTAAAACCATTCTCACATAAACCTTATTTCAGTCTAATTAATTTTAATTGCCATTGCCCTTGCTGAAAGGCAATCTCAATAAAATTTACTAGACCTGTGCATACAGGCTTTTGAATTCGCTATAAACTGCTGTATTTAAAGATTAAAAGTAATTTTCTCACGTAAAAAGGGGAAATTTATACTGTTTACACATAAAGAATATTTTTTGTCTCTCATCTTAGTATGTATTTGATTGTCCTTTTAGCAAAGTCCCATTGATTTTTTTGGGACCCAGCTTTCTCATCCCCTTCATTTATTTACTTTGTGCCAACAGCAGCCATTAAATTACAGTCGATAAATTACCAGTGTTGCTGTTAGCATTAGTGTAATTTATTGCTTCATGATCCCCAGGGAAAATAAGGTTACGGATGTTGTGTGTTTTACCATCAGGACTTCCATCAGTTCTGTTTTCTCGTGTGCGTGCGTGCGTGTGCGCGTCTATGTTTGTCAGCGTGTGCATGTGTATGTGTGCGTCTCTACGGCGTGGGGGAGCGGGCCGTTGAACACTCTTGTATTTTCTGTAACGTTCTTCCCTGGCAGGTCGGCAGCTCACCATCTTCAACAGTCAGACCACCATAAAGATTGGAGGCTGGGAGAAGGGCAGTCGGCCCTTCCAAGGCCAGCTCTCAGGGCTTTACTACAATGGCCTAAAAGTGCTCAACATGGCCGCCGAGGGCGACCCCAATGTGCGTGTGGAGGGTAGTGCCCGGCTGGTGGGAGATATGCCCTCCTCTTCTATTACGCCCCAATCCAGCGCCTCCGCCACGGGCAACCGTTCAGAAACGTCACCCTCCATCACTGACATCACCACTACAACCGCATCCAACCGCCAGGGCAAGCAGACCACAACTCCACAGGTCAGTGGTCACTTTATTCAAGCTCGCTATCATGTGAAAGCTGATGCTGCCATTTGATAGAATATGACATGGATTTGAAAACACTATGGTTTTACATTCATAAAAAAGCTTTACAGATGCACTCAGTGATTGTTGTACATTTATAGCAGTTGTTTTGGATTTATCATGCAATGACAAACGTTTTCCTCCATGTCGTCAAAGATGTTCATGCCTTTCTTTCTTGAGTTGAAAATACATGGTTTTTGAGGAAAACATTCCAGGATTTTTCTACATATGGTGGACTTCAGTGAGGATCAACAGGTTGAAGGTCCAAATTGCAGTTTCAATGCAGCTTCAACGATCCTAGCCAAGGAATAAGGGTTTTATCTAGCGAAACGGCCATTTTCTAAAAAAGTTTATACTTTTTAAAGTGCCCCTATTATGCCTTTTCAAATATGATATTTCATGTAGTGTGTCATGTAGCTGTATGTGAACATAAACTATCTGCAAAGTTGTGACGCGGACAGTGCACTATAAATGAAGTTTTTGTCTAACAAAAAAAAGAGTCGGCTCACATTCGCCTAAACGAGTCGTCAGCAATTCGAATCTTTTTTCTGTAACGGCCACACGTCACGAGCTACACATTTGCGTAATGTCCGCCCACGTTCAATTTCGCGAACAACTTGCCCGCCCACAAACAGTAGGCCTACCATTTTCACGTGGATTAACGTTACATCATGTCAAGAAGACGCCCTGCGCTGTGAGAGTGAATTTGTTTTATATGCCCTTCCGAAAGATGAAACTACCAAGAATGAGTGGTTAACATTAATTTTTTCAACACCTCAGCAGTCCAATGCCAATCTTGTGTTGTGTTTGCGTCATTTTACTGATGAGTTTTTCCAATCTTGGGGAGTAACGTTACAACGCGAGATTCACCAAACGCTTGGTTTTAAAAAATGGATCAGTGCCCAGTTTATTTGGACCGGCTTGCTCCTCTGAACTTCTACCTGTAAGTATGATTAATAATTGATGATTGTATTTTCTAGCGATCGTTCAAAATACGTCTTTGTGTAAGTTATGGTGTGTAACAACCCCGCACATGTCTTGGTAAGCGGCTAACTTGCGTTTCTGTAGTTCTGTTGTTCAGCTGTGAGTGCAATGTAGTCTAAAAATTGTGATTGATGCAGCTTGACTGTCTGTCTGCCTTATTAGTTTAAGTAATGATAATGATAAACGATGGCTTAACGCAGTGTTATGGGTTGTACGTTACAGTGTTGAAGTTCACAACGTAGAGGTGTGCCCGGTTCGCTTACAAAAGCAAATTGCAAGCACTTTCCACAGTTATAATATGACACCCACTGAGAAACGTCCTGCTCCAGTCGTGCTTGCAAAACAGTTTCTTGTCGATGTGCCACTTCAACCGTTTCATCGTCAGACTCCGGCTCGAATTGATAGGGTAAAATCGAGGCTATCTTTTCTATGCATTAACAGGTCTCCACAGCTGTCATTCAGTTATGGCAATGGGCGTTTCGTTTTGCGCTGAAGCGGTAGACCAATCCAAAAAGACTGCACCATCTGACCAATCACAGCGGTGAGGGCTCACTGAAAGGAGGGGTTTAGAGAGACTGATTCTTCGAACTGCTTCACACGAGTCGTTTACGAATCATTTAGAAACGGGGTAAAATTAAATCTAATTCTGGAGAAAACTAAAGTGTTTTTTGAACTTGCATACATGTAAACCTGTTTTAAGAGACTATTACAACAATATTAACTACCTTTAACATGGCATAATAGGGGCACTTTAACTACAAATGCTCATCTAGCACTAGCTTTGTGATGCACATCTACGACTTAACACCTTAATTTCACGTTGGAAAGGTCATGCGCATTAGTTCTTAGTCTGTGTACTCTGGTTTAAAAAAGTAGGGTGGTGCAAAAAACTCTAATTTTCTCCTCCAATTTCAAAACCGTCCAACATCATTGTTTTACATTTTTTGTAAAGAACACTTGACTTTCTTTGCACTTTCGCTTTGTAAACACTGGGTCGGTACTTCCACCTACATCACGCCTGACCTTTCCAACGTGACTACGTAATGCGTCAAGTTAGCGCAAGATGAGCATTTGTGGTTAAAAAGTCTCTAAATTTGTATATACTTTTTCGAAAATCCCTGTTGAAAAAACTGCATATGGTGGTTAGGTATGTTCCCTTCCGGGAACTCGAGCCGCGTCAGGAACGCTATGGGGAACGCCATTGGCGGGCCGCACTCTGAACTGTGTATAACAACCAATGAAATGACGGGAGTGACGTCACAGGCGCGGTGACGTCATCGACCGGGAAGTATAAAACGCGTGCGTTTGAAGCCGGCGGCAGCTTTTGTCATTCAGCGAGAGCGCTCTGTGTCTGTGTCTGTCTCGGTCATACTGCTGTTTTTTTCGTGCCAGTTTGCACGGCTTTTATTTGAGTAGTATGACCTTTAAAATGCAACCATGGGGGAAAGAAGTGTTACGAAACTAGGCGGTACAAGCAGCCACATAGATAGTGTGTTCCTTCCTGCCAATGCTTCATTGTTGGTGGGGATACACACAGTCTATGTGTGGTCTGCTTGAGTGTAGAGCACGCACAGTCAGCCCTCGAAAAGGCTGACTGCCCACAGTGTGAGCGTAAAAATCTCCACTGCGGGTGCTCCACAGAAGGCTCTCTTCGAGGAGGGAGCCTTCGCCAGCGTTTCTCGCGGGTCTGGCCCCGCTTCCGCCGAGGCGGAGCGGTTGCTGCACTCGCTGAGATCGCGGCTCGATCTATTAGAGGGACTGGAGACGGGTGTTTTAAAAATACCCTATCTCCTCTCCTATCTGATGGATCGGTAAACCTTTTTTCTGGATGAGGAAGCCCGCAATGCGGTTACTTCCCTCCAGGAAAGGTTTTCAACGCTTTCCATATCTTCCTCCAAGGAGGTTGATGTAAAGTGCGTTGTCAAAAGTATTTAACCGCCCCCCCTGATCGCCTCAGTATGATGAGCTGGTGGTTGTGCTGACTGTGCATTAGCTAAATAAGATATGAGCCGCAGAAAAGCAAACGTTTTGCTTCCTGCGGACTAAGTCAGCACTTCCAAACGGAGCTTTCTGTCCTTCCCGATCTACATTGAGTTTTAGATCTGGGAAAAACTAGAAAGTAAAGATGACGCCGCGGGTTGAACAGACGCTATCAGCCTCTGTTCCCCGGTCTAGGCATCATTTCTGAAGGCTCCGTCTTTGCTCTTCAGGCCGCCTAATAAAACTTCAGGCTTGATGAGCAAATGAACACGTGTCGGGGTTCCTGACGGGAAAGATTTAAACCCCAGCCGTGTACCAGCTCTCCACATCAGAGGCGCAGAAACAGAGCGATGCCGCCCGCGTTCCTCCGGCTATGCCTAGAGGACCCGGAAAGCAACGCTCTAAGTCGGGGGCTTCCAAGAAAAAGAAGAGGTTCGACCTGAGGGTCGTCCTCCTATCCAGGAAGTCCTCGCCTAAACGGCCCTGACGGTTGTGGCTCAGGGCCGTTGAGGGCAGCCCCTCGCGAGGGGGTTTGCACCGTACCTCCGGGTGCGGGTTTCAGACCCCTTCGTGGCCCTCAGGAGATGAGTCAGCTAACCCTGCCAGTGTTACAGGGCGCGGCTATCTCCCGCGAACATCCTCTAGCTGTTCCGCCCGGAAACGTAGCGGCCCTGGAGAGTTCGCAGCCCCCGCGGGGGTCTCTCGAAGAGCTAGTTCAGGAGCTTCCTGCCAGCTTGCTGTTACAGGTCTCCGAGTTAGTTCCTCGAGTAAATCCAGACACCAGTCTCGAGAGGCTGGTACCCTAAGTAAACTCTCTGGCAGCGTGGAAACTACTGCCAAATGTTTCAAAGTGGGTCCTGCGTACTGTAGAGAAAGGTTACACTATTCAGTTCGGCGCCAAGCCGACACCTTTCAGCGGGGTAAACCCCGAGCAGGGTCTGGAACAGGAAGTCAGTACAGGAAGTTTCTCAGGCTCGCTTTCAGGGGCAAAGCTCACCAATACAGAGTACTTCCTTTCGGCCTAGCTCTCACCCGAACTTTCACGAAGTGTGTGGATGCTGCTCTGGCTCCTCCGTGATTCCAGGACATCCGCATACTCGACTGGTCGATTCTGGCCAGCTCAGAATAATTAGCGGCTCAACATCGAGGTGTTGTTCTCGCTCTCATGAAAGAATTGGGGTTGAGACTCAACACCAAGAAGGGTGTGATTTCTAAAAATCACTTATCTAGGTGTAGTCTGGGATTCGACCACGATGCAGGCACGAATGTCACCTGCTCGGTTCGAGTCGATCCTTACTGCAGTAAATGCGGTCAAGCTAGGCCCGTCACCCACTGTCTACAGTCCCAAGTACTGTTAGGTCTTATGGCAGCCGCTTCCAACGTGATACCTTTTGGACTGCTGCTTATGAGACCACTTCAGTGGTGGCTCAAACCAGGCGGTTCTCCCCGAGGGGAAACCCATTTCGCAAGATCAAGGTCACGCGGCGCTGCCTACGTGCCTTGGCCATGTGGAAGAAACCCTGGTTTCTCTCTCAGGGTCCGGTTCTGGGAGCTCCTCGTCGCCGCGTCATGCTAGCGACGGACGCATCCCTCACCGGATGGGGAGGCGGTCATGAGTGGCCGCTCAACCCAAGGCCTGTGGAGCAATTCCATCTCTCCTGGCACACAAATCGCCTAGAGATGCTAGCCGTGTTCCACGCCCTGAAGTGTTTCCTTCCAAAAGGTATCCGCTCACGCCCCTTATATAAGCTGGCGTACCGGATTCTCCTATGGTCTTAAGGAAAGACTTCTCTCCCTGAGAGCAGTCCAGTATCTCTGGACGTGGGAGCAGACGTCCTGCCAGGCAGGGGCTGAGGCCCGGGGAATGGATGCTTCACCCAGAGGTGGTGAAGCAGATCTGGAGAACATTTGGCCAGGCACAGGTGGACCTGTTTGCGACTCAAGAGACATCGCACTGTCCCCTCTGGTACTCTCTAGTTCCTCCAGCTCCACTGGGGCTGGATGCCATGGCACAGACGTGGCCGAGGCTGCGTCTGTACGCCTTTCCCCTGATCGCTCTGCTCCCGGGAGTTCTGGAACGGGTCCGTCGGTTTCAAGTGCGGCTGCTACTAGTAGCCCCGTACTGGCCGGCACGAGTATGGTTCTCGGACCTGGTATCTCTCCTAGACGGCTCTCCGTGGGAGATTCCCGTCAGGAGGGACCTCCTGTCTCAGGCTGGGGGCGCAATATGCCACCCCCACCCAGAGAAGTGGAGGTTATGGGTGTGGCCCCTGAGGGGGCACAACTCATAGGAGCGAGTCTCTCAACCGAGGTTGCTGAGACCTTTCTCCAATCCAGAGCTCCCTCTACGAGGAAACTGTATGGCCTTAAGTGGAACTTATTCACGAGATGGTGCCGCGAGCACCACCTGGACCCAGTCAACTGCCCGGTCGGTACAGTTCTGGAGTTCCTATAGTCTCGCCTTTCCGCAGGGCTAGCTCACTCCACCCTGAGGGTTACGTGGCGGCTATAAACGCCTTCCACGCCCCTCTAGGTGGCCTCTCAGTGGGCAAGTACCCCCTGGTCACACGTTTCCTCCACGGTCGGGAGATCGAGGCTTCATCAGGAAGTAATGAAGCATGGAGACTCAGAAGTTGGGACCTCTGGCGACTCGATAGATATCGCAAGGTTCTCTCTGGTTCTCCTTAGTGCCTCCAGGTCCGCCCGGACTGGACGCCATAGTACAGACGTGGCTGAGGCTGCGTCTGTACACATTCTCCCGATCACTGTGCACCCTGGAGTTCTGGAAAGAGCATGCCGGCATCGTCACGGCTAGTCCAACCATGGCCTTGGACCTTCCCTCTCAAGCTGGGGGCGCGGCCTGCTACCCCCACATGGAGAGGTGGAAAGTTATGAGTATGGCCCCTGGGGGGGGCGCAACTCATAGACTAGGGTCTCTCAACCGAGGTTGTTGAGACCCTGCTCCTATCCAGAGCTCCCTTCACGAGGAAACCTTAAGTGACTGTTTGCTTCATGGTGTCACGAACACCATCTAGACCAAGTTACTGCCCGTTGGTACAGTACTGAGTCCTCGCAAACCCACAAAACCAGCTCACTCCATCCTGAGGGTGTTCGTGGCGGCTTATTGGTCTACCACGCCCCTCGTGGTGGCTCGTCGGTATGGTTTCCTCGGTGGTGCACTCAGGTTGAGACCCTGAGGGGTCTCAAGCCTCTATTACCTCCATTCCTGGAGTGCGACCAATGGGAAGTATATCTGTCCAGTATGCGCACTGGGCACATACGGCCACAAAGAAAGCATGTGGCACGTTCAGAGCTATCAGTAGATGGATCACAGATGCCATTCCTACTACTTCCAAGTCCTCTGGTCTCCCAGCTCCATGGGGAGCCAAGACTTACTCCTTCTGAGGCTGCCTGCCTCCAAAAGCTCTGACAGCAGGTGTCCCCCTCCAGGACATCTGCAATGCTGCGGGTTGGTCCTCGCCCCTGACAATTGGTCCTCGCCCCTGACATCCGTCAGGTACTATGAGCTTGACCTCAGAGCCGCTCCAGGCTCGGCTGTACTCTCGGCCTAGTGCGCTAGGCCTAGAGGGTTAGCCACCTCCCTAGCCAGGAGGAGACTTCTCAAGGCGCATTCTTTCTGCGGAAAGAAGAGAAGTCGTTTTCGCCACGACGCTCCTCGTGTGCCCGAGGGCCGAGGAGTGTCCCTGCATCCTCGCGAGCCTGAGGGCCGAGGAGCAGACCTAAAAGCCTCTTGTCCGTGTAATGCTAGACAAAGGCTCATACTCTCGCGTCCCGGTATGCTTACCAGGCCGAGCTTCCGGTCCCTCTTGTTCTGGTTACCCCCAGACAAAGGACTAAGACTCCTCGTGAGCCCGAGGGCCGAGGAGTACCTCTCGCACTGGCTGGCGAACCAGGCAGAGGTCACGGTTCTCGTGTGCCTGAGGGCCGAGAACTGCACAGCCCTCTTGTCCGCGGAATGCTAGACAATGGCTTAATTCTCCTCGTGTTCTGACGCAGGATGCTATCAGACCGAGTGTACTCCGGTCCCTCTGGTTTCTGGCTTTCCCCAGACCAAGGACTAAGACTCCTCGTCTGCCTTCACAGAAGGCCGAGGAGTGCCTCATGCACTGGCTGGCTACCAGGCGGAGGCCCCTACTGTCTTCCCCGTGAGCCCGAGGGCCGGGGATTGCAGTGCCCTCTTGTCCGCGTAATGCTAGACAATGGCTTATTCCCTCGCGTCCTGGCGGAGCTCCAGGCCGAGCCTTGGATCCCTCTTGTTCTGGCTGAACCCCCAGACAAAGGATCACCCTCTCCTCGTGTGCCCGAGGGCCGAGGAGCCTTGAGGTCAAGCTCACCGTCCTCGTGGGTCTGCGGACCAAGGACTTCCCACACCATCTGTCCGCCGAGTGCTAGACAGTGGTCATTCGGTCCCTCTTGCTCTGGCTAACTCCCAGACAAAGGACTAAGACTCTGCGTGTGCCTGAGGGCCGCGGAGTACCTCTCGTTCTGGCTGGCGACCAGACAGAGGAAGACCTCCATTCCTCGTGTGCCTGCGGGCCGAGGAGCACTCTTGGGGTCGAGTGCACTGTCCTCGTGGGTCTGCGGACCGAGGACTACCTAACACCATCTGTCCGCCGAGTGCTAGACAGTGGTCGTTGCAGTCCCTCTTGTTCTGGCCACTCCCAGACAAAGGACTAAGACTCCTCGTGTGCCCGAGGGCCGAGGAGCACCTCTCGCTCTGGTTGGAGACCAGACAGAGGTAGAACCCCATTCCCCGTGTGCCTGCGGGCCGGGGAGCACTCTTGAGGTCGAGTGCATTGTCCTCCTGGACCAAGGACTACCTACACCATCTGTCCGCCGAGTGCTAGACAGTGGTCATTCGGTCCCTCTTGTTCTGGCTAACCCCCAGACAAAGGACTAAGACTCTGCGTGTGCCTGAGGGCCGCGGAGTACCTCTCGTTCTGGCTGGCGACCAGACAGAGGAAGACTACCATTCCTCGTGTGCCCGAGGGCCGAGGACTACAGGGCCTTCTTGTCCGCGGAATGCTAGACAAGGGCTCTTTCCTTTCCACCCTGGTTGAGCAGACACTCGCAGGGCTCGGAAATTATGGGGGCGTTGGTAGTCTCGTTCCCCATAGCGTTCCTGACGCGGCTCGAGTTCCCGGAAGGGAACGTCTCGGGTTACGTATGTAACCTTAGTTCCCTGAGGGAACGAGACGCCGCGTCTCGGACCATAATTCCCGCACCCTGCGGCGCTCGCTTCATTCCTAAAAAGAGCTGCCGCCGGCTTCAAACGCACGCGTTTTATACTTCCCGGTCGATGACGTCACCGCGCCTGTGACGTCACTCCCGTCATTTCATTGGTTGTTATACACAGTTCAGAGTGCGGCCCGCCAATGGCGTTCCCCATAGCGTTCCTGACGCGGCGTCTCGTTCCCTCAGGGAACTAAGGTTACATACGTAACCCGAGACGTTTTGAAGCATGTCTGCTGGTTTGAGCTGGTTTAAGCTGGTCCTTAGCTGGTCATAAGCTGGTCCTAAGCAACTAGCCCCTGCTCAGGACCAGCTTAAACCATCTCATGACCAGCTAAGGACCAGCCTAAACCAGCAGCCATGCTTCAAAACATACCTAACTGGGATCGTGTAGAGCCCTTTGAAGCTGCATTGAAACTGCAATTTGGACCTTAAACCCATTGATCCCCTTTGAAGTCCACTATATAGAGAAAAATCCTGGAATGTGTGTGATAAAGTGGTGTTACTGAGATGACTAGTGAATAGTATTAGGCTAGTCATGTGATCTCAAAAAGTCTGCCCCCATGAGGCATCCTGCTTTTATTAGGTTACTAGTATTATTATTACCATTATTATTAGGGATGCACGATATGAAAATTTTTTACCGATACCGATAGCCGATAATTAAGTCCTTCTTGTGGCCGATGCCGATACCGATACCCAATACGTTCACATGTTTATATGATAATTTTGTGCACCCAGGAGAATACAAAATCTAAGATAAACTAATGAAATGTATATTATATATCTGGGTCTAACAATCATAGCAAACATCAGTCCTGACTCTTCAAAAATGTTTATATTTTTTGTGTAAGGCACCACAATTCTAAATAAATAAAATGCTTTGACATTTGTCAACCTGGAAAAAATGAAAAGTACATCATGGAGTAACGTCAGATGTCCAAATGTCTGTTAAAGCTTACGTGTAGTCCATTCTTATTGATCATATTATGAATGTGTGCAGCAACCAAATCGTACAAGGGGGTGAATAAAACATCAGAATCGAGATAAAAACATCTCAACTTTTCAGAATGCCGCAAGCCCAACACAGGTCATGTGACATGAACCAACCAATTAGCTTCACCCTTTCCCTTAATAACATTGAAAGCACTGCCAAGGTGGAGAAACAGCTCATCATAGCTGTACAGGAATAAACATTTTTAAATAAATTTAATAACAGAGCTACTGCAAGCGATTTTTAATGCTGAAAATCCATTTATCCTTTGCTGAAACTTCCGCGTCTTTATGGAGAGCGCAGGTCATGGTTGCTTAGCAACGGCAAACGCCACGACAGAGCAAGCTACAGAGCGGTTTGGAAAGAAAGAGAAAGCGGCGCGCTTAACGTTTTCCACACGTTTTTAGGCGCGACATGTGAACGGCCCCTAAAACAGATTCACCGCGGTGACGACCTCTGAAGTGAGATATAAGATTTGAAAACCGTGAAAAACTTCCAGACCGGCGAAGACGATGATGACGACACAGATGATGACATATTAAACGCGACAAAGTCCGAGAGTCACTGCAGTTTACAGCTGCAGTCACTTGCACTCGGAAAGCAGATGAATCTCAGATAAACCAGACTGATTGATTGATTTACCAGCAAGAGTACTTTATCGGATGGGATTTCATTTATTTATCGGAGCAATAAAAATGACGTAATTTTTACCCATATCGGTCGATAATTTATCTGTCCGATAAATATCGTGCATCCCTAATTATTATGTCTTCATCCCATGTGGGTGCGGATGATATTATATATAAGTAAAATTTGTTTATTTATGTGAAACTTTTTAATGAGGAAAAGATTGCTGAGTGCACCCTTAAAATGTGATTTTCCAGGCTTCAAAAAGTCTAGAACCTTCTCATGCTATTAAACATGTTGTGCTAGTTGTGTAATTAATATTTTAGATGTTGCTTGGAGGCAGAGTAAAACTCAGCGATGTCTGATATCAATGTCTGAGTTGACAAATTGCTCTAAATGATTCATCAGAACAGATCTTACTTTGAATGATTCTTAAAAAAAAAAAAACATATATAGAGTTGCTATAAAGAAGTGTAAAGGTCTCGAAGAGGTCATGAGTGTTGGAACCGACTGGTGCTTTTAGATTGCAGCAGACAGGCTGTTTGTTGTCTGGGTCAGTGTGTTGTGTTTTATCTCTGTGCTGTTACTGGCCATCTACATCATTACTCTCGGCCTCGTTCTTTATTCCTCTCGCATAAACTCGCTCAGTTTCTCTTTTACCATCCCAAACATTATAAGTGGCATTTCAATAAGTGACCCAGACAGGGCTGGTTTAAACTGAACTCTGTGCTCTCTCAAGCAAAAGAGGCCTCGAGACTAAGACCAGGGCACTTAAAGACGAGCCCGTGGCTGGATCGCACATTATCGAACCTGCAAAGGGTTTCGGCCCGGCACAATTCAATTGCTTTCAGACATAAAGTGATTGGCCCGTTTCTTTTGTGGATGTGCTGTGGCTCACGATGAGAGAGAGCGCCGGGGGATGCTGGGAGACTAGAGTCAGTCAATAAGTCTGTGTGAACCCACAGGCAAATGGAACAAGGCCATAAAAAGGAAAAATCAGTGGGGAAGATGAGCGCCGTGTAGGTGGACATGCTTTCTTCTTTACAACTCGCAGGTTTTCTCTTGCTGGTCTTTCTCTCTCAGTGTCGTGCGCGAGGCATCATTCAGGGCGCTGACAGTGAGCTCTAATTACGGTGGCGCTGTAATTACATGTCAGAGCAGGAGGCTGAGCGGGGTGATTGACAGGCTTGCCAAGGCCAGTTCGGTCCCGTCTCCTCGTGCGTGACTTTACGCACTGTGATTTAGCCTCCACAACAATAAAATCGTAATTTGATATGGTTAAAACCGATTCTGGCACTGCATATTAAATTACCTCCCTGCTCAAGGGCACTCCAGGCACGTCGTGTGAAAGCGATAGTTGTGCAATAACAGATATTTCGATCTATTAGCGCCCAATCGTGATGTTGGCTTATCATGGCCTCGTGTGTGGATCGCATTACAAAATGGTGGGCTCACCGCCCTCCGCACACCGTCGATGATGGTAAATGTTGCCATGGAAATATGAGACTCCTCTCTTCTCGGCACAGCAGTGTCTACACCGCTCTCTAAGTTTGCGCCATCTGCGCTCCATTATCATCCATTACAATCTCTTTCTCTCTCTCTGCACAGCTGCGCTGTCCAAATCAACGGCTTCATTTTTTTAAAGATGGATTTTTAATATCTAATTAATGATAAAAGCTGGATCGAGAGGGATACGAAATCAAAGAGGAGTTTGTGGTTCTTTGATTACAGGCCTTTGTGATGCCCATTAGACTGGAGCGGCCATTAGACCGAAGAGCTCTCTGTAATAAGAGCTAATGGAACTTCTCGGGCTCTCCATCTTCTTAACACTTTTCCAGAGTGTCCGCCGAGGTCTCCCCCTTAAACATCCTCGAATTAGCCGAGATCTGGAAGAAGAAGCGCTGAAGGAATTTAAGTGTCGTTTGAGTATGTGAAAATTGCACTGCATTATGCTAAAGAACACTGAGCTGCATAGATACGTAATTGTTCAATCTGTATGAAAAGTTTGTGAATTGGAAGAACTGGAAATTAACTGATTATATTATATTATATCATTTTATATTATATGGGTCAATGATGTAAAATACTGTTCACAAGAAACGAAGAAACACCTGTCAAGATGTACTTTAGTAATTGATTATAGTTTGGTTGATGGTTATGAAGAATTTTCAAGAAAATATTACATTTAATCACCTAATTGATTAAAAACTGTGGTGTGGTGTAAAAAGTGTTTTTCAAATATCATGAATTATTCATTTCATTTGTGATATTTAATAGATTTTATTGTTTTAGGGAGTCACACCATGTTATATTTTACAATCTGAACTAACCAAAAATGTAACCCTGTACCACAAAGCCAAGTCTTAATATTTGTAGCAATAGCCGAAAATACATGGTATAAGTAAATGTAAGTAAAGATCATGTTCCATGAAGATATTTTGTAAATTTCCTACTGTAAATATATCAAAACATATTTTTTGTTTAGCAATATGTATTGCTATTAAACTTCATTTGGACTACTGTTTTGATTTTTTTGCACATTCAGATTTAAGATTTTTAACCTAACAGCCCATAAATGGAAAGCTTATTTGTGACCCTGGATCACAAAACCAATCTGAAGTAGAATGAGTATATTTGTAGCAATAGCCAAAAATACATTGTATGGGGCAAAATTATTGATGTATCATTTATGCCAAAAATCATTAGGATATTAAGTAAAGACCATGTTCCATGATGATATTTTGTAAATTTTCTACCGTAAACCTAATTTTTGACTAGTAATATGCATTGCTAAGAACTTCATTTGGACAACTTAAAAGGCGATTTTCTCAATATTTAGATTTTTTTGCACGCTCAGATTGCAGATTTTCAAATAATTGCCCTATCCTAACAAACATACATTAATAAAAAAAATGTATTTATTCAGCTTTTAGATAATCTATAAATCTGTGAATTCAAGTCATTTTGTATATGAATTTCATTTGAATACATTTCTGAATAAACTAAGAAATAAGACCAAAAAAAGCATCATGCCACTGACCCATATAATTAATATTTGATTAGTGAGCTCTAGTAGAGAATATTAAATATTCTTGATCCATTTGATTTCATAATATTGCTTTGTTTTAAATTTTAAAACACTAAAACTTTCAGTTTGTTTCCAGCTTTAAGACAGATTCCGAGTCCCAGATTGTCAGCGTGGCCTTTGTAGATAAAGGCGCAGTAGATAATAGAGATTTTTATTGTACAAATGGTTCGCAAATGAATGGCTCAGAAGGAAATAGAAGTTCATGCAGATCAATTGATTTGCTTGTAATACAGCAAATTTGTGTGTAGTGTAAATGAGGTCTGGAGTTTTTGGAATAATTTTGCATACTTTGCATGGCTAGTTTTTTTCGTTTAATGGCTTTAGATCTGCTCTGTGAGCATACTTAATCTTAAAATGACGTGTGGAGCTTGGATTATCCTAAGGTAAACTGGTTTTGCTATTGTCTGGCGGTGGCTCAGAGCATATAAGCTTTTTAAAGAAGCATTAATGATCGAAAGCCAGCAAGAGGAGAAGCATCTTGTTTCACTTGTTTCTGTTCAAACAGCAGCCACAACAAACAAACAACTGAGGTCGTCTCAAAGGAGCCCAACATGCTTAGAAAAACACATGCATGCACCGTCTGCTTGTGACTGACAGATGAGATGTTTAATATTTCTATCAGAAGTTGATTTCCTTTGTGACTACCACCCGCATGAGTGATGTTCAGAAGTGTCAGCTTTTTTATTGTCTTCTTTATCCTCGGTCCCACTCTTTGTCTTTGCTTTTTTCTTCTCTGGGGTATACTTTCTCTGCATTTTACCTGTTACATCACCACGTTTATGGATATGAGGCTGGTCTGTCTTGTTTTTGATGCCATGTTTCTAATAGCCCTTCACATCTGGGGCCGTGGTGTTGGGCTCGATGGGAGTTGGCATGCCAGGGACCCGTGCGTTTATTCTGATCTACAGGGACATCTTGCTGCAGTGGGCCGTCAGGCGATGTGTTGGGCTTTAAATAATATATTAGCATTTCCTGTGTGAGCTGTGCATGTCATTAAACACCCCAGGGTATCTTTTAGATCTCGAGATGGGCAGAGGGCAGTGAAGCGCCACTTCTCTGCCTAGAAAATGGCAGCGTGGGCGGGTGCCACGTGAGAGTCATGCATTTATAGATGCCCTGTGTTGGTGCAGAGTGGATTTGATTCCATCAGATGCAAAATAGGTCATAGTTTTTTTTTTCTCTTGGTGGAAATATTCACTGAGAATTACTGTAATGTGTTTACAGTGTGTGGTCCTGGTGTCATTACAAATCAGTTCGAGCATAGTGGGAATATATATGGAAATTGCATGTGGAAATTGTGTTAAAAATTTGTTTTGTTTTGACTTTGTGATTTGAAATGATGCACTCAACTATGCGTGTGAGCGAGTCTGTCTAACCTAGCAATTCTTTAGGGATAAAATTAATATGAAAAATGTCTCTAGAATGTAGCTGATGTATGAAATTTTATTTTTCAAATGCAAAGATATATGTGTCTAGTCAAATCAAAATTTATTGCTCACATTTTCACAGTTTTTTCGCTATAGTTTCGAAAATGGTAATAAAATATGACAAGAACTCAAGTGTTAAGCTGTGTCAGAACAAATTCAGTTTGATAATGGCTTTGATAGAACTGGCTTTGATAAAACTTTAATACAAAGGTATTTAACAAAACATGGTCAGGTCAAAGTGTCAAATCAAATTTGTATCTAATTTACTCGTAGTCCACTGTATGAAGATTTTTTGGGTATAATATGTCACAGTTTACTTTATTTTGCTATCCTCACTTACATAAATGAACTAGTATCCTGCATCCACTAGTAAAAAAATATCAAAAATTATGTCTGGTGTCTGAATAATATTTGGTTTGACATCCGTAAGATTTTTAATGCTTTTTAAACGAGACTTTTCTGCTCATCAAGGCTGTGTTCATTTGATTAAAAATACAGAAAAAAACTGTAATATTGTGAAACGTTAATGCAATTTAAAATAGTGGTTTTGGATTTTAATATACTTTAAAATATAATTTATTCCTGTGATGCAGAGCTGAATTTTCAGCATCATTACTCCAGTCTTCAGTGTCACATGATCCTTTAGAAATCATTCTAATATGCTGATTTATTATTAGTGTTGGAAACAGTTAATTTTTTTGTTTGTTTGTTTGTTTGTTTTTTGGTACCTCTGATACTTTTTTCAGGATTCTTTGATAATTGAAAAGGTAAAAAGAAAAGCATTTATTTAAAATAGAAAAGTTTTGTAGCAATAAACACCTCATTCGAAGTTTGGGGTCAGTATTTTATTTTATTTTTTATTCAAAAAGTGTTAAATTGACAAAAAGTTACAGTAAAGACTTATATTGTTAGAAAAGAGTTCTATTTTGAATAAATGCTGTTCTTTTTAACTTTTTATTCATCAAAGAATCCTGAAAAAAGTATCACAGATTCCAAAAAAATATTAAGCAGCACAACTGTTTCCAACATTGATAATAAAAGTAATAAACAAGTATATTAGAATTATTTCTGAAGGATCATGTGACACTGAAGACTGGGGTAATGGCTGATTAAAATTCTGCTTTGCATCACAGGAATAAATTATATTTTAAAGTATATTAACATAAGAAATGTTGTTTTGAATTGTAATAATATTTCATACTATTACAATATTTTAAATCACTAAATAGAATTTTGATGAGCATAAGAGACTTTTTTAAAAAACATTAAAACTACCAGTCAAATGTTTGGACACACTTACCCATCAAAAAGAATGGGGAAGTGTGTCCAAACCTTTGACTGGTAGTATATATATATATATGTGTGTGTGTGTGTGTGTGTGTGTGTGTGTGTGTGTGTGTGTGTGTGTGTGTGTGTGTGTGTGTGTGTGTGTGTGTGTGTGTGTGTGTGTGTGTGTGTGTGTGTGTGTGTGTGTGTGTGTGTGTGTGTGTGTGTGTGTGTGTGTGTAATTTTTTCATTTATATTACCCCTATAGCATTCGCACTAAACCATTTTAATACATTGAAAAAAAATTACATACAAGGTGATGATTTAAACTTACAGCATCTCTGAGATTTCATTTGATTTACTGAAACTGACATTTTTGAATTGATTCAAGAAAATGAATTACAAATGACCACAAAATGTGTCTATAAACACTCTTTGGCAAAGTACCAAATTAAATTTATGATGTTGCTCAATTTCAAATTGCTAGAAAAATGTATGGCAATACTTTACAATAAGGTTCATTGGTTAACATTAGTTAAGTACTTTAGCTAACATGAACTAAGAATGAACAGTACTTCTACAGTATTTATTCATCTTAATGTTAATTTGAACATTTATAAATCAAAAGTTGTGCAAACTTAATGCACTGTGAATTGACATGAACTAACAAAATTGAATAAATACTGTAACATATCTATTGTTCATTGTTCACTGATGTTAGTTAATACATTAACTAACGGAACCTTATTGTAAATGTATATTACCTAGCAGTTATCATAAACGCTGTACTTTGACCTCAATTAGATGTGCATGTGTGTGTGATCTACATATGTGTCACATTGCCAAAATACAACAGTCCTGCATAAACCTTCACGTGTACACTAATGAGGTACCCACTCATTTCATTCGGTTGCATCATGAGGGCAGGACAACGTTCAGCACAAATAGATTTCAACTGGTCCAGATTCCTGTGCCTTTTTTTCCACTTCTGTCCAATTAATGGATCCGGTGACTTGCCCCGCATGCACTGTTGTCCCAGTGCTCATTTACACTGACCGCTTAAATCAGTCAATCAATACGATTGTCTGAGCTGGCACAAAGCGAGTAATAAAATGGACTGCTGCTCAGCTACTTTTCACAGGCTTCTTTTTTTTCCCTCCCTTCCCTCTCTCTCTTTCTCTCCGGAGGTGGTAGATATTGCAAACAGTTATTAATCTGTGTGCTTTTGGATAATGACGACCCTGTTAATTCAGAAAAGGCTTGTGTAGTCTTAATGATGAACCAGATATTTGTGTTTCAACCTGTCATCCCTAATGTGCATCGCCGTCGAGACCTTGGCTCGGTTTTTGTTCCTTTTCATGAATTCTGTCACATTCATAATGTACTGTATGGTTGCGTTTGGTAAAGTCCCGTGAGACTGACCAAGGTGCGAATAAAACATTTGCCTACCGCATATCTTTATCTGTTCCGACCCCTCCTTTCTCGGTGGGCGTGTACGTGCCTAAAGCACAAATTTGAATGAGTGTTAAACGAGCGTTCATGCTGGTTAGTTCGGCTGGCGGAGGCATTTAGATGAAGCTGAATAACCCAAGGTCCCAGTGGATCAGGAGGGCCGGTGGAAATGAAAACACGGAGCTTTTGCTGTCCGTTGTATAACATTCGCTTCTCGAATGTATTTTGAGAGTGTGCATGCGTGTTTGATGTTAGATTGTAGGTTGTGTCTCTGTGGAGTTTCATGGCAGGGCAGAAGGTGTGCAACCCCCCCTCCTCCTATTCATACACACACATCAATCTCTTTCTAAAAAAAAACCGCTATAATAAAATGTCTCCAACTGAGCAAACCCTTAGCAACCTCAAGCCGCGCAGCGATGGTGATTGGCCGAGATGAGTCAGGTGATCAGCTTGCAGTCGTACCGTATTTTCCCTCTCTCTCTCCCGCCTCTATCCGTGTGTATCTTTCTCGTTTTCTCCTCTCCCTCGCTTACGCCTTCCCTCCCTCTCTCTCTCCCTCTTCTAGTCTGTAGAAGGCACTCATAGTCTCTCCTGATGCACAGACAATTTATCATCCCTATCTGCTTACCAAAGTAGGACTTCTCCAGTCATCACTTTTGATCTGACAGAGCGGACTTTATTTTACTTGTGTGGGGCTTTTTTTTATTGCTGTAGGAGCAGGGACGGGGAGATCAGAAAGGGGGAGAGGACAAACTCTCACCTAAACAGAAAAGCAAAGCTGTGTAGAGGAAGCAGACAGTGTAGCCAGGCTGCCATCATGGATGCGAGGTGGCATTGTTCCTCATCCCAGGTAGTCTCTCTTTCTCACGGTCCTTCTCCATCCAGCCATCATCGCATGCAGAGTCTTTGATGTTGTCATATCCATGCAGCGAAAGAGGCATGCACCATTTGTCTGCAGCGCTCTGCACGTAGAGCAAGCGAGAGAGAGAGAGGGAGGCAGAGAGGAAAAAGAAGAGAGAATGGGGGCAGCAGGGAGGGAGTTAAGGGAAAAGAAAGAAAAGTTGCAGTGCTTTTGTGAGCGTGCATGAGCTCGGCGTCGTCAGTCGCCGATGTCCACATCTGTTGCAGCATGCACTACACGCTTCCTTCGGTTGTCTCGACCGCCCACTTATGCCGTCCTTTTTTGATCTCCATCTCCTTTTATTCTGCCCCTCATTAAAAGTGTGTGAAGATCAAGTGCTGTCCTCCAGTAAAGTTTAACCTGGCGTGCTGTGAACAAGTGTGTATTGTGTTGCGTTAAGTCTGCAAGTTGCCCTCTCTCTCCTTTTGTATAAAATCTAGAGCTTCAGTCTGTAACAGCGTGTTCTGTCTGTGCGCAGCGTGTATGATCAGATTTATTTATGCCCACTTAGATGACCTCTGAGAGTTACTTGTAATGGCTACTTGTGGCTCACATGTCGTCTCAGAGTGAGTCAAAAGTTGTTTGAGTACTTTTACGGTCAGTCTTGATGCATTTTTTTTTTTTAATGTAAAATAATATAGATGACTTCAATTTTATTCAACTTTTAAAGCCTATAATAAAAAAGCCTTTTTATTTAGCAAGGTCAGTTGCAATTTGCAACCAATTTTACTTTTTTTGTATATTTTCATGAAACATGAAGCAGAAAAAATAGAACTAGATTTCATCCATCTGGAATTAATTGGACAACAAAAAGTTGCAAACAAAGCAGAACAGAAACCAGACTTGAATGCTTTTAGTGAGTTTTTGGCTAATGGTTATCGTTTGGAATGAAACGATTATCTCTTTTACAATACAAGCAGAAACTTGATTTTAAAATTAACTGGGTTCATTTTAACCTTTAATAAGAGTATTAATGAGGTTTATAATGTTATAATTAACCGAGGTATTGTAAAGCTTTTGAATGTGCTAGAATAATATAAAACCTACATGAGAATGAGTCTTGATTTGATTTGTCTCAGACTCGCACAGGAAGCCATCTTAATTTCCATCTTCTATGAAAGGACTAGATTCTTTATTACTCATCTTGGTACGGCATTAGATGACGGGAAACTCTCACATCGAGAGACTCATCGCGTCTTTTTTAGTGCTTTTGAATCTTTCACAAGTTGAATCTCATATACAGGAGGTGATTGAGTGCATATAGAGGCCCTGTGGGCCAGCTTTATATATTCCTGTACATGCTAGTGTTATACTAGCAGGCGTATCTCAATTGTATTTCCCTGCGATTTTTCTTTTTTCACTGTTCTTGTAAGAGAATACTGCAGTGCATCAGTGGCCATTTTTTATTCATTGTATGAGCTCTCGGTGTTTTAAACACACAGCTCCACCCTCTCACCGAACTGAGGCTGCATTTAGCACCAGGACCTCTCTATGAATATTCACACTTCATTAGCGGTGCTGCTAAGTTAGCTGGCAGACTTTGATGTTCTTGTGCTTTCTCTCAATCTTTCTTTCTTTCTCTCACACTGGCTGGAAGAAAGGAATATGGAGAAAAAGAAAAGATAACGAGAAATCAATGGTTTGCTTTGCAGGTCCCAGCTGAGCCACCGAGGCGATTCGGTTTTTTATTTCCTATCATTTTGAACAGGCTGAATCTTCATGTCACCATGGCAACAACAACAGACGGTGCACTGTTCTCAGATATTCGTATTCGTGGTGGAATACTAGCATCTTCATGACTGAAAGAGATAGAGATGGAGAGATAGAGGTGAATGTGAGCATCTGAACCTGGCCATCTCAGACGGGCTGTAAAATTTATATTGTTTTTCCAGAGAAGATGATTACAGAACAAGGACTTGCGAAATGTGTTATATTTTAGATAGAAATGGAGGGGAACCATTGGAGACTACAAAATTATGAGCAGGAGCCAAATGTAAGGAGTAAATTGTGTCTGGAAAGCGACATCTTATATAAGGTAATAACATAAAACCTACTTACGGTAAAAAGGGTTTAGGGTTGGAGGGGTCAGTAGGTCAGATCCACCCACTTCCTACTACTCCTGTCTTATCCAGGGCATGAGTTGTCTCAGTCAGGTCCTGTGTCTCTGTGGATCAATCCGGCAGCTGTGCGGTAATTGGAGGTGGAGCTTGAAAAGTGTGTGTTTTGTGAGAGCGCGTGTGTTGAGGTAACTCCTTTCTCATTAGGGCACAGCTGGTTCTCCCTCTGTGTTCACAGGTGAACCGAGCGCTTCTCTCTCTCTGCTCTCCCGCCCATTTTGGCTCCGTGTCACATCCCTTATTGTGCCTGTTGGCAGTGCAGTAATTAAGAGCAAGCAAAACAGGGAGTCTGATACTGTGCATGTGGTGTCTGTGTGTGTCTGCGTAAAAGATGCTCTGATAGCACACCCACTGTCCCTAACATGCTGGAAAATGGACAGTCATAATGTAGGCCGCTTCTGTCCCCCTCATCCGCCTCAGCACAGCTGTTGAGTGGGCAGTGGATGGAGGAGAACGGTGATCTCAGGCAGATGGATGCTGAAGGCTCGGTCTTAGTCATACGTGACTTTTCTGCAGAAAACAGCCTCACACTCAAGTGCTTGTGTAACGCCACATCTGAGGACTTAGATTTGAGTTTTGACACTTTGCTGAGGGGCAGTGTTTCCAAAAGAGGAAAGAGAAGGATGGTTTCAGGCGCTCAGCTGTGTGAGTGGAATTCAAATACAGATCCTAACAAAGGTTTGGGTGGAGCGTGTTCACGTAAAGCCGCCAGTCACAATGGCATGTAGTCATTTAGCAGATTCCTGTCTGCTCTATACAATTAGGGCTTGACCATGTATCCGTTTTTCCCTTTTAATTGTGTTTAAAAAAATTTTTTTATCTATTTGGCTACAAATAGATCAACGAAATAGATTAAAAACATTTCAATGTAAAATCTACAAATCAAATCAAAGTTAAAATAGTCAAGATGCGTTTTCTATTATATGTCTTTTAATACATCAAAAATTCCAATTGAGCATGTCCTTGAACATTTTTGAGGACAGAAATATGTGAATTCGTTTTAAATGATTAATTAAAAAAGAATCTCAAAACTAGCCTCATGATGTGTTATTTAGGAAACATAATTAGAATTTTATTTAACACATTGGAAATACGCTATTTTTTAAAAATTGGGGGTCATTAAGCTTGGGGACAGGAAATTAAAATAATACTTTTATTCAGCAAAGATGGATCAAAAAGATAGTTTACCCAAAAATGAATGAATGAATTACTCACCCTCATATCGTTCCAAACCCCGTAAGACCTTTGTTCATCTTTCGGAACACAAATCAGCATGTGTCATGGTACTGTTGTGAATGCGCATTGAAGACTGACAAATGTTACAAAAAGTCATCAAAGGAAATATAAACCAATGAATAATTTACATTTTAAAATATATTTAAATGGAAAACAGACATAGGGATGTAACAACATATATAAATCTCACAATACGATAATAATGCAATAAAAATCCACAGTGTGATATTTATTGCATTATTTAAAAAGAAAAAGAAGACTTGGATAAAAATCTGTACATTTTAAAGTTAAATTATTCTATCTAATGCACTTTGACAGTTTAAAATTAAGAGCTCCAACCCATGTTCTTCACTAAGTGAATGACTTGTACCTGAACTTTAAAGGGGACTCAACTTTTTTTTGTTGTGATATACTGTCTCAGTCTAAATTACATTCACACTAGTGTTTTAAAGTCAAACAAATTAGAATATAATAATGACAACAACTTTATACACATTCCTATGACATTAATAGCCATATATTATAAAACAATTGCACTGTAAAAAAAAAAAAAAAAGTGAAAATTAATATTTCATAGGTATATATTTTTGCTCTTGAAAGAGATGTTTTGAATTTGGACTGCAGTAACATTACCTATTTAAACCGCTAGCTGTCAGCAATTCATACTGCACTTTTAAGCTTTTATTTTGACAGAAACAGCAGTAGAGCTTTTATTTTAATGGAAAACTAAAGCTTCAGGTAAAACGCGTCTCACTACAAATCTAGTAATAAATAATGTAAAAAAAAAATGCTGTAATCATCTGCCATGAAAATAAAGCATAACTGGTGTTATGCAGCATATGCAGTAAACGAGTTCTGAGGCACGGGAAACATTGATAAAGGGATTAACCATAAAGCCATATAGGTTTTACTGTGTCAATGCATAATGGCCCAAAATACAACTTTAAAAATCATCACTTTTTGCCCAGAAAACCTATATCGTTTCATATCGTCATGTGATCACGATAATACTAAGCAGTGGTGGACGAAGTACACAAATCAAGTACTTGAGTAAGTACAGATACGTATAATACAATATTACTCCAGTAAAAGTAAAAGTACTCCTTTTACAATTTTATTCGAGTGAAAGTACAGAAGTACTACATTTTTGTGTACTTAAGTAAAAAAGTACTTAACTATTTTGCAATTTTATATAGGCTACTTAATTAAATTTTTTATTAGCATATATTTTTTATAATCCTACTGTTCAAAAAGCCTTGGATTTTCCCAAAATAACCACTAGTCTATATGGAGTCAAGATATATTTTTGTTGTTGATATGGACTACGTTGACGAGAGTGATGTAGTCAGGGGTTAAATTGGGATTTGTTATGTGGGGGGGCTCTATGGTGGCAGGCTATATATATATATATATATAATTTATTCTGAAGCAATATTCTCATCGTTTTACTATCAGCTGTGACATAAATCTGCATATTTTTTTATATTTCATTCAAGGGAATTTTTTTAACATTTATATTCCCCCCCTAACTTCATTAATACTTCATGTTTCATTTAAAATTCTTACATTTGATCTATAAATTCTATTACATAATATGAAATATGAACAACTGAATTAAATAATGTTAGGATTGTTTTGAGAGTGTTGCTAAGATTGTTAAGTATTTTTTTTATATAGCCTACACAAGAAATTATGGGGGATTATACTTTTAAACCAAATTAAAACACCAGTAGGTGACGGCAAGTGTCTAATGAGTAAGTTGTTCAACGATTCATTATTGTTCGATTCAGTTCGACTGATTTATCAGATGTTTGTGCATTGGATAATGAAACTTTGACTCAACTGATTTGTTCAAGACAAATTACAGAACAAATTATTCAGCAATGAATCGTCTAGTTGCTTTGAAATGCGCTTTGGGTTAGCGGTCTTTGAAATTATTTTTGCTGCTGAAATAGAAATGAACGCTGAATGATTCTCCGCAACCTCTCATGAAATCGGACGTTTTTTTTTTCTTTTTTTTTTCTTTCTCTGTAGAGCCGTTTTGAACTTACTGTTTGAATGGGCGTGGGCGCATCTGGCGCAATCATTAAACATTTAAAAGGAAGCCGACGCCACGACCGCATCACATTTCCATCCATATATTTTTATGCGCATTTTGGAACATTGCATACAAAATCTCTGGATGGAAACGCGAAAATGCGCATAAAAAACGTATGCACACAACTGAGTAGGATAAACTTTTTATCCGATATAAGAATAAATGCGCATAAACTAGGATGGAAACACTTTTACCGAATAAATTCCTCCATGCGTATTAAAAAAAATCATGTGACTCTGCACTGATAGAACAGGATAACTCGACTAACCAGCAGACCCATCTTGTAGCACAGCATCAGAAATGTTGTATTGGTCATTCTGAAATGTTTCCTTCACCAGTTTCGTCACTTGCCCACCACGGCGTTTTGATTATTTTATAGTAATAAAAATAATTTAGTTCAGTTAGAGAAACACTGAACTGAACACGGCTGCTCAACAGTCGCATCACAGATCTGCGGCTGGAGTCGAGTATATTTTGGATTTTAAAAAGGCCTGTTGACTGTTGCCGTTTATCTAAAAGGTGATTTTGGAAGCTCATTGGAAGAACATTCGATTCTTATTTATTCCACTGTGTTTGCTGATTTAGGCCTGTTTTTTTAATATATATAAATACACTTTGTGTAAGTTATTTAACAGTTATTTTATTTTTGTTAATAAATTAATAATTCTGTGTTTAATATAGACTAAGTGAGTTACTCGTACTGTTTTGTTGTCGTCCATTCAATCAACTGACGCCGAATTCGAAAGTAAAAGTAAAATGCTCATGCACCGGCATTTACAAGCTATTCAAAAACGAAGAAAAGCGTGGGAATGTGGGGAAACTCTTACGAACTAACTTACCTCCATCCTTTCCCCTCGGTGATACCGGTATTGCCTGTGTTGCTTTATGCGCACATGTTTTATGTGATATTCCAGTTTTGCGCATAAGTTAAATTCGCATTTTTTGGATGGAAACATATGGTGTCATTACTCTGTGTTTATAGGGAATATTTGCATCTATTCACGTGCAATTAAATTAGCTGTTTATGAGGTAGAGTGTCGTGATTTTGGTTTGCGTTTTGGTGATTGGCTGGTTATTTTTTGTTATTTATATTGTAATCTGGTTAGGGTACTTGTAGCGTTAATGAAGTGTCGAGTCCTGCAATCTATGTGCCGGGGCTCAGCCCCGGACGGCCCCGGCCCAATTTAATCCCTGGATGTAGTAATGTTCACTGTGAAGCTTACACTGCGATGTACCTGAGAGAAAACTGATCTCATTTTCACCAGTAAGAAAAAGTGTTTTAAAGCTTGTTGTTTTGCAGAACGTCACAGTTATAAATGATATGAGAATAAGGCCTGTTAGTTAGGAAGAACATTTTAAGGAAAATGTAATTATATTTTCATAATATTTTTTTATTTTTTCTCAAACCTTGTCTGTGGTGTAAAAACACCCCTGGCCAAATGCCCCCCAGAAGGCATCACTTCCCACTTTGATAATTACTGTAGTTCTGTTCTGAACATCACATCTTTTCTTTTTCTCACAGATGTAATCTGTCTAGGTGGTTGATTATAAATATTTGGACTTCATATCTGAAAATTACCTCAACATAGCACCAGCAAGCTTGTTAGCTAGATACTGTAGTTAGCATCAGCTAACAATATTTACTTATTTTCAGTATGGTTATGAATAAACATTTATATGTGTCTACTAGGCTAGTTGATCCAAACAATATAAAAAATTATACCGTTAAAAGAAACATTATAAAAACAGACGTCACATAGGTCTAAATGCGTAGCATTTTAATAAAACTGTTAAGGTCATAGCAGCGAGGAATATGAACGTGCATGAGTTATTTTATTTAATCTGTGTTATTTTAATGTTTCGCTTTTGACCTAAAACATAGAGACAACGATTGATGTTTCTGCATTCAACCATTTCAGTTGGCTTAAATATATCACCCTTTACAACAGATTTAATTTGCAAACAACTGACAGTTACAATAATTCATCCTAAAATTCGACATAGTAACTTACTTTTCGCAGCACGCGCGCTCACAAGATCTCCCGGTTCTTATTTGTGAATTCATTTGACTGGAGACTCGCTCTAAACGGCTCGTTTGAATCAGTGAGTTGTCGACTTGAGAACAGCTGCAGTTGGATCAGTCCAATTTGTGAATGAATCGTTTGGTGCGATCTGCAAACCGATTTGACAGGTCCATTGAAAAGAATCAGTTTGTTCATTAATCAGACACTGATTCTGCGTCTCGGAACACGTGATATATTACAAGGAGTAACGACATGTTTTATGAATGTAGTGAAGTAAAAAGTACGATCTTATGCTTTGGAATGTAGTGAAGTAAAAGTAAAAGTTACTCAAAATAACTACTCCAAGTACAGATACTTGAAAAATGTACTTAAGTACAGTAACGAAGTACAACTACTTTGTTACTGTCCACCACTGATACTAAGACATTGATAACAATATTGATATCATTACATCCCTAGTTAGAAATTGTAATACTTTACAATTTTACAGTTTTTTAGCAAATTAATCCAGCCTGGGTGAGCATAAGAGACCTCAAATCTTTGAAAGGTAGTAAATGTTGTAAAAATTCAATATATGTTGCCAAGCTCTGCTTACAACTTGGAATGATCATTCCAGCTCAATTGATCTCCACTTGTGCTTTCAGTTTCCTGCTGACATCTTTAACTATTACACCACACCTTTATCTTACTCCTTTTGCTCTGTGGTCATGTCAAGAAAGGGAACATTGAGTCTAAGTTGTGTCTCATGCTCAAGCCTATGCATTATTCAGACTGTGTACCTTTCCCCCCTCATGCCTTTTATCAGAAGCATAACCACATTTCGGTTGACTACTGATCTCAATGGCTGTATCCGAAATCGCCCCCTATACCCTCATTCACTATTCCCTACATTAGTCCACTCATTCAGTCCACTTGAAGGAGTGAGTGAAAACGAGTGAGTGAATTCGGACACTGAGTGCACCGGAAGGACTGCCGCTTTTGCATAGTATGCTTACTGTTTAACAATCATTTAAAACGGACAGTTCGAGTAGTAAGATTAAAGGATTTATCTTAAACTATGTCAAGTAGTTTACATATAAACCCTGGTTAAACAATTTAATAATCAATTTACAACAAATTTGTACCCGTGTTGTATGCTGTATTACGCAGTGGACAAGCGAATGGATGGATGATTCAGCTGCGGGCGCCATTGGCTGGCGAGACGCGGGAATTCAGTCGGCGCGTGACTCTCACAGTGCATTATGGGTTATCTCTAGCTGTTGAGCGTACATCGGTTGTACACTCGTTTTTGCGGTGCATTGTGGGATTGAATGAGTGCACTCGGGAACGTTCACTATGGTTTCGAACACCACTTAAAATGGCTGTCCCCTCAAATAGTGCACTATTTGAGGGTATAGGGGGCGATTTCGGATACAGCCAATGTCTATGAGAGTTGTGGTCTTTTATGCACTACATGTCAGCTCACAGAATGAGAGACGGAGCGGTATGGAGACTTCACCCATCGGCCCATGGCTCCCAGAACCTCTGTTATTATTCTCTCTCTCTCTCTAGAGTCAGGCAGACACATGCCGCTGCTGGCCTTTAGCGAGGGCTCTGTTGTGCGCTCCTGCTGCAACACATTACCTCCATGTCTCCCAGCCTTCCAGCAGCAGCAGCACACAAACCAGCACTGTAACGTCAGGGATCTAAATTATTCACCCGCACTGACCTACTTGCAGGGTGTTTGAGAGCTGGGAGTTGAACAGATATCGCTGCAAGGAAAATGGCAACCATGTGGTTATAGCAACCACTTTGAAACAACTGTGCAGGGTGCCCTCCCACTCCACTTTCCTCTCCCTTTCTTCTGTCTCTTTCCGTGTTGTTTCGTGTGGTCCGCGTGGCTGTGATGATGGCGAAAGGTCCTGATTGGCGTGGGCATTGCCCCGCAGCCTGTGGGCAGACTGTGTGAGCTCAGAGAGACAGATCGATGTCTTTCCTCCCTGCGTGCACACACACTCAGCCGGTCCTGCATTTCTATTGGGACAAACACACATGCATGTACACGTTTGGCCAGCTGGCAAATGTATACACACTCTGGCTAATTGCAGAGAGAGAGAGAAGTGTGAAGACTGGCACTAAATGGATGCCACCAAAGCGACGTCGTCAGATGGAATTTTCTGCCGTAGCGCTGAGAGGAACGTTGAGCTCGCTGCCTTTTTGCATAGTTGATGGAGAATTCCTGCACGGAGAGACGTTCTGAGCTATTAAACCACAGTCGGATACCATCTTCGGAATTCAAACCGTGAAATCTCAACATGGCTTTCTTTCCCTTCGGAACCATCACTGGAGCAGAGGCAAGATTTCCTTCAGTATGTGGTGTTGTGCGCGTCTCGGCGCCGTGTGTTGTCATTGATAGGGCTTGTCTTTAGAGTTGCTTCCTATGGTTTTATTTCAGATTAAAAGGCACGTTTGATGAGATTGTTTTCCAGCGGGATGGAAGGATGTGAGGATTTGATGCTCCTCACACCACATGTTCCTGCGTGACTGTCTTTATAAAGCGACTGCCGGCTAAATGTATTCGTCAAGGGATTTGGGAAATCTTTGTGTATGTGCGTGTACGTGTTTGTACTGCTCTGGTCGATATTTTCTACCGCCTTGATGTGGAAGTCTCTCCAGACTGTACTATAAGGCGATTTGGTGTGTTTTTGCCGAAATGATGTGACCTTTGCAGGCTAGGACACCTTTGATCACGCCTGTGAGTCAAAGCTCAGAGGACCTGTGAGAGATGTCAGAGTGGCAGTGGAAAGGACATTTGCTTTTTCGCTCCTCACCCTCTCTTTCGCAGCGTGAGGCCTTAGATGACACAGCAGCCCTATAAAACTGTAATGATGCCACTAGGTGTTTTTGACTAACCCTTCATCTCTTCTGTCTCTCTGGTACAGGATGATCTTCTGGTAGCGTCGGCAGAATGCCCCAGCGACGATGAGGACATTGACCCTTGCGACCCAAGTTCAGGTGGGTTAGGTTAGTCATCTTTCTTTTATATTATTACTATCCACATATGTTCCTTTCCTCTAAAATTGTTCGTTATTTTTCCATCATTCTGTTTTAAACCACTCCATGAAAGATTTGACTGCAGCACAAGTTAAAAGAACAAAAATCCATCCATCCATTTTTGTGTGTGTGTGTGTGTGTGTGTGTGTGTGTGTGTGTGTGTGTGTGTGTGTGTGTGTGTGTGTGTGTGTGTGTGTGTGTGTGTGTGTGTGTGTGTGTATAGTGTCTGATCACTGTAATTTGGAGGTCAAACAATCCTTAGATTTGACATTTTCCCAAATGCACTTTTTTCATGAGTACAAAAATAGTGTTAAAATTCCAAATGGCATGATTTCTCTCGAATTCAGCCAAGCGGACACATTGTAGAGCAGAAAAATAAAAACAATCTAAGAAATAATGGGTCTGTTGTATCAAGCGCAGTGAGATTCCAGCGAGAAGTCATTTTCTTGTCCAAACTGAATGTGAAAATTCAACAGCCAATCGTAACAGCGAGGGCGAACTAAACAGCGTAAAACCTAGAGCACTTCTTGTATTTTCAGCACTTCCATGAGGCGGCATCCTCCATTTCGTGGTGGATCTTGAGGGATTTGTCATATCCAATGTTTCCCAGCTTCCGAACACAACCTTGCCTCATCCATGTTTGATGTTTAATAATCCAACGCTACGGTGCAGAAATAGAAACCGAGCGACTGACAAAATGTAGCGGCGTTCACCGCTTGTCGCAGCTAGTTCGAACAGAAGCCCAGATTAACTTGAAAGGGCTTTTATCGGTTTGTTGCCGGTTAGGATGCGCTGTTACCTGAGCTGTGTTGTTGCTTATGTGCTCATTTATCAAAGTATTCACAGTGTGTGCTGAAATATATGTTTGCATAATCTGCTTCTGCCTCTTTAAACAGACATTAATACCTCATTAAACCACATTAAATCCTTTACCCTGTTTATGTGCTGTAAATATAGTATTTTAATTTCCTTTTTGGCACAGAGGGAGCTCATTGCTTAGATGAGTTTTTAAATAAGTCATTACATTAAACAAACTTAAACTTGTGCCTGTCATCAAATTTCTTTGTGCTTCAGCTCACCCATTCAATTTTTACCAGTTTTATGCATTAAAGTCTGTTTTTGATCATTTACCCTATTCTTTCTCATTGATTGGGCATGGGTTAAAGTGACCTGGCCAATTTTGTTGAGGTATAAATTCGGAAAAGGCCAACGAGCATGCTAGCGTAGCACATACTGCGTTTCCCATTTCTCCACACAGCGGGTACATCCCGGTTACTCAGTCGACTGCGCAAACCACTTTCGACATGAAAAATGAAACACAAAGGTTAACCCAATCTGGATTCCTTCAGTTGGCTTAGTTACAGTCGCTAGTGGCCCATGCAGCAGTCATATTATACATAGGGCAATGAAAGCATGTCCATGACATAATGGAAAAATGTGCTGACAAATCGTGCAATGATTTGTTCTCGCTAATAAGCACAGAAAATAAAAGCAGAAACGTAAAATGTTGGCCAAACCTCAGAAGGTCTCAGATAAATGATGTTACGAATCCCCAAAGTGTCCTCCTTCCACGCGACATTTCTAAAAACAGATGTTTGAGCAGAGGTCGCCATCCATAATTCCCTGCTGTACTCTGTCATCATCTCATTTCCTGCACCTGCGGGTTGCAGCGGATCGGGCCTAAGCTGTAAACGGCTTTGTCACAGGTGTTGTTTTGTCGAGCGTTTGCGCTCAGCCTACAGCCGCGCTGTCTCGCAGTTACTGTCCCCTCTCCAAGAGACATAAATCAGAAGAAACTATACCACACTCTTCCACCCACCATGCTACTCTCTCTGCCAGGAATAAATAGCCAGGAAGCGAGGTTCGCTCAATGGTCACGGCTCATTGAAAATGTGCGACATCCATTCTGATCGCTCTATCTGTGTCAGCCAGATGTGTTTTGTGACGGTTTGATAAGCAAAGTGTGTTAGCACAAGCTTACAGTACAAGTTTGTGTTCAGCGGCAGTACATACTATACATTTATTGCGAGGTTGAGTGTCATTTCTGTGGTTTATATCCTGTTTACTCAAGTGACTGTACTCTGCCGTGAAGCAGTTTCTCAATGGGATATCTAATCTCGTCAGGAGAGGAATCAATTTGGCAAAGAAATATTGATTTTTGGGTTTCTTTCAAGTTTCTTCTAGTTTCATTCCTCTTAGTATTTCTCATATGCTCAAAATTTAATAATATTATTACTTGTGTGAAAGAAGCCGCAATGTTGACACTTCAATAATGAAAACTTGTAAATTAACTTTCATAATCAATAAGAACAATTACTCAGATGGTTTAGGGTTTTTAAGAAAGGGGTAATATGCATTCAGCTGGTCATTATTGCAAATTAAACCTTGACAGGGTGATGGACGACCCCAACCTGGAGTTAATTAAATGGCTTCTGACCAAATAAAAATACATGCAATATTGACGTGTGCTGAAATTATGTTAAATGCTTGTCATCTTAAAGCTATTAACAAACAAAACAAATGGCTTAGCAACAACATGAATGCTAAAACAATATTATAGTTCTAATATCATAATCTAACTGAAGTAGCCATGGATCATTTCTTCAGTATTATGATGTAGCTACATTACAGCAAAGGTTTCCAACTCTGGTCCTGGAGTATCCCCAACTCGACACATTTTGTATGTTTCCCTAACCAAACTTGTTAGTAGAGACTCCAAGAACTAAAATGGGTGTTTCAGAGAGATGTCCAAAATGTGTACTGTTGGGATACTCCAGGACCAGGGTTGGAAACCACTGCATTAGAGTGAAACGAAAGGGAAAGTGACAGGGTTTAAGCCAGGGGTCTCCAACCTTGGTCCTGGAGAGCAACCGTCCTACAGATTTTAGCTCAAACCCCAATCAAACACACCTGAACAAGCTAATCAAGGAGTTCAGAGTTACTCGATAATTGGAGAAAAGTTTGTTGAACCAGGGCTGTGATGATAAATCGATTCAGTTTGACTTGATTTTCTGAAGGAATCGTGATTCTCTCTGAGCTTAGTTTTTAACTGCACACTAAAAGGGTTAGTTTACCCAAAAATGAAAATGATCCCATTATTTACCCTCCAGGCATCCTAGGAACTCATGAATGAATGCAATCAGTTATAATAAAAACTGTTCTGAGTCTTCCAAGCTTTTTCATGACAGTGGGCAGGTGTTTCTATTCATCAGTCCAAAAAAGTCCAATCTAGTGCATTCATCCATAACAAAAAGTGTCTTACTGCTCCGGGGGGTGAATAAACACCTGTAGAGAATCGATGCATTTCTGTAAGAAGATAATCCATTTTTTTCAAACGTAATAACCACTTTAATCTAGCTTGCGCCAACTGTCGTACATGGAAGCTGTTCTGGGCGGATGATGTAGGAAGTCGGCGTTGCACATGCGCCGCTTAGAAGTGACACATGGACTCGCAAAATGGTCACGAATCAGAAGTACAAAATGAGGGTTTGTAAAGAAAATGTAAAAAAATAAAATAAATGGATTTCGAAATATAAGCCAAGAGGACTGGTTTTCCTCTCCTAAAGTAAGCAAAATGTGCTTCCTTTACTGCTGTAAACAAACCTTGGTTTTCACAAGATTCACAGGCGCATGGGCAATGCCAACGTCATCCGCCCGGAACAGCTTCCGTGTACAACATTTTGAGTACATGCTACATGAGACCTTTATTCACCCCTCGGAGCTGTGAGAGATCTTTATTGGACTTGTTTTGGACTGATGAAGAGAAACACTCACCCATTGCCTAAAAAAACTCTTGATAGAGCCAGAACGATTTTTAATATAACTCCAGTTGGATTCGTCTGAAAGAAGGAAGTCATATACATATACGATGCCTGGAGGGTGAGTAAATAATGGGTTAATTTTCATTTTTGGGCAAACTAACCCTTTTACATGTTCACCAAGTAGAGCGCTTGTGCATTCGGCTGAGTAAGTGGTTAAATATACTTGCCCACTGTGAACACTAGTAATTTGCGTCAACCTTTTCACAAGGTTGACGCAACCTTGTGAAAAGGTTTAGAAACACGGCTGTTTCTAAAGCACACAGTGGCATCTGCTGGTAAAAACTAAGCTCAGAATCGATTTATGATTGAACTGGGTTGCATTTTCAAAAATCGTAGAATCAATCAACAAATCGATTTATTGTTGCACCCCTAGTTGCAGAAGTCTGTGAGACTAGCTCCCAGGACGAGGGTTTCAGAAGTCTGTTGTTTTAAAGGAAGATTGAGTTGTGCTGCATAGGGTTGTGACGATGAGGAAATTTCCCCACCGGTTAATCGGCACGTGACAACACCGGTAATACCGGTATCACCGTGGGGGTGGGGGTTTGCTCTTTTTTCTGCTTTTAAATAGCTTATAAATGCGTGCGTATTATACTTTCACTTTCAGTTTTGCGGGAATTGGCAATTCGGCGTCAATTGTTTTAATGGACGACAACGAAACTACAAAAAAAAAAACTTTGAACCCAAAATATTGCCAAACAGGTGCTTTTGGACACTAAATCGTCCGCCATTCTCTTTCTGTAAATTCGACTCCTCGCACAGATAATTAACACGGCCAATTCACCATCAGCAATCACACTCCGTATCCAAGCACTACAAGAGAATCCCTTTAAATAGCCAAGCAGTCTTACCTTCATCATCTCTTGTTTTCAGCATCCCTCTCCCTGGGCAGGGGGAGTGCCCCGTGCTCGGCCAAACATGCTTAACTTTTACGCTGTTTATTATGTAAGCGCGAACTCCTCACGTGATAAATGAAATATGACGCATTGTAGCTATGTTCAGTTTTTAATTATATTGCATGCTCTCGTCTTAAGTAAATTATTTAGAATAATATTTTCCATTCAATTCAAATAAATATTTAATAAAAAAAACGAATACTTAAAAAAAAAAAAAAAAAAAAAAAAAAAAAAGTGGAGACGGTGTCACGGTGGAAAAGTGATGTCACCGGTGTTGCGTCTTAAAACCGGTAACACCGTCAACACCGTCTATCGTGGCAAGCCTAGTGCTGCAGTTTCAGTTACCCAGACTAATTTTTAACATTACATTGTAGGAAATAGCTAAACCACTGTCGCAAGTAACCAATCAGAATCAAGTGTTCTAGAGAGATCTGAATCCCTGTGGCTGAAATGAACGGTCTCTCTCTCTTTTCCCTTCCTGTCTGTCCACAGCTCACCCTCCACTGCCCGAGGCCAAGGGTTACCCAAGCCCAGAGGTGATTCGGGAGTCCAGCAGCACCACGGGCATGGTCGTAGGCATTGTTGCAGCGGCCGCCCTCTGCATCCTAATCCTACTCTACGCCATGTACAAATACAGAAATCGTGACGAGGGCTCATACCACGTGGACGAGAGTCGTAACTACATTAGTAATTCCGCCACGCAGCCCAACGGAGCCGCTGTCAAAGAAAAGCCCATTGGCGTGCCCAAAAATAAAAAAGATAAAAAGAACAAGGACAAGGAGTACTACGTCTGATCTCACAGACTTTCTCCCCCCCTTACAACCCACCCACAGATCCTGTGCTCCGAACTCACACAAATGGGGAGGGGAGATCCACCTGTGTATAGTAATTGAGAAAAAAATACATCGAAAAAGACAAAGCTGTCTTAGTTTGACCTAAGACACAATATACTGTTACTAACAACAAGAAAACATACTTTATAACCAAGCACACCAGAACTTTACTAAGCTGAAAAGTGTGTACAAAATGAAACAGAACTGCACAAGAAGACTCCATGTAGACACTACAGTTGTGGATCGCTGAGAGACAAGGCCGCTGGTTAGAATTAAGTGTATTTCATATTATGTTGCCTGTATATGTGTTGCCGGAACATTTGCCCTCTAAAGCCAGACGAACCATCTGCAACAATCCAAACAGACATTCACCAATGGGACTGACGACGAAAAGGAACGAAGGACTTCAAAATGAGATGCTACCTATGATTGTTAAATCAGCCAAAGTATTTGACTCCCTTTTCTGATGGCAGTATTGCGCGTTTGGACGAGAAAGGACCGCTCCTCGTAGGATCCGAACTGATTTCCATTCGATGGACAGAACCCTTGGTGTCAAAGAGAATTGTGGAGGCCTTAAATATCAATCCAAGTGTAAAGGTTGATGGATTTTCTTCTGTTTGTATGTTTGTCAAAACGATGACAGATGACGCTGATGATGGCGAGGAATACCGGGGCCATTCGGGATAGATTGAGGAAAATCTCCATGCACGTAAAGTATCTTATTACATGTTTATATACGGTGCAAAGACTATCTGTGTGCTCTCTGGACTGTGGCTGAAGTGGTGTTTTATAGCCTGTTATATAGATGATGCCAACTACAGTATACCTGCTCTTCAAACTTTTTTTTTTTTTTTAGAAAAAACCAAGGCGAAAACAAATGAAAAACAGATCAAATTAAATGTTAATGTGTTGCTATAGCGATAGAACCGTTTCTGCCATTAGCTATACAGATTTTATTTTCCCTCCTTTATGTGCATCTCCACCATCTGTTCTTTTTAACATACTACTTCCTTTTCATTTCTTTTTTTGTTGGTTTTAATTTCTTTCTTTTTTTCGTTGTATTTGCTGTTGTCAACATTAAAAGACGAGTACGAGTATAGGTTTTGGAAAGCAAACAGACATGTGGAAAATAAGATTTTGGACTGTTTAAGCAATATCCTCTTGCTTGTCTTAGTGACCAAACAAATTATGCATGGTATTTAGGACTCCGAGTCTACCAAGAGACAATATCATAATCTCAAAAAGTAACAAATGAATTCAGCCCCCCCCCCCCCCCCCCCCCCCAAAAAAAAACTGAGTATTGGATTAAGCTAAAAAGCACAAAGATAGCGAAAAACGACCCTTCAAAAAGTGTTTGCAAACATTCTTCTCTCTGCTATCTTGTACTGTGTGGAATGTACAAGAGGTATAAAATATGACATTCTGAATAAAATGTTGCTTTTTGTTTTTGTGTGTTTTTTTATTTGTGTACAATTTTTCTATAATACCTTCTTTTGTTTTTATTGTGACAATTCTTTGATGACCTCAAAGTGAAGATTTATTATGAAAAAAATAGTTTTGAAAAATCAAATGAATAAATAAAATATTAAGACCTACGAAAGCTTTTGTTCTTTGTTCTTTATATATATATAAACCACATTAAAGGACTTTTGAGAATGTTGTGGTGCTCACTTTGTTTCTTTTTGTTAAAAACGTGTTTTCTAAGAGCCATGTTATATTAACTTTATCTTGAAATCACCAGAAATAGACTTTTTCCTAAGCGTCAGCTCTTTTTAGTTTCACTTAGTACTTTGTTTCACTGTAATGTCCTGTTAATAAACAAAAAACTGCTGCTTTATGGTTCGCACAGAAAAAAAATGCTCCCAGAGAGCCCTATGGGGCCAGTCGTGCTGTGTGCAGATATTGAATGAAGCTATCGATCGGGCGTAACAAAGAAAACACACAGTTCTGTTCCTTTTGTATCGAAGAACAAGATGTCATGATAAAAGCTCTGGCAGAGGTGGACAGTGCTGAGACTCAGTCAGGGAGGCAGACGGTTCAGGATACCGCCTCTCTTTAATTTTCCGCACAGGAGGAGGCTACGGAACAGCTGGTGTGAAATAACTACCCCTACAGGGAGGCATGCGCTGTAATTTATGATTCATGAATTATTCACACCCGCCATAGACTTTTCATCAGGCCCCATTTCAACACACTTTGCGGAGGGAGTGTGGGAGGGAGGGGCAGCTGGGCTGGAGGTTTGTCACGGCCGGCCTTGAGAAAACCTCTGTGATGGTTTTATTTAATTGTCACAATCAAAGTTGAAGGGGAAAAAAGCAAAAATGTGGAAGGATATGCATGAATTATATTCTGTTATCAAAAGTACTGCTATTAGTCATATGTAGCTTTGGGATTCAAACATGGTTTTCGCTGAAATTTATTACATGCAGTTTTAAGATATAAAAAGACTCCATCTCTTTCAGTACTGACATCATTCATCATGAGGCTTCACCTTGAAGGTTCTGTATGATTGATTTTGTGACATAGAACCTTGAATTGAACACTCTGTTCTGTTGTCCTCAACTTTGATATTTTTCTCAGTCTCTAAAATCGACCTGACATATGAACATGAATTAAGCAGTCCGACATTCATTACCGTTCTGTAAATGTAAAAAAGCCCACCATTTTCTATGGTGGGCTTAGTTTAATGAATGACTCTCATTACCTGGGACTAAAAATATATTCAATTAAAACTAGACATTCCTTATAATGGAATGACAGTTTCCCATATGTTTTCAGTGTCAGGAATGGACTTGAATGAGTTTCTCATTTCCACGCAGTACGCAAAAATAACATGTTAATGAAAAATGTGAAAAATTAATTACTTAACCGTTAACCCTAACCTTGTAAACCAAATAGCCCTTTTTATATTTGTAATTTATTTTTACTATGTTAGATGTATAATCCTTTAAACATAGTCAATGTTTATACATTTGCCAATAGTCTTTTTTTTACACTGTACAAATTGTTTTTTTATGGTTTTAAAAATAAATCTATAGTGAATATGGGACGATTTACACAAGACCACACTGGCTACGATTATCACTCACTAAAAATAATGACATATGAAAATGAGCAGTGAAAATGGCTGAAGGGCTGAGCGGATGCAAAAGCTTTTTGGTGCGCTTCTCATTCTGAGAAGGGCTAAAGCAAAGGCATTCTTCAGAATGCACACATCAATATTTAATAAACCTGATGATGGACTTATATAACAGATGGATCTTTATTCCTCCCGATCTGTTAGCAGGCAAACTTCCCAGAGCACCGAAAAACTCAAAAACTGCACCTTGAATTTTACTGGCTCTTTGCACAGGTGCTTATCTAACAGCATCTGTGCTGCGCAAATGATTATTTGCCAACAACAGGATATTAGACTTTATAATTAGTCAAATATAGTGTAATATAAAGATCGTAAAATGTGTGGTTTTGTGAATAGAAATCAAATGCAAATATACTTGACCAGCTCTCGCTGACTCAAAGATATTTCAAAAAAGCAGTGATTACAAGTCTCATCCCACTACTGTCTTTGTACTGAGCTGTCATTTCAGCTCACACACTGTTCCAAACACCCCCATATCTGGTGTTCAGAGCACCATCACTACATCACTGAAGCATCCGTTAATGCTACAAAAAGTATGTCATTCAGTCTAGCTATTATCTTGTTTTATATTTTGAATGCATTGTAACAGTCTTCCACTTTGCTTCCATAACTACTAAACCTACCCTCAGCCATTTGAATCTGGGTGTATTTGGGATGGGACAACCTTTTTGTTTTGTTTTTTATAGGCATATAGGACAGGTGGAAAGGGCATAAAGAC
Organism: Garra rufa; assembly: GCF_049309525.1. NCBI lineage: Eukaryota > Metazoa > Chordata > Actinopteri > Cypriniformes > Cyprinidae > Garra > Garra rufa. The sequence goes on from NC_133382.1 coordinate 23,106,550, forward strand.
TTTGAGAAATCTGTTTGAAAACAATCATTAATTTAGCATTTCCATTTGGTACTGCTAGTGAGTCAGCGTTTCATCACCACATGCTGTCAGAACCAAATATCTAACATGGGAATTCAGCAAAACACACAGTTGATCATAGCTCTAATTTAACATGATTTTAGTTAATTGGGTACAACGCCAACGGCAGGGTTTGACCTGAGGGACTGATGGGAATAGCGGAGCATTATGGGTCTGTGGGAATCGCTATTTTATAGGTCATTTTTTATACTCGCTTGGAAACATAGATGGAACTAGCCTGCCTCAGATTTTTTACACTACCAGACAATTTTTTTTTTACAGTAAGATTATTGTTTTTTAAAGAAGTCTGCTCAGTTCTGCTCAGTCTGGATTTATATCCATTATACAGCAAAATCAGTAATATCATTAAATATCTTTACTACTTAAAGCAAATGCTTTCTATTTGAATATATTTTAAAATGTAACTTATTCCTGTGATCAAAGCTAAATTGTCAGCATCATTACTCCAGTCTTCAGTGCCACATGATCCTTAAGAAATCATTGTAATATTCTGATTTACTGTTCAAGAAAGATTTTATTGTTATTATTATTATCAATATTTAAAACAGTTGAGTAATTTTTTTTCAGGATTTCAGCTTAACACTATACCATTCATGCAATGTTTTTTTAGTGCCACGTAAAAAAAAAAATAATAAACTAAGATTACAAGATAAAGTCGTAATATTTTGAGAATAAGGTTGAAATTACAAGAATAAGGTCAAAATACTTTGAGAAATAAGTCGAAATATTTCAAGAAAAGTCAATATATTTCAACAAATTCAAAATGATGAGAATAAAGTCAAAATGTTTCCTGAATAAAGTTGAAATTACAAGAATAAAATCAAAGTGTTTTGAGAATAAAGTCGAAATATTTCTAGAGTAATGTGAAAATTACAAAATAAAAAGCTTTTGTAACACTATACCATTCATATGATGGTTTTTTAGTGCCACGTGAAAAAGATTAAGATTAAAGTCGTAATATTTTGAGAAAAAAGTTGAAATTACAAGAATAAGGTCGAAATACTTTGAGATTAAAGTAGAAATTATGAGAATTAAGTCAAAACATTTTAAGAATGAAGTCAAAATATTTTGAGAACAAAATTATTTATACATATATTCATAAAATTATGAAAATAAAATCTAAATGTTTTGAGAATGAAGTAAGTGTTACAAGGATAAAGTCAAAATGTTTCGAGAATAAAGTCAATATTACAAGAATAAAGTCAAAATATTTGTAAAGTAAAGTCAAAATATTTTGAGAATAAAGTCAAAATATTTTGAGAATGGTCTAAATATTTTGAGAATAAAGTCAAAATTATAAGAATAAAGTCAGTGTTTCAAGAATAAAGTTAAAATATTTCGAGAATAAAGTCAAAATAACAAAAATGAAGTCAAAGTTTTTTGAGAATAAAGTTAAAATTATGAATAAAATTGAAATTATTCTGAAAAAAATCTGTTGGTTTTACAGCGAAATACAAACAATATTTCTATTACAATAACGTGTTTTCACAGTCTTTAGTGTGGCGAGACAGATCGCTGTATTTAGTAACAGCGGCATGTGAATCGCTTGTCTTTCCGATTACAGTGAGAGATTTGTTTCATTAATTTAGGATATACTGTTTTTTTTTTTTTCATTCCTTCTGATGTTCCTTCACATTTATATCATGCTTTAAACTTGAAATAAAGAGGAAAACACATTTATAAATTGTATTTTGTAAAGCTGAAGTGTGTTATATTGAAAAGCAACAAAGCACAAAATTATAGTGATAACTGGGTGGCTGGCACACTACAAATAATGAATGGAAGATGTTAAATATTATTTTCAACCATTTACTGTATTATACAGTGAATAAAACAACTTGTGAATAGTCAGTGAACCTCAGAAATGACAACAATATGTTAACGACTTGGAGTTACACGTGAGGAATGAAAGACTGGATGCCACAAATGTTTTTGCTGTGTAGGTGATGGAAGTTTCACAAAGAAAACAGTATAATTTAATGAAATGTATCATTTAAAGCACATTATTGCAAGACACATTGTTTGTATTTCGCTATAAAACCGACAGATTTTGAAAGCTGAGATTTTGTTTTATATTAAAAGTATCAAAAGGCACACTACAAACAGGCCTAATAAATGCAATCGAAGATGTGAAATGTTATTTTCAAGCATACTGTCCCTGCAAGTATAATACATGGTATGATTTCTGCTAATAATCCTACATATATTCAAATAAATTCTGGTGTCTTGGCAACTTCTCCCTGGGCTCCCAATCCAGGCCATTTGCCTGGGCAGGCTATACTCTCAAAATATTATAACTTTAATTTGCTACGATTTAGTTCTCATAATTTTGACTTTATTCTCGAAACACAATTATGAGAATAAAGTCGAAATGTTTCAAGAATTCTGATTTTATTCTTGAAACATTTAGACTTTATACAAATAATTGTAGCTTTTTTTCCCCATAATTATTTTTTATTTTTTTTACATGGCACTGAAATGCTGTCATACATTCAAAAGCTCTGAGTCAGTATAATTTTTTTTGTTTTGGAAGGAGGGGGGGATAATTAATTAATACTTTTTTTTAGCAAGGATGTTTAAATTCACCAAAAGTGATAATAAAGACCATTTACAATGTCTATTTCAGATAACTGCTGTTCTTCTGAATTCCCTGTTTATCAAAGTAACTTTTCCAACATCTTTGAGCAACAAATCAGAATATTAGAATGATTTATGAAGGACCATATGAATGGGGTAATGATCACAGGAATAAATTACATCTTAAAATATATTCAAATAGAAAACGGTTATTTTAAAGGTGCCATAGAATGCATTGAGAGAATATTTTAAATTGTTCTCTGATATCTACATAGAAGGTATATGGCATAGGAAAGGGCAAAAAACCTCCAGAAATGGTTTTACAGGTCCATTTACAACCCTAGAATTTGCCCCTAGAATGAAATGCTCTGTTATTTGGAAGCTTCATGAATATTAATGAGCTCCGCTCTGATTGGCTGTTTCACAGAGCTCAATAGTTCGCATATGGATAAAAATATATATTTAATTAGGAGCTCTAGCCGCTTTTAATATGCGGTTTGTTGAATCTGCCGTTTTGAATCGTGGATATTTTAGTGTGATTACTGTGATCGCATGTGCTCTGTGTAAAGTTACAATGCAGAGGGAGTGCTTCTTACCACACAAGTTGAGCAGCTCTTCAGTGATTCTCCAGATCTGTAAATCATTCGCCATCATCAGCGCAGTTATTTCTCCATCATTAGCGCAGTCATCTCTCTGTTTATGTGGTAAGTGAAATCCTATGTATAGCAATGTAACAGGCTAGCGCTAGCATTAAGCTAACCGTGTCCCTTCAGTGGCTTGCCTTGTTTAACTGATGTGCTGACGTTACCGATGATTGGGAGATGCAAATGTTGGAGGCGTAACTATTAACGATCTCTGGAAAGTTTCGTAACAGTCGGGTATATGTTGGAATTGACCTATTTTTTGGTGGTCTTTTGCAAATACTAGATTTATATAAGAAGGAGGAAACGATGGTGTTTGAGACTCATGGTATGTCATGTCCATGTACTGAACTGTTATTATTTAACTATGCCAAGGTAAATTCAGTTTTCCATTCTATGGCACCTTTAAATAGTAAAAACACATCAAAATGTAACTGTTTTTGCTGTACTTTGGATCAAATAAATGCAGGCTAGGTGAAGTAAAAAAACTGAAAGTCTTACTGTTCAAAAACTTTTGACTGGTAGTGTATGTTCAAAACTTGAAATTGCCAGTTATTTAGTTTTCCTCAATCACTTTGGCCTTTTCTTTATGGTCTAAACTTTCTCCAAATTGTAAGTGCAATTGTTGTAACTGTTTTATGGGACATCAACTCTATTGCAAAATATAGCATCTCACCCAACGCATTCACGCTTCAAGTAGGGTTTGAATTATTAAAAAGGCAAATGTTTGTTACAGACAAATTAAATTTTTGTTGACACTGTCAATTATGTCTCGGTAAAATGCTATTTTGAATTACACCAAGCTTCTTAAAAACAGATTTCAACAGTGTAAGTTAACTGGGAAAAGTTATATTGTAGTATGCAAAAAAACAACAATGCATTTGTCTTCATGTAAACAAAAAAAACATTCCATGTCAAAGATATTTATGGAATTTACATCCATGTCTGACAGACTGGAAGACTTTGCAAGTGATTGCTTACATGCAGAAGCAATGTTTTTAAATCATATAGAATATGACAATTTCTCTGAAAATCAACATATCAAGGGGTTTTTTTTTCAGCAAGCCATGAATTTAGTTATTGTGCAAATTGCACTTCCTCTTTTGCACACGTGCCAAAACACGTGCAATTTGCTTAAATTAATAAGAAATTCAAATTTGGTGCGAACAAGAAACTAAATGTTTAGAGATCTATATTGTCTTCAGAAAACAATCTCATTAGAGAACTGAGCCCAAGTGATTGAGGAACAATAAATACAAAGGCTTTGTGACAAAAATGATTGACTGCAATTTTCCTCAGCTCTGCTTCCACTCCAAAATAATTACTGTTTTCCCAGCTCGAGAAATACAAATATACTCAGACGCCGTCATAAAAAAAAAAAAAAACTTTGTATACACAAATGACTTTCCTGAAGTAAATATAACGCCAGGTGACGTTAATCTCAAACTGTTTTATCAACGTTTAACGCGGTCGCAACACTGATTGGGCGATTACGTGGTCGGGAAATTACATTTCAGTTGTACTGTATCTTTCAACATACCTTCGATGTTGATTCACTCTAATTTCGTGCTGAAGCTTGCTGTTACACTAGGAGGAGAGGTTATCTGTTTACTCCTGCTCCGTATCGTGCTCGTGTTGTCGTTTGAACTGAACCAAGTGCTGAGAATCGATTCTGATGTCAACCGAGAACCGATTCCAAACGCTGGAATCGATTCCTTTTGTCAGAGTCGATTCCGGTGTATGGAATCGACTCTCTTAAAAAGCCCTTTTCAATTCAACAGCAATTCGCCTCTCATTTGCTAATAGTGCTTCGAAGTTCAAAGATTATTAAAAGGAGGAGGGAGACCATTTACTGCGTTGCCTTACCTGTCAAAACAAGAGGAAAAAATTATAAGTTTTTTCCTTCCTCTATCTCCTTCCATTTATTTCCGCGAAGCAGTTCTTTCGGTCAGTTCAATTCTTTTTCGTAATTGCGTCATGATGTCACTAGCACGTATCCCAAACAATTTGGTGTCATGGTGTGTTACTGAAATTGACATCTTATGTTACTAGTTTTCATTTTAACCTACGTTTTGGACAATTTTCCTACAATAATTTTGCAGCTAAAGCACACATGATTTACACTGATATAGGTTACAAAGGTGGATTTGCTACAAGTGCGATGCTGACAGCTGGGTATTACTTACAAATTGTAATCCGTTAATGATTCCAAATTGTAGTTAGTAACGTAATAAATTACATTACACATTTTAGGCAATATAATCAGACTACTTTTAGATTACTTTTGACCTAATTGATCTCGTTTATCACATTGATTTAAGGATAATATTGTAGGCTACCATATTGACATAATATATTCCACTTGTTTTTATTAACAACATGAAGTGCATTAAACATTATATTACATCAAGGTTTCCCAAAATGCGGTTTATGAGTTTAATGAAAAACGAATAATGAATGAATGAATTAAAAAAATGTTAAATTAAAATAAATAATTTTAAAATCATTCAAAATATTGTTTGACTATAGCCAAGGTCAGAGAACCAATGACCATCCAAATGTGAGACTTAAAGGGGTCATCGGGTGCAAAACTAACTTTTACATGTTGTTTGAACATTAATGTGTGTTGGTAGTTTGTGTACAGTCGTGGCCAAAAGTTTTGAGATTGACACAAATATTAGTTTTCACAGTTTGCTGCTAAACTGCTTTTAGATCTTTGTTTCAGTTGTTTCTGTAATGTACTGAAATATAATTACAAGCACTTCATACGTTTCAAAGGCTTTTATCGACAACTACATGACATTTATGCAAAGAGTCAGTATTTGCAGTGTTGGGCCTTCTTTTTCAGGACCTCAGCAATTCGACTGGGCATGCTCTCAACTTCTGGGCCAAATCCTGACTGATAGCAACCCATTCTTTCATAATCACTTCTTGGAGTTTGTCAGAATTAGTGGGTTTTTGTTTGTCCACCCGCCTCTTGAGGATTGACCACAAGTTCTCAATGGGATTAAGATTTGGGGAGTTTCCAGGCAATGGACCCAAAATTTCAACGTTTTGGTCCCCGAGCCACTTAGTTATCACTTTTGCCTTATGGCACGGTGCTCCATCGTGCTGGAAAATGCATTGTTATTCACCAAACTGTTGTTGAATTGTTGGAAGAAGTTGCTGTTGGAGGGTGTTTTGGTACCATTCTTTATTCATGGCTGTGTTTTTGGGCAAAATTGTGAGTGAGCCCACTCCCTTGGATGAGAAGCAACCCCACACATGAATGGTCTCAGGATGCTTTACTGTTGGCATGACACAGGACTGATGGTAGCGCTCACCTTTTCTTCTCTGGACAAGCCTTTTTCCAGATGCCCCAAACAATCGGAAAGAGGCTTCATCTGAGAATATGACTTTGCCCCAGTCCTCAGCAGTCCATTCGCCATACTTTTTGCAGAAGATCAATCTGTCTCTGATGTTTGTTTTTTTTGGAGAGAAGTGGCTTCTTTGCTGCCCTTCTTGACACCAGGCCATCTTCCAAAAGTCTTGGCCTCACTGTGCGTGCAGATGCACTCACACCTGCCTGCTGCCATTCCTGAGCAAGCTCTGCACTGGTGGCACTTAACCTTAGACCCGCCCTCACCGAGCTAAAACAGTCCGACTCAGGTGCAGAGGAAGACTCTAATTGAGCGATTGAGGTGTTCTGTTGTTGGATATAATAACATAGCATTAGTCATTTACTACCAACATCTGAGCTGCTGAAGACGCAGAGGTTTAACGTCACTTTCGTTTTTTAAATGGAAAGCACAAAACTCGGTCTACATATGCATCTATCTTCATGTGAATCATTCGTGATGCAGCTTCACCCACAGCAGAAGTGAGTATAAGGGTTTTTTATGCATCTTTGCAAATGGCTTTTCTTAATAATGTGCTTGTTGGCAAGTTTAGCCGATAAACGCTGCTAAATGCGGCTAAACGCGGCTAAAGTAGGGGAGAGCGGGGCACAACCTAACACTTTTTGAATTTCGCGGTTTATGTAAATCCACTTGGGGTTCAGAGTACAATATTTATCCACATTATTTTCACATTTGTCTAGTACAAATATATCGCTTTGTTTCATATTTACAGTCTATACGTTTTTCGTTATTTACCTCAAAAGAAAGGAAGTGAAACGTGACAACATGCCCCCTAGGTGGGGTACATTGTAACATTTGAGGGGCACGTTGTAACACGACCATATGACAGCTTAAAATGTTATCTGATTGAATGAAAAAAATATACACAACAAACTAAAATAGTTTGTCAGTAAAATACATGCGTTAACTTTTTCAAATGTAGTAATGACGTTTTTAAAAAAATTAAAAATAATCGAATTTTGGAGTTTGACAATGAACACATTGCAACAATGCTTTGAACGGCCCTGATCGCAACACACAGCTGTACACTAGTTCAAAACAATGTGGACACATATATGAAACACATTTAGACATTCAAAAGAACACTCCACTCCTCCACACACAGCTCTCATAGAACACGACACACATAAACGAGCCAAAATGCTTTACATTACTTGAAATAATAACTTCTGAACATTAAACATTGATTGTCAGCCTTTATTCACCTGTTTCTTGAGGTATCTTATCAAAATCCTTAGAAGTAAATCGTGTAAACTGCACCGCTAATGTCACAGAATAGCATAGTTTAATAACAGCGGGGCATATTGTAACACAATGTTACATCGTTCCCCATCTGCGCGACTTGGAGTTTAAAACAGGTTAGTGTCTTCTGCTGGTTTGCGAAGCATTAATAAACTATCTAAACTGATAAATAACAAATTGGAGATTAAAATAATAGCAGATTTGTCTAATTTTAAATGAATACTAAAAACTGAAATGAAAAGTTTACTTCAGCCATAAATGTACTTTTACTATGGTAAAATAAATATTCAGCAATATCATCAAAAGGCTTTTGAATTCTGGCGCTATTTTTTCTCTGCATAGTGTTGCTATAGCAACTAGTAAACACCGTAAATTTGGTTATGCTAGCATGTGTGGAAATATTTAAACCACGCGTGTTACAATTAACCCCGCGTTAGGTTGTGCCCCGCTCACCCCTAAACATAATCCCAGAGAGGGGCGGGGCGAGCAGAGCTCGGTGGCATTTGAAGGGGCCATGTCTTACAATGAGCTGATTTTGATTTTGAAGATAAAAGGGTGTTTTTTTACACTACTTTTCAGAATTTTTAACCAAAGTATATTATAGACTTTTCATTAAGACCCTAAAGAATCATATGAACTTGTGGAAAATGGGCATAAAAATAATTATTTTAAAATCAATGTGGTACTATATAAATATATTGGTTGAAAGAAGATCAGATGACAAAAACGTTTGTGAATTTGTGCATTTTAATTTGTTTGAAAGACAAAAGCCTTTCAAAGACAGAAATACATGGTTAACATATGGGGTGATAATTCAAATAAAAATCAATGTGTTCATTAGTTGTTGATGCAATGTTGAAACACTTCTTAAATTTTAGATTAATTTTGTAAACCATTGGTCACCTGACTAGTGATTGATCTCTGTTTGAATGTCCACAAAACTTGAACACTTTCTTAATGTATATAAGCAGTAGGCTATTTTAGAAAAGACAATTCAAAAGATGAAAAAGAGTAATTAGGGAGAATTAGTAAATTATGAATAAATTATTGCTAATAAATAATATGTAATCATGTAATCCATAAAAAAAAGAAACTGTAGTCTGATTTTGAGATTTTTTCAAAATGTATTTGAATCTAATTAAAGGAGTAGTTCACTTAATTTACAGATAATGTACTCACCCCCTTGTCATCCAAGATGTTCATGTCTTTCTTTCTTCAGTCATAAGGAAATTATGTTTTTTGAGGAAAACATTTCAGGATTTCTCTCCACTGAAGAAAGAAAGACACGAACATCTTGGAGGGCAAGGGGGGTGAGTACATTATCTGTACATTTTTGTTCTGAAAGTGAACTACTCCTTTAATATTTGGAGTCTGATTATGTAATCCAGATTACATATAATCAGTTACAACCCAGCTCTATGCTGATAATTTGAATTTCAAAAGGAGATAAGCCTTTATATCCACTGGTCAAGCAAGATGAACTCATGACTGTACCTTCAATCTTTTTTTAAGAATTAAAAAAGAAAGTGAGGAATTGATTCTTGTAATCGATTCCAAATCCAGGAATCGGAATCAGAGAACAGCCTGCCAGGCAGCTACTCTGGGCCCATCCCAAAAGCCAAACTTGCAGTCTTGGCCTGTCACTGGTGTACACGGAGCCTGAGGCAGCTGTAGCCACTCTGTTTCTTTAAACCTTTATTATTAAAAATCTTTCTTATTTATTAAAAATTTTATCTAATCAAACTAGAGGTCTGTAACTAAATGTAATATAGCAAACCCGGTTCAAATTATAATGGATATCCACACACACTCAGGGAATAGTGTTAGCTACTTTAAAATTCTTCGCTTAGCTCCGTTTAGTGACCTTATGTGAGATTTAATCTATTTATTCAGAAGCTGGTGTGACTGAGCCAATGATTTCTTGAGTTCGATAAACGTGGATACTCTCAGCAGCGAACATGATTTATCAAAGGCTGCATCTGCTATCTGACAGCGATGACAGATAACCCTACGGACAACTGTTTACATCTGAAGCGAGAAAGGGATCATTGGAGATTTTGTTGCTTGCTCGCTGCATCAGTAGAGCAGAGATTGTTATCACTCTGAGTCATATCAGTGGAGTAATTACAATAATAAAATAAAGAAAATGACATTGTCATCCCCAACAGGGGGAAAAAATGTCAGAGATGGCTAAAGCAGCAAGCACAGGTAAGATTCATTAAATCCAACACTCAAATCCCATTAACAAAATCAATTTCTGCATGTTTTTGTTCTATATTTTTCAGGTTTTATGATAATATCTGAACTGAGTCTCACCTTTTTTAACTGCACCCAGCCATGTTCATTTGTCAACTTCTCTGCAAGTTTTATTTCCATATTTTCATTAGGTTGTTACAGGTGTCCCAGCCACTGAATAACTGCTGTGCTCCGTCTAGGGAGGATTGAGGACAGGGAGAGTTTATGCTGAGGCGATCACTCATCTTGGGCACACAGACCTGAAAAACACTCACTTTTTGGGTTAATTCCTTTAGGTCCAACACATCAAATCTGTCAAAAGCTGCCGAAATGATCTGAGAATGAAAGCAAAGAATATTACCATCTTCCCAAATTTTAGATATGAGAGCTGTGTAATTAACTGTGAAAAAGCCCATCTCTGTATAATTATGTTCTTTGACTCATTATATGCTCAGGGCCACAAAGGCAAGCTTGTCTTATCTTTCTTCCACAGTTCTAAATACAAAAAAAAATCCTTCTGAATTCCAATGAATACAAATAACAGGTCACAATGTGATGTGGTTCTCCATTTTGCTCAAGCCTTCAAGAGCCCGGCAGATTATAAAAGGGAGGAAAAAAAAACAATTGACTTTGCTTTGCCTTACCTGTCAAAACAAGAGAAAAAAATGAGAGGTTTTCTTCCTTCCTCTATCTCCTTCCCAGCCTGCTGACAGCTCTATAAATCATTATGAAATAATTGTGTGTTTTTAATTAAATGTGAGGTGGTTGCTATCAGTATGCTGGGCTTTGGCGCAGACGTTTTGTGTGCTTTTGAGGATGTGAGTGTAAGACTCATCTGTGCTCCAGTGCACAGGGTGGGGGCAATAACTCAGGCCTGGGGGGACAGCTATAGGCAGACTGGTGTAAATACTGGCCCCTGGCTCGAGGAGAAGGACCTTGGTGATGGCAGTGCTGTAATTGAATGCTCTGTGTATTGTGTTATTACAGTCTGCAGTGTCATATTTCATGCATGGCTGTGGCGGAGTGCACTGGAGTGGGGTTGACGTCCTTATCGGGGGAGAGCTGTCTCGACTGGGCTTGTGAATGCGAGATGGTCGATGAAAGCAGAGAAGCGCGAGACTAGCGTCAGCGGCATCACCGGCGGCGTTCAGATCGATCCGTACCTGTTCTCCATCTTAAACTTAGTCAAATCAGCTCATAAATCTCAACTAATGTTCAGCAAGATAGTCATCCATCAGTGAATTCTTTACAGCCATTGTATTGATGATGAACCTGGGTAATGTTATTTGTTAAAGTGAGTAGATGAATAGCAGCACATACGTCCTACATGATAAGTGTACTTAGGATGATGAACAAACATGTACCAGAGCACTGTGGGTTTTTCATTACTGCCATTTCTGTGGTTCAAGCTGAACAGAAAAGCCAAGGACTGTTTTAGGTCTTTTTGTCTTTGCAGGCAATTTCATCAATTGTGTTACCTTGAAAAAGCTGGGTCCCTTTTGTCCCTTAAAAATATTGGAGAGAAAATCTAGGATATTTTCCCCTCTAATTAGTGTTCAGTAAGCTGTCAGTGCGTGTACATTAGAAATTCATCTTTAAAAACTCTAGCTGTGCTAAGGCTTTACTTTAGAATGCATTTCTTAAGATTAAAAGCATAGAGGCATAGAGAAAGCATAGAGAAGTAACCACTCTCTCCATAAGATTACATTATATTTTAGAAAGAATTGCAGAGGTATTTAGTAGGAATATTGTCTATCCAATATATAAATCTGTATATGAGGCTTATGATACTGTAGCATGATCCTTCTTTTTTGTTGTTACTCTTAAATTTACATGCAAAATACTTAGTCAGATTTTAATGGGGATTTGATATGTTAAAACATAATCTCTGCCAACATGAGGTTTCAGTCTTATCAAGTCGATAAAAGCTATACTGCATGCCTGTTGCCTAGATAGAAAATAGCTGCCTGGGGGAATTGCCAAGATGGCTGCCAAGCAAACTGAGTAAAAGGACTGCATTGTAAGTGCACTGAAATGAATGATTCATTTGTGTGATTTAAAGTGATAGTTTAACTCAGGAAATCTGTCATTAACACAACCTCAAATGTCACAAGTTGTGCTGTTATTTAGTTATTTATTGATTTAGTTTTCAGTAGAACATGAAGGGAACATTTTTAAGACATTCTTTTCTAGTTCATCGTCATCACAGCTCTTAGTTTGTGCAAACTACTGAAAGTAGAATAAAGCTATATTAATATCTTTAAAGGGATCGTTCACCCAAAAATGAAAACTCTGTCATTAATTACTCACCCTCATGTTGTTTCAAACCCATAAGACTTTCTTTTTAACACATTTTTGACGAAATCCAAGAGCTTTCTGACTCTGCATAGATGGCAACTACCATGTTCAAGGCCTGGAAAGATAGTAAGGACATTGTTGAAATAGTCCATGTGACATCTGTGGTTCAATCTTAATTTTATGAAGCAAATAAAGACTCCTGCACCTGGGCCTGCGCCAGCAGCACCATACGCATGCGTTGTGGTACTGTCATAAATAATTAAAGAGAAGAAATTGTTAAATAAAGTCATTATTTTTGTTTTCTTTGCGCACAAAAAGTATTCTCTTAGCTTCATAACATTACGGTTGGATTACTGATGTCACATTGACTATTTTAACAATGTCCTTATTAGCTTTCTGGGCCTTGAACGTGGTAGCTGCATTTCTGTCTATTTAGGATCAGAACACTCTCGGATTTCATCAAAATATCTCAATTTGTGTTCCAAAGATGAACAAAGGTCTTATGGGTTATGAATGACATGAGAGTGAGTCTTTCTTTGTACAATCCTAAAGAAATTATGTATTTTGAGGAAAACATTTCAGGATTTCTCTCCATATAGTGGACTTCTATGATGACTGCGAGTTTGAACCTCCAAAATGCAGCTAAACTATCCCAGCCAAGGAAGACGGGTCTTATCTAGCAAAACGATCGATTAATTTCTAAAAAAAAAAAAAAAAAAATACTTTTATATACTTTTTAACTTCAAATGCTAATTTTGTCTAGCTCTGCGTGTACTCTATGTATTCTGGTTCAAGTGAGGGTATGTTGAAAAACTCCCATTTTCCCAAATCTTATTTTCTTCTCCAACTTCAAAATCGTCCTACGTCAAACATTAGAAATTAATTAGAAATTCAATTAGGATGATGTACGATTTTGAAGTTGGAGGAGGAAATGACCTAACCTAACTGTCTTGAACCGGAAAACAAAGAGTACACACAGAGCTAGACAAGACAAGCATTTGAGGTTAAAAAGTATATAAATTGTAAATTTCCCTTCTTCCCAGATGTTAAGAACTCTTTGAAGCTGCATTTTGGAAGTTCAAACTCGGCGGCACCATAGAAGTCCACTATATGGAGAGAAATCCTGAAATGTTTTCCTCAAAAAACATAATTTCTTTAGGACTGAAGAAAGAAAGACATGAACATCTTGGATGACAAGAGGATGGGTAAATTATCTAATTTTTTGTTCTGGAAGTGGACTTCTCTTTTAAGTTATACTAGTATCTTTCTATCATAGAAATAATTGAGCAATCATTTAACAGATGATAAACTGTATCTATAAAAGGAATGAAACACATCAGCACAGATCCTCATAGAGATATTCCTCTTGCGTAAGCCATCAGAAATGTCTTGCTCTCAAGAGCGCAACATCCAGCCAGTTATATTCTGTTAAATGTGTTGCTGTTGAAGATAACCCTTATGATAGGATGGCTTTACCCTGGATAGTAAAAAGCAAAATGCAATTTAAAACTCCAAGCTAAACATGTGAGTGAGAAGGAGCCACATCCTATGACCTTGAGTATTGTGAATACTTAAACAGTAAGATTTTCCAGCCAGAACCACAGTTACCAATCTCATTTCAGACGGGCTGTACCATGCCAATGGCCTTGCAATCATAAACACGGTTGGATGTCGATGACATTGCCTGTCTTCCATAAGATGCCCCATCTTCAAAGCTGCTTAAGATAGACCTATTACACCATCGAAGAAAATAAAAGAATACAATTCTTGTTCACAAGATGGCCTACCGGCAGGGGCTCTGTACAGCTCCGCTGTTGTCCTTTGATGAGATAGCCCTATCACTACAGTTGGACGATTTCCAACCAGAGGACGAAATGGCAAGCCTTCCCATCAAATCACACGCTTCCAGTAGCAAGGAGGGGTGATGATGCATGAGCTAAAAAAGCAACAAGAGAGTGTTTACAATGTGACTGGTTCCACATCCCAGATGGTTTTATAATTATCAGAATGTACATGCTTAAAGCCTTATGAAATGTAATCATCTTACACAATGCAATTAGTCTAGCGGATCCTGTTTGTATTTTCAGTGTTTTTTTAATGTTATGTTACTGGTGCCAGTGCTGCATAGAAGACTAATCATAAACGGATATCGCGTGATCTCTGCAGCGTGGAAATAGACACAAAGAGCTGGCTTCTTTTCTCTGCAGGGCAAAGGAAAAGCTTATCACTCAGACAGAAGCATGAAAGGGACGGCTAAACCAGGACACCAAGTACATCACATCATCTTCTTCTTATTGCTTGTCATTTCTTCCATCCTTTTCTTTTCATCTTTATTATTAGCACTCCTTCCAGTTTGAAGTACATCTCTTTTTATCCTCTCATCGCCCCCCTGCTGTACCTGAAAGGTAAATTGGGAAGGTTTGCCTGAGGCTTGACCAAATCTTCTGGAAGGCATGTGTAGGTGTTCTGGTGAAGACAGCAGGCTTTAAAGCCATGGCAGTAATGCCATCAGTGTAAAATTGATTCTTCACACTGATCAAAGATATACTGCATAAGGGTATTTTCATACTCATAGTAATGGGACATTTAATATTTAAGAATTTTACAATAACGTGCTTTCTCGGTGCCTAATGAGCTCAAAAGTGTGACACCTATTCTTAGGAAAGGTACAGAACTAAGGTTCCATTATAACTTTACAGACCTTATTAATCTAGGTCAATGTTATTTTCTACATATACTAATACATTTCTAACATTTCGAGTTATAAATGAACAACTTCATGCATTATGAATGAACATGAATTAACAATGAACAATAGCATATTTATAAATTACCATTAGATGAATAAATATTATACATGCTCCCATAAAACTGATTCATTAATAAATGTTAATGAATTGAACTTGCTCCCAGCTATATTTGTGCACCATTTTTATGCTATTAATCGGGCCACCGTAATTTAGCCTTAGCCACCAAGGGAAAAAAAAAACACTTACATTTTGTGGTCTCTGTGAGTGGATTGTATTTTCAGGCAAACCTAATAAAAAACGGCAAAACACTAAGGGAGAGAGTTTCATTGATTTCTAAATCTTCATTCAGGTGTTTCACAGGTCAGAAAGTGACCTCTTCTATTTCCGCTGGCGATGGCACAGCTGAGCCTCTGGGCTGTCTGTCTACCCGAGCACTGACCCTAGAGAAGACTGCAGAGCCCTGACATTTCTCTGGACGGAATATGAATGGCAGGGTGCCAGGAAACTGTTCTAGATTATAATACCTGCACATGTGAGGACTGACAATGAAGCCTTTTGACTGAGACATTCACTCAAAGTCCAAATCAATGTATCATAAATGTACACGATGAGTCTAAAGTTTGGACAATTAAGATCTTCTAACGTTTTTGAAAGAAGTCTCTTATGCTCACCAAGGCTGCATTTATTTAAGCAGTAAAAACAGAAGTACTGTAAAATATTATTATAATTCATCATAGCTGTTTTCAATTTGAATATATTTTAATATTTTTAAAGCTGACTTTTAGCAGACTTTTTGGCAGTATTCATATTACATTACATTATTTTGTGAAAACCATCATTCTTCGTGAAATGTCTGTAACATAATTTGGTTAAAATTCATCAACGGTTGTCTAAAACAACACCCTTTTTACCTTGTTAAAAACAGCTCTGTTCACGGTGACTCGTTTCGGTGCATGTCTCTTTAAATGATAATGAGCTACTGCTCATCCCACCCCTCTCTTCTGTTTTTTTTTTTGTATATTTGGTAACGCATTACCATCAAAAACAAACTAATCCACTGCGTCTTCAGTGGCTCTGATGTCGGACTCGGCCAAAAACAAAGACATCTTGAATGACAAGAGGGTGGGTAAATTATCTAAATTTTTGTTCTGGAAGTGGACTTCTCCTTTAAGCTATACTAGTATATTGCTATCATAGAAATAATTAAGCAATTATTTAACAGATGATAAACTGTATCTATAAATAGAATGAAACACATCAGCACAGATACATAAATATAGCTGGGAGCTTTTTACCTTGTTAAAAACAGCTCTGTTCACGGTGACTCATTTCGGTGCATGTCTCTTTAAATTATAATGAGCTACTGCTCATCCCACTCTTCTGTTTTTTTGTATATTTGGTAACGCATTACCATCAAAAACAAACTAATCCACTGCGTCTTCAGTGGCTCTGATGTCGGGACTCAGCCAAAAACAAAGACTTTTATGTTCACTTTTATATCCAACTATAAAGCACCTGAACTGCTTATGAGACATTGTTGCTACAGCTGCTTGAGCGTGGAGAAAATGGCGGACAGCGCACAACTAACTGAGAGAGGAAATATGCTAATACAGAACAGTCTGTCAGCGTCATGGGCGAGAAAATCAAACTGCTCAGAAAATCAAAACTACGGAAGGCCATTTCTGCCACTGAATATTTTTTTTAAAAAGGTTATTGCGACTTTTTATCTCACAATTCTGACTCTAGTCAGAAATGTGAGTTTATGTGTGTTTACACATTACACGTAGTTCAGTTTGTTTGGTTCATTTGGTCCTGACCAAAAAGGAAAATGATAGATTTTGTCCTGGTCTGCTTAGTGTTGATACTGGCATTTCTGACCCCAAACCTAAAGGCATAGTGATACATTAAGAAAATACACAAAATACATGCAATGCCATCTTCTGGACTAAGCGTGCATATGCTTTTATTTTAACCACCTGAGAACTCACAAAGACCTCATAAAAAGGCACTTTACCTCTTTGTTGCTTTTTGTTTTGTTTTAGATACACCGCTTGTTGACTTCGTGAAATCATGTCGCATCTTGTCATTTCTTCCTGTTTTTGGTTCATTTAGAAGTATTTGGTCCGTGTTGCATTCATATTTTATTCGAACCGCACCAGAGTTGGTTTGGAAGCGGACTAAGACCCCTCTTTTTAGCAGTCTCGGTCGGCTTGTTTGGTGCGCACCAGGGTTCGGATGGCAGCATTTACACTAACGGTGCGTTCACACTGGCACGAAGCGAGCGGGGCGAAGCGAGCGTTTTCAATTCATTCAATTCAATGTACTTTGCATGTTTTCATTATATGCTACAGTTTAGTTTTCGAACCGCCGTTAAAAGAAGACAATGGAACATAAATAGGGTGTGAACATTGTTTTTCAGAGGTGTGCTCAGCCCTAAATTAGACACTCCCCAAAGCAGTGGCGTTGTAGCGTTGCTAGCGGCACTGAGCGTGGATTTGACGCTGTAGTGTGAATGCACCGAAACGGTGCGTTCACACTGGCACGTAGCGAGCGGGGCGAAGCGAGCGTTTTCAATTCATTCATATGGAAGTTGCGCGTAAACGGTCGCGTGGTGCATTTTGGGATTGGAAGCGGCGCGGAGAAAGCGTTGAGAGCAGCTGAGAGCGTCAAAAGGTTGGGCATTCCTCAACTTTATGCAAATCTCGAGCGCAAAACGCTGGGCGACAACCAATCGCTATGAGAAGTAGGCAAGGGAAGATTATGACGCGTGTTACCGAAACTGGTGGATTACTGAGCTGAAATTACATATTATTGAAAAAGTCACGCAAAAGTAAATGTACTTTGCATGTTGTTAGTATACGCTACAGTTTAGTTTGCGAACCGCCGTTAAAAGAAGACAATGGAACGTAAACAAGGTGTGAACATTGTTTTTCAGAGGCGTGCTCTGCCCTAAATTTGACACACCCCAAAGCAGTGGCGTTGTATGCTTGCCAGCGGCACTGAGCGCCGATTTGACGCTGTAGTGTGAACGCACCGTAACGGTGCGTTTCCACTGGCAAGTAGCGAGCGCGGCGGAGCGAGCGTTTTCAATTCATTCATATGGAAGTTGAGTTTTAACGGTCGCGTAGTGCATTGCGGGATTGAAAGCGGCGCTGAGAAAGCGTTAAGAGCGGCTGAGTGCATCAAAAAGGTTGGGCATTCCTCAACTTTATGCAAATCTTGTGCGCAAAACCAACCAACCAATCGCAGTGAAAAGTAGGCAAGGCAATATTTTGACGTATATTTTCAAGTGTTTGTGGAACTGGTGGATTACTGAGCTGAAATCACATATCATTGAAGAAGTCATGCAAAAGTAAATGCACTTTGCATGCTTTCATTACATGCCAGTGTTTCATTTGCGAACCGCCGTTAAAAGACAGCGATGAAATGCAAACATTGTTTTTCCATAGGCGTGCTCTGCCCTTAACTTGACACACCCCAAAGCAGTGGCATTGTAGCGCTGTCAGCGGCACTGAGCGCGAATTTGACATTGTAGTGGAAATGCACCGTAACTCAAATGAACCGCACTAACATAGCTCGCAATCAGAATTTATCAGAATTTAATTAGTAGTGACCTGAATATACATTTTAAAGGTATACACCCAAATTAACCATGAGAAGTAACAGTCCTCTGTGCTTCTGTGATTCATTCCTTTTACGTGATTTTAGAATCATCAACTTTGAGGGTCCCATATATCTGCATTATTTGGACTAAAAATCACAATAAAAATTAACCTTAATGCTACATAAAGAAGAATGTTTTTATAGCGACATCAGGGTGAGTAAATAACATTTTTACATGATTTTTTTGTGTGAACTGTCCCTTTAAGAGAAAATTCTACATCTGGAATCTAAAAGAGTTGCTCCAGTAAGATATTCAGTTTGAATGTACTCTGCACTCGGCTGGTACTTACAATAGTTGGGAATGTTGCCAGTTCTGTCAAATAACTGCTTCACCACTCACGTTATCTGTTGAGTCCACACAATGATATGCATGACTGTGTGCTACATTTGAATAAACGCTCTCACATTCTGTAGCGCAGGGGCCAGCTAGTCAAACAGATGAGAGAGGCTCTTCTCATGCACTGAGTGTACCTGGCAGACTGGCATGTGGGACACCTCTACCGTCGCAGGTGATTGACTGAGGAACTACATTGACATTTTGAAAGGAGCTTGACAGATGAGAGGCCCAGTCGGTTTTCACCTACCATCACAAAATAAATTGGGCTTCCTATCAGCTGTAACCTTTAAAGTGTGTATTTACCTGTGTTTGTGTGTATTTCCATGAAAACATCCAACAAAACCCAACCATGGTGCATTGGGGTGTTAAACGCCAGATTTACAGGAAATGTGTGCAAGTCTCATATGTGAAAAATGAATCTAGAGTTGTCTCTGTAGGCAGAATTTCAAGACATAATAGGCACACTCATGGTGCGAAGTCTGTTCCAAAAAGTATGCAACTTAATTATGCTGCCTCCTAAGATACCTGCTTTTGGCCAAATTCCAAGGCAACATCGCATGTATGCTTAATAGAGATGGCAATGGCAGAATACAATGTAACAAGACAATAAATCAAAGATGGCCACATAACTGAAATGTTAATTATAAATATGCAAGAAACACTTTTAGGTTTATGCACTGAAAAAAGTCTCTGAATTCTGACTCTATTTGAAAATTTGGAAGATAACCTTTAATAATTCCAAACCTTTTTAATTATTCCAAAACCTATTGACATAATTAGGGAAATTGCTAAATATATAAAATAGTTAACATCAATAACAGGCTAAGTAAAAAATATAATGAATTTATATTGTTGTGCAAATATTTACCAATATTATAGAATATTAGCAATATGATTTTTTTTTCCAAAACTGTCTGATAGAACTAGTTCCCACCACTAGTAGTTGCTCAAACTAACCTGATCTCATGGGAAAACATAGCTATTTTAAAAGGCAGAACCCCAAACTTCAACCCTAAACACAACCATCACTGGAGTTTGGGCAGATCATAAGAACAGTTTTAAATTTCAAATTAGTGATGAGTAATCTTAAGCTTCGTTCACACAACTAAAAGGTAATTTCCTGGTAATCTTAAAATTTTTAATTCCAGAAAAATGATTTCCCTCTATTTCTCGAAATTTAATTTTCATAAATGATCTCTAAATGGTAATTTATCAGTAATTTTCAAAGCTTTTGTTTGTGAAAGCCCTTGTGATTTGTCTTCAATAAATGTGGATACGCTCAGTAGTAGATCTGTCACGCCACATAAAAGAGCATCAAAACAAAAAGTTTCTAATAAAAAAAATTGTTAAAGCAAAACAAACTATTTCAAACACAAAACAGTAAAAACATACATTTAGGCTCATAATCATGTTTCTCTGCAAATGCCTTATATACAATTGAACTGACAATTATTGATAAAAAAAAACAGTTCACATCTAGTTTACTATTTAAAAAAATGCTGTATATATTTATTTTAAAAGTGATAACCCAGTGGCACAGAGAACTCAATATACTACAAATAGAAAAAAACAACACAAATTATTCAGTTTGACAACACATGCGCTGCCAATACTCACAACACAAACAAATACAGAAGTATACTGCAAATACAATGCAAACATATACAGAAACACACTGCAAATGCAAATAAATACAGAAACATGTGCAAATACTCACAACGCAAACTGAAAATACTCTCAACACAAACCAATACAGAAACATGCTGCCAATACTCACAACACAAACAAATACAGAAGCATGCTGCAAATACAATGCAAACATATACAGAAATGCTGCAAATGCAAATAAATACAGAAACATGCTGCAAATACTCACAATGCAAATAAATACAGAAAAGAGCTGCAAATACTCACAACGCAAACTGAAAATACTCTCAACACAAACAAATACAGAAACATGCTGCAAATACTTACAACGCAAACAAATACAGAAACATGCTGTAAATACTCACAATGCAAATAAATACAGAAAAGAGCTGCAAATACTCACAACGCAAACTGAAAATACTCTCAACACAAACAAATACAGAAACATGCTGCAAATACTTACAACGCAAACAAATACAGAAACATGCTGCAAAAACTTACAACCAAACAAATACAGAAAAGAGCTGCAAATACTCACAACGCAAACAAATTCAGAAATGTGCTGCAAATACAATGCAAAAACCCATGCAATGTATGGGATTTTTTTTGTGCCAATAATAATGAACGTAACTTTATAAAACTGAACGTAACTTTCCAAGAAACGATCAAAAATATGCCACTGCAAAAGAAGAAAAACAAAATGAAAATGAAAAAATGAACTCAGTCGCACGAATTTAACATGCTCTTCAAATATGCTTCATTCTTTGTTAATGATTTTCAAAGAATCGTTTTCGCAAATCATGGATTCTGAATGCGTTGCCACAGCTTTCGCTTACGCTTCGCAAATTTTCGTTTGCTGTTTTGGCACAAACCTCTCGTGGGGGCGGGCTTAACAGCGATCTACTCTGATTGGCTAATGAGCTTTTGATGGACAGTTGCTCTCTGACCTGGATGCACAGACGGTGACGTCCGTGGCGCGCATATTGGAAAGTTGCTGCGGTGTGCAATACGTCGTGCTTTGTTTATATTAAGTATTAATGTTATTAGTATTTCACCTACGGTCGTCTCTTATGTCTAAAGATGAGCTCCCAGGAGAGACACGGAGTGGCATCATCTTCCACCTCAGCTTGTCCCTCAGGGCAGCTTGAAGGGGACGTTCTAAAACGCTTAACGTGGCTTACGTACGTAAAAAACGACCAGGAATCCCCAAATTTTTGTCAAACCACTTGTAACAAACACTAACTACTATCAAAAGAATGAGCCCTTATTCCACAGATAAAGTGAATAAAATCACGTTAAGCATTTTCTCCCCCGTAGAAGCCCATTATAAGAAAACAGTTTAACGTGGTTTAATTTACCTCAACAGAGACCAGGGAAGAGCAAACTTCTGTCAAATGTTACTGATAATAAATGCTTGCTGCTGTCAAAAGAATGAGCTCTTATTCAGCATAAAGTCATCGCCTCCCATAGAAGTTCATTAAAAAAAAACGCTTTAACGGAGCTTAACAATGACCGGGAAAAAAAAAAACAAATTTCTGTCAAACGTTACATATAATAAACACTTGCTGATTTCAAAAGAATGAAATCTCATTCAGCAAATAAAGTGAATATATCATGTTAAGCGTCCCCCATATAGATCTCCATAAGGAAACAGCTTAACGTGGTTTAACGTATCTTAACAACGACTGGGGAAAATTTCTGTCAAATGTTACATAATAAACACTATAGCTGCTGTTAAAGGAACAAGCTCTTATTCAATATAGTGAATAATATGTTACGCGTTATTCCCCATAGAAAAAAAAAGTCAAAAGATGCTGTCAAAAGAACATGCATAAAGAGAATAATATTGTGACGTGTCAACAGAGGAATCTTGAGACATCGGATCCATTTGCAACAAGTTTAATAAATCAGACAACTTATACAGGCGTTGGTCAATACTGGCAAACTGGTGTGGTGTAGGCAAATCCAATCGGGTAGTCAGAGTCCATGCAAAGGGGTCGAGGCCGGCGGCTGAACAAAGCAATAGTCCGTATGGATAGCGTGGGTCAAACGAAGGCAGGCAGCAGAGGTTCAAATACCACATAAACAGTCCAGTTGGCAACGTGTAATCAGTCCGATAAGAAACGCTCAGGATTGGGAGGATAACCATCAAAACTTCGCGACGAGTGAGCCAGCGTGGCACGCTGATAAGAGGAACAGAGCGGAAGTGACCCGGGTTACCCGGAACCGGAAGTGCACAGTCCCAGGCACGGAATTGTGGGAAATGGAGTCAATATTCAGGTGAGGGTTCCCGCTGGCTGGGAACGGAGGGAGCCACAGAGACCGCACTCGTAACAGAGCCCCTCCCCTGCGAGTGTCTCCTGGCACGAGGAGGCAACCGACGCCGAGGTCTACCTCTTCCACGGGGGCCTGGTCGATCTGGGTGGGTAGAATGGAAATCCGTGATGAGGGACGGATCCAGGATGTCCACAGCTGGCACCCAGGACCGTTCCTCCGGTCCGTAGTCCTCCCAGTCGACCAGGTACTGTAAGCGACCGTTCCGGCGTCGGGAGTCCAGGATAGTGCTGACTCTGTATGCCTCCTCGCCATCGATGATCAGGGGAGCAGGATTCTGTGGTGCGGTCTCGTCTAGGACCTCCGTCCCCTCGGGCTGACCAGCGGGCTTCAACAGAGAGACATGGAAAGTGGGTGAGATTCGATATTCTAAAGGCAGATCGAGTCTGAATGATACAGGAGTGATTTGACGGGTAATTTGAAAAGGACCCACGTACCTGGGACTTAGTTTCTTGCAGGGTAACCGGAGGCGTAGGTTCCGGGTTGAGAGCCAGACCCACTGTCCCGGTTCATAGGGAGGATTGGGACGTCGTTGGCGGTCTGCCTGGACCTGGGTACGGCGAACCGTTCGTTGCAGATGGACATGGGCCCGATTCCAGGTTTCCTCACTCCGCTGGAACCATGAGTTGACTGCAGGTACATCTGAGGGTTCTCCAGACCAGGGGAACAGGGGTGGTTGGAATCCTAATATGCACTGGAACGGAGTCATGTTGGTAGAAGGTTTGTGAAGGGAGTTTTGAGCGTACTCTGCCCAGAGAAGGAAACGACTCCAGTCCTCTTGATGTTGTTGACAGTAGGAACGTAGAAATCGAGTCAATTCCTGATTGAGGCGTTCCACCTGCCCGTTGGCCTCCGGGTGATATCCTGATGTGAGACTTACGTTCACGTTCAGAAGATGGAAGAAGCTGGACCATAGGCGTGAGGTGAATTGTGGTCCCCGGTCCCGATATCCTCTGGTAACCCATAGAACCTGAAGACAGAATTACACAGAGCCTCGGCCGTCTCCAGGGCAGTGGGTAGTTTGGGTAAAGGAATGAAGCGGCAACCCTTGGAGAACCGATCCACTACTGAGAGGATGGTGGTATATCCCTGGGACAGAGGAAGATCTGTTACGAAGTCCACAGCAATGTGAGACCATGGTCGTTCGGGAACAGGTAGAGGTTGGAGTAGGCCGGCGGGGAGCTGGTGAGAGGCCTTAGAGGTATTGCAGGTAACACAGTTCTTGACGAATGTAATGGTATCCGCCCTTAAAGTAGACCACCAGAACCTGTTACGAAGGAGTTGGATGGTAGCCTTAATTCCTGGATGACCAGAGCTGGGGGAAGTATGAACCTCAGAGAGAATGCGGGAACGAAGTGCGGCAGGGACATATGTGAGGTTATCTGGACAGTCATTGGGAGGTGGATCTTGGGCCTGAGCCTCAGTGATTTCTGTCATACAGTCCCATATGACGGGCGCCATAATCACTGAGGTGGGCAGGATAGACTCAGGAGGGTGAAGAACGGAGTCAGGTTCATAGATTCGGGAGAGAGCATCGGCTTTAGTGTTCTGGGAGCCTGGGCGATATTTAATGTCAAATTGGAATCTCATGAAGAAGAGTGCCCATCGTGCCTGTCGATGGTTGAGTACTTTAGCCACCCGCAGATATTCCAAGTTCTTATGGTCAGTAAGAATAGTGAATGAATGTCTAGCTCCCTCCAACCAATGCCTCCACTCCTCCAAGGCGAGCTTTATGGCCAGCAGCTCTCGATTCCCCACGTCATAGTTTCTCTCTGCCGGACTCAGTTTGTGGGAGAAGAAGGCACACGGGAAGGTTTTGGGAGGTTGACCCTGCCGTTGAGAGAGTACTGCACCGACCCCGGTGCTGGAGGCGTCCACTTCAACGAGGAACGGTAATTGAGGGTCCGGATGACGGAGAACAGGTGCCGTGGTGAAGCGCTGACGGAGGTCTTGAAAGGCCTGTACTGCGTTGGAAGGCCAGGTAAGACGTTTCTCTCCTTTCTTGATCATGGAGGTTAATGGAGCGGCTATACTGCTGAAATTACGAATGAAACGTCTATAAAAGTTCGAAAATCCCAGGAATCTCTGAAGTTCCTTGAGGGTCTTGGGACGGGGCCATTCTTGTACAGCCGTAACTTTGTCCTGATCCATTGCCACTCCCTCAGAGCTGATAACATATCCTAGAAAGCCGATCTTCTCCTGGTGGAACTGACATTTCTCCTGCTTGGCGTGCAACTTGTGCTGGATGAGACACTGGAGAACAGACCTGACGTGTTGAATGTGTTCAGGAAGAGTGTTGGAGTAGATCAAGATGTCATCAATGTATACTATCACCCATCGATTGAGCATGTCCCGAAAGACCTCATTGATGAAGGCCTGAAAGTACGATGGACAGTTGGATAGGCCGAAGGGCATGACCCGGTATTCATAGTGACCTGATGTGGTAGAGAAAGCCGTCTTCCACCCATCTCCCTCTCGAATGCGGATTAAGTTGTAAGCTGAGCGGAGATCCAACTTGGTGTAGAATCTGGCGGATCGAAGCTGTTCAAGGGCTGGAGGAACGAGTGGTAGGAGGTATCGGTACTTCACAGTCACCTCATTGAGTGCACGGTAATCGATGCATGGTCGCAAACCTCCCTCCTTCTTCTTTACGAAGAAGAATCCTGCTGAGGCTGGTGATGTGGAAGGCTGGATAAATCCCTTAGCGAGCTCCTCCTGAATGTATTGCACCATAACTTCGGACTCAGGCTGTGAGAGCGGGAAGATACGACCTCGTGGAATTACAGCTCCTGGGACAAGGTCGATGGCACAGTCTCCAGGTCGATGGGGAGGTAAAACAGTGGCTTTGATAGCGCTGAAGGCCTCGAGCAGGTCCTGGTACTCCACAGGAATGGTGTTGCTTGATGGTGCCGTGGTGGAACTGGATGGAGACTGAATAGTGGGTGAAAGGCAGTGCTGGTGACAGTATGGTGACCATTGTGTGATGATACCCTTTGTCCAGGAGATGGTTGGTTCGTGGCGCTCCAGCCATGGGAAACCCAAGATGAGTGGTGTCTGAGGTGATGTGATGATGAAGAAGCGGATCTTTTCCTGATGACCGGGTTCTAGTTGGAGAGTTAGATCATCAGTAGTGTGGTTGACGAGTCCGGAGCCTAGTGGTCTCCCGTCGAGGGCGGCCACTGCCACAGGAGAAGCACAAGACAAGAGAGACAGCTGATTAGTTCTCACAAAGTCCTCATCCATGAAGTTACCCGCTGCCCCAGAGTCAATGAATGCTGTAGTCCTTATGAATCTCTCCCCAGATTTTAGCATAACAGGTATCACACAGCGGTTTATACAAAGTCTGTTCGAACTCACCGAGGTAGGTGGACGTGGTGGTCTGGTAGGACAGGTGGCTCGAATGTGTCCCGTCATACCACAGTACAGACAGAGGTGATTGCGCATCCTACGTTCTCTCTCCTCGATGGTGATTCTAGTACCGCCAAGCTGCATGGGTTCGGGAGCTGTGGAAGCTGAGGCAGGCTGGGAAAGAGCCATGGGAGGGAAATTCCGACTCGGCTTGCGAGTCCGCATAACATTGTCCACCCGAATGGAAAGATCAATATACTGAGAGAATGTCAAACCTTCATCACGGCAAGCCAACTCCACTTGGAGATCGGAATTTAGTCCCTTGCGGTAGTGAAGCTTGAGGGGACCATCATTCCATCCGCTCTGAGCTGCCAGTGTACGAAAGTCCAGAGCATAATCCGCTGCGGAGCGTCGGCCTTGACGTAATGCCAGAATCTTTTCCCCCGCATCACCGCTTTCTGGAGTGGGTTGAAAAACCTCCTTAAAGCTTTGAAGAAACGTGGCAAACGTGGGGTAGGTAGCCTGGCCCAGATCCCAGACAGCCGTGGCCCACTCCAGCGCCCTTCCCGTGAGAAGGGAGCAAACAAATGCAATTTTGCTTTCATCAGCAGCATACAAGTTCGGCTGTTGGTTCACAAACAGTGTGCATTGTAGTAAAAATCCCTTACACTTTGAAGCGGTCCCATCGAACTTCTCAGGGAATGCAAGTCGGGGGCTGGCAATGGCTGCCTGATTTCCCGCGGAGGGTGCAGGCGGCGTGATCGGCGCTGGCGCTGGAGGTGGAGCGGGTGTTGCAGCAGCCCGTAGGGACTGAATCGCCTGGACCAGTTGTGCGGTCAGAGTACTCAGGTGATCCAGCTGCTGCTGGTGGTGAAACAACATCGAAGCTTGTGTAGACATCTCCGATGCTATCTGGGAAACTGTCGCTGGATCCGTGGGTGGCGAAGTTTTCTGTGACGTGTCAACAGAGGAATCTTGAGACATCGGATCCATTTGCAACAAGTTTAATAAATCAGACAACTTATACAGGCGTTGGTCAATACTGACAAACTGGTGTGGTGTAGGCAAATCCAATCGGGTAGTCAGAGTCCATGCAAAGGGGTCGAGGCCGGCGGCTGAACAAAGCAATAGTCCGTATGGATAGCGTGGGTCAAACGAAGGCAGGCAGCAGAGGTTCAAATACCACATAAACAGTCCAGTTGGCAACGTGTAATCAGTCCAATAAGAAACGCTCAGGATTGGGAGCCACAGAGACCGCGCTCGTAACAAATATCAACTACTCGTTCCCCATAGAAGTCCATTATAAGGATTCAGCTTATCCTGGTTTAGCGCACCTTGACTTCTGTCAAATTTTACTTATAATAAAGAAGTCATAAATTTGGACCAACTTTGCTTTGCCATCATATGTAACATTTGACAGAAATTTGGTTTTCCCCATTCGTTGTTAAGTCAAACCAGCCTGGAGTTCTATGGGGGACACTTAACGTGATATATTCACTTTATTTGCTGAATGAGATCTCATTCTTTTGACAGCAAGTGTTTATTATATGTAACGTTTGACAAAAAAAAAATTTCCCGGTCATTGTTAAGCTCCGTTAAAGCGTTTTTTTTAATGAACTTCTATGGGAGGCGATCACTTTATGCTGAATAAGAGCTCGTTCTTTTGACAGCAGTAAGCATTTATTATCAGTAACATTTGACAGAAGTTTGCTCTTCCCTGGTCTCTGTTGAGGTAAATTAAACCACGTTAAACTGTTTTCTTATAATGGGCTTCTACGGGGGAGAAAACGCTTAACGTGATTTTATTCACTTTATCTGTGGAATAAGGGCTCATTCTTTTGATAGTAGTTAGTGTTTGTTACAAGTGGTTTGACAAAAATTTGGGGATTCCTGGTCGTTTTTTACGTACGTAAGCCACGTTAAGCGTTTTAGAACGTCCCCTTCAAGCTGCCCTGAGGGACAAGCTGAGGTGGAAGATGATGCCGCTCCGTGTCTCTCCTGGGAGCTCATCTTTAGAAACTAAGAGACGACCGTAGGTGAAATACTAGTAACATTAATACTTAATATAAACAAAGCACGACGTATTGCACACCGCAGCAACTTTCCAATATGCGCGCCACGGACGTCACCGTCTGTGCATCCAGGTCAGAGAGCAACTGTCCATCAAAAGCTCATTAGCCAATCAGAGTAGATCGCTGTTAAGCCCGCCCCCACGAGAGGTTTGTGCCAAAACAGCAAACGAAAATTTGCGAAGCGTAAGCGAAAGCTGTGGCAACGCATTCAGAATCCATGATTCGCGAAAACGATTCTTTGAAAATCATTAACAAAGAATGAAGCATATTTGAAGAGCATGTTAAATTCGTGCGACTGAGTTCATTTTTTCATTTTCATTGTGTTTTTCTTCTTTTGCATTGGCATATTTTTGATCGTTTCTTGGAAAGTTACGTTCAGTTTTATAAAGTTACGTTCATTATTATTGGCACAAAAAAAATCCCATAGCAATGCGCATCACAACATGCTGACAGTTGGCCTGAACCTATAGTTTATATTCAAAATGTTTTAAATATTAATATTTTTCTCACACACCCCTATCGTTTCGCTTCATAAGATGCTGATTTGTCAACTGGAGTCATGTGGATTACTGTCATGTTCATTTTGAGTGGTTTTTGAGACGCAAAACAAAATACAATGCAAACAAAAAAAGAAATGTCTCTGCAAATACTCACAACGCAAACAAATACAGAAACATGCTGCAAAAACTTACAACCAAACAAACACAGAAAAGAGCTGCAAATACCCCTATTGCAAACAAATTCAGAAATGTGCTGCAAAAACTCACAATGCAAACAAATACAGAAACACGCTGCAAATACTCACAATGCAAATAAATTCAGAAATGTGCTGCAAATACTCACAATGCAAACAATTACAGAAACATGCTGCAAATACAACGCAAACAAAAAAGGAACGTCTGCAAATACTCACAACGCAAACAAATACACAAACATGCTGCATATACTCACAATGCAAACAAATACAGAAACATGCTGCAAATACTCACAATGCAAACAAATACAGAAATATGCTGCAAATACTCACAATGCAAACAATTACAGAAACATGCTACAAATACTCACAACGCAAACAAATACACAAACATGCTGCAAATACTCACAACGCAAACAATTACAGAAACATGCTACAAATACTCACAACGCAAACAAATACACAAACATGCTGCAAATACTCACAATGCAAACAAATACAGAAACATGCTGCAAATACTCACAATGCAAACAAATACAGAAACATGCTGCAAATACTCACAACGCAAACAAATACACAAACATGCTGCAAATACTCACAATGCAAACAAAAACAGAAACGACTGCAAATACTCACAATGCAAACAATTACAGAAACATGCTGCAAATACTCACAATGCAAACAAATACAGAAACATGCTGCAAATACTCACAATGCAAACAATTACGGAAACATGCTACAAATACTCACAATGCAAACAATTACAGAAACAAGCTACAAATACTCACAACGCAAACAAATACACAAACATGCTGCAAATACTCACAATGCAAACAAATACACAAACATGCTGCAAATACTCACAATGCAAACAATTACAGAAACATGCTACAAATACTCACAATGCAAACAATTACAGAAACAAGCTACAAGTACTCACAACGCAAACAAATACACAAACATGCTGCAAATACTCACAATGCAAACAAATACACAAACATGCTGCAAATACTCACAATGCAAACAATTACAGAAACATGCTACAAATACTCACAACGCAAACAAATACACAAACATGCTGCAAATACTCACAATGCAAACAATTACAGTAACATGCTGCAAACACTCACAACGCAAACAAATACACAAACATGCTGCAAATACTCACAATGCAAACAAATACACAAACATGCTGCAAATACTCACAATGCAAACAAATACAGAAACATGCTGCAAATACTCACAATGCAAACAATTACAGAAACATGCTACAAATACTCACAATGCAAACAATTACAGAAACAAGCTACAAATACTCACAACGCAAACAAATACACAAACGTGCTGCAAATACTCACAATTCAAACAAATACACAAACATGCTGCAAATACTCACAATGCAAACAATTACAGAAACATGCTACAAATACTCACAACGCAAACAAATACACAAACATGCTGCAAATACTCACAATGCAAACAATTACAGTAACATGCTGCAAATACTCACAATGCAAACAATTACAGAAACATGCTGCAAATACTCACAACGCAAACAAATACAGAAACATGCTGCAAATACTCACAATGCAAACAAATACACAAACATGCTGCAAATACTCACAATGCAAACAAATACAGAAACATGCTGCAAATACTCACAATGCAAACAATTACAGAAACATGCTACAAATACTCACAACGCAAACAAATACACAAACATGCTGCAAATACTCACAATGCAAACAATTACAGTAACATGCTGCAAATACTCACAACGCAAACAAATACACAAACATGCTGCAAATACTCACAATGCAAACAAATACAGAAACATGCTGCAAATACTCACAATGCAAACAATTACAGAAACATGCTACAAATACTCACAATTCAAACAAATACACAAACATGCTGCAAATACTCACAATGCAAACAATTACAGAAACATGCTACAAATACTCACAACGCAAACAAATACACAAACATGCTGCAAATACTCACAATGCAAACAATTACAGTAACATGCTGCAAATACTCACAATGCAAACAAATACACAAACATGCTGCAAATACTCACAATGCAAACAAATACAGAAACATGCTGCAAATACTCACAATGCAAACAATTACAGAAACATGCTACAAATACTCACAATGCAAACAATTACAGAAACAAGCTACAAATACTCACAACGCAAACAAATACACAAACATGCTGCAAATACTCACAATTCAAACAAATACACAAACATGCTGCAAATACTCACAATGCAAACAATTACAGAAACATGCTACAAATACTCACAACGCAAACAAATACACAAACATGCTGCAAATACTCACAATGCAAACAATTACAGTAACATGCTGCAAATACTCACAACGCAAACAAATACACAAACATGCTGCAAATACTCACAATGCAAACAATTACAGTAACATGCTGCAAATACTCACAACGCAAACAAATACACAAACATGCTGCAAATACTCACAAAGCAAACAAATACACAAACATGCTGCAAATACTCACAACACAAACTAATACAGAAACATGCTGCAAATACTCAATACAAACAAAATACACAAACATGCTGCAAATACTCACAACACAAACAAATACACAAACATGCTGCAAATACTCACAATGCAAACAAAAACAGAAACGACTGTAAATACTCACAAAGCAAACAAATACACAAACATGCTGCAAATACTCACAACACAAACTAATACAGAAACATGCTGCAAATACTCAATACAAACAAAATACACAAACATGCTGCAAATACTCACAACACAAACAAATACACAAACATGCTGCAAATACTCACAACGCAAACAAATACACAAACATGCTGCAAATACTCACAACGCAAACAATACACAAACATGCTGCAAATACTCACAACGCAAACAATACACAAACATGCTGCAAATACTCACAACGCAAACAAATACACAAACATGCTGCAAATACTCACAATGCAAACAATTACACAAACATGCTGCAAATACTCACAACGCAAACAAATACACAAACATGCTGCAAATACTCACAATGCAAACAAAAACAGAAACGACTGTAAATACTCACAACGCAAACAAATGCAGAAACATGCTGCAAATATTCACAACGCAAACAAATACACAAAATGCTGCAAATACTCAATACAAACAAATACACAAACATGCTGCAAATACTCACAATGCAAACAAAAACAGAAACGACTGCAAATATTCACAACGCAAACAAATACACAAACATGTTACAAATACAGCGAAAACAGAAACACGCTGCAAATAATCTCAGTGCAAACAAATACAGAAACACACTGCAAATACTCACAACGCAAACAAAAACAGAAATTTCTGCAAATACTCACAACCCATACAATTACAGAAACATGCTGCAAATACTCACAACGCAAACAATTACAGAAGCATGCTGCAAATACTCACAAGGCAAACAATTACAGAAACATGCTGCAAATACTCAAAATGCAAACAAATGCAGAAACCAACTGCAAATACTCACAATGCTAACAAAAGCAGAGACATGCTGCAAATACTCACAACGCAAACAAATACAGAAACAGGTGCAAATAGTCACAACACAAACAAATTTAGAAATGCGCTCCAAATACTCACAATGCAAACAAATATAGAAACACAATGCAAAAAACATGTAGCAGAAACATACTGCAAATACTTACAACACAAACAAATACACAAACATCCTGCTAATACTCACAACAAAAACAATGACAAAAAGTTCTCAGTGTGCTGGTGTTTTTTTCCTATTTACATGTGGGGGTTTTTTTCTTTCAGTTGCAGCATATTGAGCTCTACAGTTAAGTCACTGTAAATACTCCACCAAAAACTTTTAGGAAAAAAAAATCACCTCTGTGAGTCCAAATAATGTAGGCATATGAGACCTTCAAAGTTGATGATTCCAAAATCACTTAAAAGGAATCACGGAAGCATAGAGGACTGTCACTTCACATGCAAGTTTCATCAAACTCATACAACACGCATCGCAACATGCTGACAGTTGACCCGAACCTATAGTTTATTGTTCAAAATGTATTAAATGTTAATATTTTTCTCATATACCCCTATCGTTTCGCTTCATAGGATACTGATTTGTCAACTGGAGTCATGTGGATTACTGTCATGTTCATTTTGAGTGGTTTTTGAGACCAATTTTGAGGGGCCCATCCACTTGCATTAGATGCACTGACAGAGATGGATTAATTTTCTAAAAAATCTCTTTTTGTGTTCCACAAAAGAAAGAACGAGATGGCATGAGGGTGAATTAATGATGAGAGAATTTTTATTCTTGGGTGCAGTATTTCTTTAAGGTATGGTGTATTAGGAGCAGAGCTAATGACACCCGCATGACCCCAAGTGCATCATTTCAGGTAAACAGATCACTCCATATTGACGTACCTTTGTGCACTTGTATTCAGCGAGAAGCGGAGCTATGAAGCCCGGGTAAATGGCGCATTGTTCATCACAGTAGAGAAGGCAGGCAACAGCTCAATCTCTCTGACTGCCCTCATCGCTCTCTTGCGTGTCATCGGGCAGTGGGTGATGTCAGAGTAGCTGTCATTTGTTGTGGCCCGTCATAATCATTTCCTGACTTCATGTTTCTTTTCCACTGTGTCACTCTCACTCACCATGATCATTAGTCATAGAGCCAATCATGCATTATCCTCCCGCCATCAATCACAGGCGGTCCCACCCTCTCCGTACCAGCCGGTTATGTGACAGCCGATCTAATGCATCATGCAAGGGTCTCTGGGAGCAAAAAGACGGAAAAACAGTCGAGGTGAATAAGTGTGATTGTGTGTGGGTGCTTTTTAAATGTGTGCAGGTTAGGACGTGCAGCTCAGCGGGTAGGTTTGAATGTTAATGAATACTTTGACAGCTTTGGTTTGTGTTATGAGGACATGTGTATATGTGGTGTGGCACCACACACGTGTCTGTCACAGCATGAAATTTTATTCATTCGTTTCACTCAATAAATAATGGTGTCAGAACTACTGATATGTTGGCATCCTTGAATAAAAATGAGGAGGCTTTTTGTCCATCCCAAAATTAGTTTCCAGCAAAATTGATGTTTTGAGTTTTTTTCGTTTTGTTTTGTTAATTCACTTTCGAAAGGTTATGTCGACTCTGAATGGTCCTTTTTCTCCTGGTGACAGAGAGAATGCCTGAGTGAAACTCAGCTCCTTCCTGATTCCACAGGGAGTTTTGGGCTCGTTCAGATTAAAAAGAGAGACAGAGTAAAGAATGAATCATTTAGAAAGGAAAGGTGCGAGGTTTCTAGTGGCTGACAGCCGTGCTTTGAAGTCCGCCTCTCTGTAGAGGGTTGAGTGTGTCTTGGTAGGGATGTTCTGCAGTTGTTTGTTTGGATAAAAGGGCCATGAGCCTCAAACGCACAAGAAACACATCAGGAGGAAAACATCAGTCGGGATGGAACCGCGCGTTGGACGCAAAGTTCTAGAATATTGTCCCTTAGATATAAACCAGTTTTCTCCGTCCTCTATACTGCCAGATATTTTGAGAATAAAATGATGGGAAAACCTGCTGTGAGAATATAATGATGCAGTTGCATAAGAAGATGAGACAAAGTTAACACCATAACACATGCAGTTTAATGAATTTAACAATGTTATATATATATATATATCTTTATCATCCAAACTCAACTAGAAATATAACTTAAACACTGAAACATTCTAATGTTTATAGTCATTAAAGACAGCTAGAAAGCCAGTAGAAAAAGCAACTTGGCAAGAATGTTATTGGACATTATTGGAACATCATTCAGTATTTGCAATTCCTGTGTTTTGATAATGTGTGAACACTGTTAGAAATCTACTATGTGTTTATACACATAAGCTTTACACATATTTTACCATGAGAGTTGTTTTCCTTTTTTTCCCAGAAATAGCTCAGAATGTGTTAACATGTTGCATATTTTAATTGGACAACAATCTTTAGAGTGTTTCTGTTCACTATGCAGCATTTTATATTACGGTTCACTCAAAAAAATATATATATTTTTATTTGATGCGGTTCACTTTAAACAATTTTTTTTATTTAATACCATTGTATCAGGTTTCTTATTCAAACATGATTGCATCATGTTAAACTAACTTAAAAGGGCTGCTTTTTGGGCTTAAATTTATGTTTTCATTTTTAAAGAACATGTTTTAATCAAGTAGCTTATTATATTTTTCACAGGGCTTGATATGGGGAGAAAATGTTTAAAAAAAAGTGACTTTTTTGTTTGTTTTTCAGAAAAATAAGAAAATAAGGAGACAGGAAGATGTCTAATGATCTATTATGTTGGCATTTTAAAAAACTTTGTTATGTTGGTGTTATTGTGGTGAAGTGTGGAGCGTGTGCTTGGGTTGAGGATTTGCTAAAAAGAGTTTAAATTGCTTTAATTAAAAAAGCGACTCCAATGGGAGTACAATCCTTAAACTGCCAAAAACTAACATCATATTTATAAAAAAGTTATATATTTTACTTGTTAATATTATAACACTTTGGCTTGTATGGACAGTGGTTCAGCATGATAAAACACATCTCTACTCACATATTTCATGTAGGACAAACTTAAGCAAACTAATTAGACTCAACTAAAATTAGACATGTTAGACATGTAACTTGATTGAATTGTGTCCACATACCATGATTCTATCGCGTGGAACCTCTGTCCATGATTGAATCATGTTCAGCCAATGAGTTATTTTTATAGAGACCTTATTAGTGTCCTACCATTATTAGCTAATTAAAATTAGACACCCTCTCTATTCTATGATAAATACAAACAGAAAAGTCTGGATTGAAGTACTTAAAGAAAAAGAGGTAGGACACTCAGGTAGCCAGTGGAAGAGATGGGTGTGAGGAAGTGTATTAGCACCTGTAATATGTGAGAAGTATCAGAGTTGCACATGGCACTGCATGTGACCACAGGTACCTGTGTGAGACGCATTAGCCCTCATCAAACATCAGATGCTCTCCTCTCATGGCATCGACACTAAGCACTAAGAGCGGGGTATAGGAGAAATATCATATTTCCTTTTCTGATCACTTAAAAAGATTGACACAAATTACATACACATCAACTGTGCATTTGAAAAATATGTTTCAAATAATGTACATTCACATGATATGAACGCCTGAACCCTGAACACATGTTAGTTAACATATTCCTCTTATCAGTAAGGCAGGCTAATGCTGATATTTACATTTAAAGCCATTATCGGTTGATTCCGATATCAGTCTGACAATATTGTGCATCCCTAGCACAAATAGCATATATAATATCTAGGGCCGGGACTCGATTAAAAAATTTAATCTAATTAATTAGAGGCTTTGTAATTAATTAATCGAAATTAATCGCATTTTAATCGCATGTAAATATTTGACCTGAGAACAGTGAGAATTAAGATTTTTTACATGGATTTTTAGTATACCATTGAATAATGACTGAATACATAAGCTTAAGCAACAAAATATTGTTTATTTTTGTTCAACCAAGTCCAACAGACCAGTGCAAGATTGCAATTATGTGTAACAAGAGGCACGTTCTTTAACCAGTCTTTCATTCCGAGAACTCTGCTCTTGTGTTTGCTTAATTATGCATTTAAACGTTAATGACCAAACCTATCATTATAAATGTTGCTGCACATGGAATATAACGCGGATAACATTTAAAAAATAGTTTTTATCAGGTTACACTCAAACCCCTTTCTCTACCTGTCCGTTGGTCGCGTATATCCTCCATGTTTGTAGTTTTTTAACACTTTTTATGCGTGTTTGTAGTTCTAATCGAATCCTCGTTCACGGCGCAGTGTGTTGCGGGCAATATTAGCAGTTAAGAGTGTGCATTGATCGTTAAGTAGTAGACCATCCGGGAATCTTTGGAATGCTTTTTAAACATACTACGATTTGGGACATACAATACTATTTAGAACGGATGCAGCTTCTTTGGTATAAGTTCTTTGGCTTGTCTGAACGCTAGTTTGTGCTCCAGTATAATCGGTCCGCCGAATCTCATCCAGTGAGAAACGTTCCGCGGTGCAAAACTTAGTGCGATTAAAATGCGTTAAAAAAATTTAACGCGTTATTTTTGTGTAATTAATTAATCTAAATTAACGCGTTAAAGTCCCGGCCCTAATAATATCACATAGCAGATTTACAGGTGGAGCTGGGGAGGCGGAGGGTGTTTAGAGGAACTCTAAAAAACTGCTGCGAAATGCCCTAGTGAATGCTAACCAACCATTAAATTTAAAGCAGTAAGCTATATGGCTGTGTACCATTAACCATTAACCAATCAGCTTGTGCCAAGTAGTTTAATATCATCAGTTTGCATTACCAACCCATCAGCCTACGCCATCTAGAGTTTCATGACAGAACTTGGCTCTTTGCCTCCCTATACTCTTCTTTGCCTCCCTATACTCTTTTTTTGACTGTGATTTACTTATTGGAAACACAAAATATACAAATTTTGAAATTATTATGACTGATAGCATGTTTCTTTTTTGGCCACAATAATTATGTAGTGAAAACATAAATTTATGTCTTCATTTTGAAAGAACATTTTTTAATCAAGTAGCCCATTATGTATATAACAAGAGCCATAGCATACAACACTAGTGTCAACAGAAGTCCAAGACAACTGCCATATCATCCAGCGTAACATAAAATGACCTTTTTATGGACATAAGTGACTCTGGACCACAAAACTAGTCTTAAGTAGCATGGGTATATATGTTTAGCAATAGCCAAATATACATTGTATGGGTCAAAATTATTGATTTTTTTATGCCAAAAATCATTAGGATTTTAATTAAGATCATGTTCCATGAAGATATTTTGTAAATGTTCTACTGTAAATATATCAAAACTTAATTTTTTAATAGTAATATGCATTGCTAAGAACTTCATCTGGACAACTTTAAAAGCTTAATATTTAGATTTTTTTTGCACCCTTAGATTCCAGATTTTCAAATAGTTGTATCTTAGCCAAATATTGTCCTAATCTTCAAGCTAAGCTTTCAGATGATGTATAAATCTCAATTTCAAAAAAAAATTTAACTAATGACTGGTTTTGTGGTCCAAGTTCACATATTACAGTTATGCAGGTAACGGCATATATTATGTACAGATGTTTGCCTATGGGTCATTTGACCTAGCCTAGCTAACAAAGTCAGTGAACACTGAGACCAAATAGAGAACGCTTTTTCTCCTTCGAGTGGGTACACAAACACAAAATGGCGATTGAATTGGAGAGATGATGCTGTCAAATGTCTTGTTTCGGTAGCTTTCCCCACACATAATAAAGTCACGAAACCCTACATTTCTATTTTTAAGTACGGGGGGTTAAAAGCACGACTCTGTACTTTCCTAAAAGAGAATTTTAGATTCTTCTCTCCAGAGACAATTCTTTGAGAGAGACTTTTTGTGTTACTTCTGTGCGAGAGGACAGATTTTGCACAGCAAACTTCAACAGAGACGGCAACTAACAACTCAGACAACGCTCTCCAGCTCGCTCTCTCCATTAGAAGTAGAGGAGAACAGAGTCTTGAGTGAAACTTCAAGGGGGCAATTCAATGTGAGACTCTGACATGGCAGACCATAAATTCAGCAAGAAACCTCACCGACTCATTGTTACACCCCAAACACCTCAGACATAAATAGCCGACAGGGAGAGTTTATGAACGTCTAGCTGAATTTACAGCCAGGAAAGTTAGTGTGAAATAATGGTGTGATTTGCTGACTCATCTCAGTAGAAAAAAAAATAAAATACATTAGTACCCTCCTCAGGGAGAGGGGCGAATCGACATCAGTGCAAAAAGGAAACAATAAAAGTCCAAAAAAAGCCCCTTTAGCTTCATTCGAGCAGGGGAAAACAAAGAAACACGTACATGAGATGTATACCAGCAGTGTGACAGACTGTGGACAGCATCCTACGGAGTTCAAAACTGTGAGTTGCCAGGCATGTACCAAGACATTTAGCTGTTAAAATAATAACTCGCTGTTCACAAAAGCCAATTCTTGCATCACAAATTCTATCTAAGAACTCTGGATGTCATGAAATATTGAACGCTTCATGTTTGCGGTTGCCTTGACCCCATCTAACCTTCTTCATAGATTTCTATGATTTATGTATTCATTCAGGTCAGCTGCTGCGAATGCAATCTCGCGCTGCCTTTTAACCCCTCGTGTTTCACAGAGAAAGGCTTTTTCAGCATATCCCTTTCCCCATGGCTAGTTTAAAGGAGGCTGTAAAATTGATTGCTGTTCATTATTGCAGAAGGTCACCATTTGCCCAATAAGCGTTGATGAGGTTTTCACCTCTGGTCATTGATCTTAGTGGCGCTAAAACTGCCGCCCGTAAATTTACGCACATCTTCGGCCCGGCTCCGTCAAGATGCACAACTCAAAGTGCGCGTCGTATAATCTAAACGCGTGGTAATTTACGAAGGCAATCATGTATGCTGATGTTTGCTTTGAATCAAGGACAAAACTTAATCATGTGGTCTCACTTTGTTTAACTCAGCAAGCAGGTGCTTGAAAATCTTTTAAGTCTTTGAGCCTTATATTTAAGTCACTTACTAATGAAATTCAAACACTGAAGTGTAATGACACTGTTTATTTTTGTTTTTTATTCAAATTCAACTCAGCCCAGTTAGTATTCATTAAATGACACTGAATAGTTATTCTCTGATCAAACAGGATTATCTGGAGTGCAGTTAAAGAGCAGAGCAAACCTCCTTCAGGCAGAGGTAATGACTATGAAGGACTTGTGTAATGAAATGAAGGACATGGCAGAAACATTCAGCCATGACTTGGTTTCTCAAAGCATCTGCTGAATTCATAAAGCTGTTGTCACGTCACTCATAACTCAAACAATGCAGCGATATGAAGCTGACTCATACTACTATGTATAGCTAAAAATAAAAAAGTATCTAACTACAGATACTTAGACATTGGGGTATCTGAGGCCATTTAATACATTTGTTTTACAAATTTATAATATTTTATATACTTTTTAATATTAAAATTAAATATTGCCATTTAATAAAACAATTATATTACAAATCATATGTATAATTTATATAAAAATATTACAACTTGCATTATGTTATACAAAAAAAATTATAAAACATTTAATTACTTAATGTTATTACAATATAAAATAATGATTTTTATTTTAATATACTTTAAAATATAATTTATTCCTGTGATAAAAAGCTGAATTTTTATCAGCTGTTACTCCAGTCATAAGTGTCACACGATCTTTCAGA
Organism: Garra rufa; assembly: GCF_049309525.1. Taxonomy (NCBI): domain Eukaryota; kingdom Metazoa; phylum Chordata; class Actinopteri; order Cypriniformes; family Cyprinidae; genus Garra; species Garra rufa. Next base: position 23,147,200 of record NC_133382.1, read on the forward strand.
AATCATTCTAATATGCTGATTTATTATTAGAATTATCAATGCTGGAAACAGTTTTGCTGCCAAATTATTATTATTTTTTTCTTTTTGGAACCTGTGAATTATTTGATGAATAACAAGTTAAAACGAGCAACATTTATTCAAAATATAAATATGTAATATAATATAAAAATAAAAACAATGTAAATTGATGCTATCAATTTTTATTAATTTAACACATCCTTTAAAAACTAATTTTTAAAAACTAAATATTAAAAACTAATTTTTACTGACCCTAAACTTTTGAACAGTAGTGTATATTGTAAGAAAACCTGTCCATTTCAAATAAATGGTTTTCTTTTTAATAGAACCCTGAAAAAAGTATCACAGGTTTCAAATAAAAATATTAAGCAGCACAACGTCTAGGTTACGAAGGTAACCCTCGTTCCCTGAAGGAGGGAACGGAGACGTTACATGGGATCTCACCTGAGAGACCGATCATCTCTGAGCCTTATATAAAAAAGGCCAATTGCAAATTGGCGAGTGGACATCACTCAAACAGGTTTTCGCTGAAGAGCCGTCAAGCCGGCGTCAGCGCGACGCCAGGGGCGTGGCAGGGGAATGTAACGTCTCCGTTCCCTCCTTCAGGGAACGTGGGTTACCTTCGTAACCTAGACGTTCCCCTTCAGTCGAATCACTTCGACGTTACATGGGAACTAGCCCTATGGAAAAGGCCACGACCCTGACGCCGCGTTACGCACAACTTCACGTGCTGACAAGTATACGTGCCGGCAGGCGAAGTGTAACGTAACCTTCCCAACGCCCTGAGGCCCAATAAGGGGGCCCTTCCAGGGATGCCAGTTGTACTGAAGCATGGGTTGGGGGGGCGGAGCACATTAAATTTTTACATGTGGAAATGAGAATAATTCAATATATCCATAAAGGTTTTTAGGGATACACGAGGGAAACAGCGGTCTCCTCCACTGGAATAAATAAAAACTAAGCCACAACCTGCGGGGCGAAGGAGACCCAGGCAGGATCACAGTGCAGGACTACTCCGCGTCTAGCCCTGACTGCGGGGCAGGAGGACCCAGGGTTCGCCGGAGGGAACATTCTGGGAAATAGCGCACGGATCCACGTGGGAATGGCGCAGCAAGCCGACACCAGCCGGTCTTCCCGCTCACCTGTGAGTCCTTATGTTAGGACACGGGAGAACGGCCTCTACGCAAGGTTGTAGAACCAAGCGAAGGTAGGGTGTCGCCCAGCCCGCAGCTTCCGGTTTTTACATCTGCTGGTGAGGTGCCATGAACCAAGGATCATGGCTGTCCCTGAGTATAACAGGGAGAAGGCATCTACCACCCATTTAGCCAACCTCAGTTCGGGGAGCATTCCCTTTCTGCTGAATCCCGAGGCAGATGAAGCTGCTTGGTGCGGCTGAAGTGCCGAGTGATTTCCAGTTTCACATATTTAACGACACAACATCGCAAGACTGGGTCTGCCTCCTCCAGGGCAGAGCTTGCAGGTTCACCACCTGATCGCGGAAAGGCGTGGTGGGAACCTTGGGCACATAACCGGGCCGGGGTCTCAGCGGTAACGTGAGAGTCGCCGGGCCCGAATTTCTCGACACACTTTGCTGGCAGAGAAAGCTTGTAGGTCTCCTACCCTCTTAATGGGAGCCAGGGCAGTCAGGAGCGCTGTCTTAATGACAGGAATTTTAGCTCGACTGAGGCCAGTGGCGCCAATGGAACGACCGCGGCCCTGAAAGGCGACGGGGAGGTCCAAGAGGTATGAGGTGCGTTCTAAGCACCTCTGAGGAACCTCAGCTTGTCGGTATCCTACCCTCTTAATGGAAGCCAGGGCAGTCAGGAGCGCTGTCTTAATGACAGGAATTCTAGCTCGACTGAGGCCCGTGGCTCCAAGGAGCGACCCGCGGCCCTGAAAGGCGACGGGGAGGTCCCAGAGGGTATGAGGTGTTCCTTTTCTACACTGACAGAAAAAAAACAAAACTTGTAGGTCTCCTACCCTCTTGACGGAAGCCAGGGCAGTCAGGAGCGCTGTCTTAATGACAGGAATGCTAGCTCGACTGAGGCCCATGGCTCAATTGGAGCGTCCCGCGGCTCTGAAGGCGACGGGAAGGTCCCAAGAGGGTATGGGGTGCATTCTGGCACCTCTGTGAAACCTCACGACAAGAGAATGCTTACCTGCTTTGCTCCATCTACTGCATGTGATATGCGGCGAAGCAGCGGCATATACTTGGAGTGTCGAGGGGACAGCCTGCGCTCAAACTCTCCTGCAGGAAGGGAAGCATTACTGCAATCGTGTATCTCTGTGGGTCCTCTCAGCGGGAGGAATGCCAGCAAATAGACCTCATCTCAGTGCGTAAGCCTGCCTGGTCAAGGGAGCTTGGTACTGAGTGATAGTTGTATCACGGCCTGTGAAAGGCCGGAGAGGTCTAGGGTGTCAACCCGTGCCCTACAGGGAGGGACTGCCGCGAGGGAACGGTTACTAAGACCTGAGTCCGGGTGGGCCATTATTGTAGCGCAACCAACAGACTTACTCCTCGTCCTCCCTGGACTTGCACAGTGTCTGTGCAAGGAGGCTCGCTGGGGAAGGGCGTACTTGGGCCCCGGAGGTCAGCTGTGAGCCAGCGTTACTCTGAAAGAGGCAGCTGGCAATGGGAGGAATCGGAAGACGAGCGGATGTGGCTGGCCTACCGATATACTCCAAAGTAGCTGATTCACGGGGTGGAGTCGCCATCCTGCAGGTGGGTGGACTGCCGTGAGAGCCGACAGGCTGCACCGTTAAGTTTCCTGCTTCAAGTGAATGGCAAGTAGCAAAATCTGCCACGTTGGACTCCCTGGGAGCAGATGGGGAGGTTGTAAGCCTCTGTCGTACATTGCAACCCAACCTGTGGTAAGCCACGGGCTGGCTTGTCGGCCATACTGCGGGAAAACGCCAGTCCGGAGTGAGCCGAGATGCCATGCCCATCATGGGACTCGATCGTGCTGAAGCGGTCTCACATGAAACAAGCTTAGCGGCTCTTAAGCGGCAAGAGTGTGCCCCAGGAGCCTCTGAATTTTGAGAGGGACCGCTATATTGTGCCTGATTGATTCAGGGACTACAGCACTGACTGCGCGCTCTAGGTAGTAAGGCGGGCTGTCTTGTGGACCGAGTCGGGCTCCCGACCAAGGAGACTAATCCCCTCGGTTGGCCTGAAGGACCAGATGGCGGGGGTGCCGAAGCACCAGGTCCCTGTATTCGCACAACGGAACTCACGAGTGGGCTGGTAAAGCACCAGTCGAAGAGACGGTTGATGACGCGAACTCCTGTCTGCCGAAGAGGGGACAGGGGAGCTCCCCTGACCTAAAGAAGGCAGGAAGGAGGGGACTAGCCAAATGGAAGCACCTCGCGCTGAAGTGTTCGATCCCCGGAGCAGACCGCAGAAGGGGTGTGCGTCGGGGAAAAAATCGAGACGCGACAGCGGGTGCCCTTCAGGCAGCTGGCTGCAGCCCAGCCCTGGAGACGGAAACATATTTGTATGTGCTTCGTCGTGAGCGTGTGTGCCGACAGCCTGAGAAGGGATCGGGACAGAGCTCCATCCAGGGCGGGTATTAACCCACCACTCTAACTGGACACGTGAAGTCGGGACTGAAAGATCCTGACCTCGTCCCGGGGGAGGGACAGGCTGGATCGCGTCCTTCGCCAGTAGGAACGTGACCTCCGCAGGCAGAACAGAGGCACGCCTGCCCGAATAAGAATGTAAGGGGTACCTCTGAGTCTGGGCGGACGCCTGTAGCCGGGCCGTACCGTCCGTATCAACCAGCGTAGTGGTATCAAGGGAACGAAATTTGCTCTTCTTGAGAAAAAGTGGGTACCGTCGACCGATAGGCCGACGGCAGCATTGAAGTACACAGTGGCTCGCGGCCCTCCACCGGGAGCGTAGATGTTAGCATCCCCTAAAGAGCATTCTCAATCACCTCTGGAGGCCCGCGTCAGGGACGTTTCGCAGTTTTCTTGCGGGTGTTTCGGGCCGGTCCCTGTGCCGCGGCCGGCGCCACTCTCCTGCGGCTGGCTCTGCACTTGCGGGCCCCTCTCGCCAACCTGGCGTCGTGGGCCTCCGCGGGGGGCAGAGCCGTGGATGTTGCGGCCGCAGGGGGGCGCCCTCTGCGACGTGCAGGCGGAGGCGGTGCCTCCGGCGGCGGGATGGAAACTTCACGGCGGGGTAAGATGTGTTTAACTGCCTCCGTCTGTCTCTGGGCTGCCGAGAACTGCTGGGCAAAGTCCTCGACAGTGTCGCCGAAAAGGCCACTCTGGGAGATGGTAGCGTCGAGAAAGCGTGCTTTGTCGGCATCTGCCATCTGGGCCAGAGAGAGCCATAGGTGTCACTCCTGGACCACAGCCGTGGACATCACCTGACCAAGGGCCCGCGCCGCGACCTTCGTCGCACGAAGGGCGAAGTCGGTGGCAGCGCGGAGTTCCTGCATCGTGCCTTGGTCAGGACCACCCTCGTGCAGCTGTTTCAACCCCCTGGCCTGGTAGACCTGCAGGGCTGCCATCGCATGCAGGGCCGAGGCGGCCTGGCCCGCTGTGTGAAAGGCGCGGCCCGCAAGGGCGGACGAGCGCTCGCAGCGCGCTCGACCTGGGGAACCGACACAGCGCGCTCGACCTGGGGAACCGACACATATCCCCTGGCCGCCCCGCCATCAAGGGTGGCGAGGGGAGAGGAGCTGGGCAGCGGGCGAGATGAAAAGGGCGCCCGCCAGGTCTTCGTGCACCTCCGGGAAGAATGGCACCGGGGGGGGGGGGGGGGGGGGGGCTCTGAAGGCGACATACCTCAACATACCCATGGTCATGCTTTCACAATGAATGCATGAGCCGTCCGTGAAAGCTGCCCCAGCATGTTCGATTCCCAGACATGTGGAGCAGCTTTCATGTCCATCCAGAGAGGTGAGGTAACGGCCGCACCCAGAAGCGCACGGCCGGAAAGCCATTCTGAAAAGAACGTCTTTACACGGCCGTGAGAAATTGCTCTTTTAGTCCCGGTCTGCCCAGGGAGGAAACCGCGGCACCACTGTGCACTCAATGGGGCTTGCTCGCTGGAAAGCAGGAGGCTTTTATGGCCGTGAAAACGGCCGCCCGCGGGACCCCGCTGGCCGCGCCGAGAAATTCACTCTTTCAGTAAACTTTGTTTCTTATTCGATCGGCGCACGCCAGCAGAGAAGAACAGCAGCAGCAGGAACGTGAAGTCTTTCTTGACGACGTCAAAAGGCTTGAGCATACCGGCTCTGAAAGCGAAAGTCTGTTTGAGTGATGCGCGCCGCCATCTTATATACCCGTATGTACGGGGGAGTGGCCGGCGCGCACGTCCACTCGCCAATTTGCAATTGGCCTTTTTTATATAAGGCTCAGAGATGATCGGTCTCTCAGGTGAGATCCCATGTAACGTCGAAGTGATTCGACTGAAGGGGAACTGTTTTCAATATTGATAATAAATCAGCATATTAGGATCATTTCTGAAGGATAATGTGACATTAAAGACTGGAGTAGTGATGCTGAAAATGTAGCTTTATATCACAGGAATAAATTACATTTTAAAATATATTCACATAGAAAACAATATTACAGTTTTTTCAGTATTTTTAATCAAATAAATGCAGCCTTGATGAACATACGAAAAGTCTTTAAAAATCATCATTCAAATCTGGTGGAGTGGTAGTGGAGAGAGAGAATATTACAAAAATATAAAATATATATAAAAATGGAAATATTAAATTAACATTAATATTAAAAACATTTAACAAACTGCTTTATGATGTCATTAAAAAACTACAAATTATATTTGTAGTTTAAATACAAATATTACAAATTATAATATTATATTAGATTATTTTATACACATTGTATTTGTTATATTTAACTAAAAATTTTCTATGTAAATATAACAAATTATTATATTATATTATATTATATTTATTATATTATTATTAGACAAAAGTGTAGATGAATTTCATAATTGAAATATTTGGTATATATGTATATATGGACTAGTCTGGCATATATTGCATAACTTGCATTACATTATATTACAAAAATAAAATACAATTAAAAAACAAAATGTAATTAAAAATCTAATCAAAATTTGAAATAAAACATTTTAATAAACCTTTTTATTATTTAATTTAAAAACTACAAATTGTATTTACATTATATTATATTATATTATAATATATTATATTATATTATAGTACAGTATAGTAACACTACACAATAAAGTGTAATGGATTAGTTAATGTTTTAGCTAACATGACCAAACAATGAACAATACATTTATTTCATTACTTTCTAGTATATCTTTGTTTATGTTAGTTAATAAAAATACAGTTGTTCAAAATGTTAGTTCACAGTGCATTAACTAATGTTAACAAACACAACTTGTGACTTTTAATAATGTATTGCTAAATGTTGAAATTAACATTAACTAAGATGAATAAATGCCATTGAAGTGTTGTTGTTTTGTTGAAGTGTTCCCTATATTACATTATCTTATATTATATTTAAGCAATAAGGTACGAGAGGCCGTGCTGTTCCACAGAAGAGAGCTGCACCAACACTCTGACTTGACAAAATGTCAATGTGTTTTCCTCAGGAGAGCACGCTACTTTGTCCTCTCTTCTCAAAGCTGAACGCTTGGTTTGCTCCTGGATGTGGAATGTTAATGAGGTTGATGGGTTTGATTGAGGTGAGCTGGGAGAGAGAGGAAAAAGAGGGACAGAGAAAGAGAAGACTGCCAGAGCGTGAAGGAGTATGTCGCTCATAAGAATTTACCGCTCCCTCCTTTCATAATACAATAATAGACTCCAGGAAAAAAGAACTGGCTTTGTTTGACTTCACCAGTCCAAGACATAACATGTTTTGCTGCATGTCATCTGCTGATGTCAACAACTGCCGAAACAACCATTGTTAGAAAGTTTTATTCCACGGATCCAATTTTCCTGTGCTTCTTGACTGCTAGCGAATGCAAATACACACAACAGCATCCCTACCTGTTAAAGTACGACACTTTTAGATAAGCAACCTTGTGTTTTGAGTCACAGCCTGGATGACATCACAGTCACTATTTTTATTTTATTCATTTATTTTATAAAACAATATATACAAGCAAATTATTAATTATTATTAATCACCTCCAAATGGTGCTGTAATTTGTCCTCAGAACAGAAAATATTTGTATCAGCAGCAAAAAATGTCATTGATATAAATTGTAAACATTTCTGGACCTAGCCTGATCCCTGCGGTACACCACAAGTTATGTTCATATATGTGACCCTGAACCACAAAACGTACATCTGCACGTAAATCTAGTAAATCTAATTAAGTAAGCTTTTTATTGATGTATGGTTTGTTAGGATACAACAATATTTGGCAGAGATACAACTATTTGAAAATCTGGAATCTGAGGATTCAAAAAAACCTAAATACTGAAAAATGCATTATGCAATGCATATTACTACTCAAAAATTAAGTTTTGAGATATTTAAAGTAGAAAGTTTGCAAAATATCTTCATGGAACATGATCTTTAATTAATATCCTAATGATTTTTGGAATAAAAGAAAAAACGATCATTTTGACCCATACAATGTATTGTTGGCAATTGCTAAAAATATACCAGTGCCTTCATTTTTCCACATTTGTTGCTTTCTTATGTTAAACTGTTTTAAATTAGTTTTCCCCCTCATCAATCTACACCCCATACACCATAATGGCTTTTTAACATCTGTGCAAATTTATGTTTCCATTGCATAAGTATTCATACCCTTATCTGGGACAGTTGAAATTTAGCTCAAGAGCATTCATATTGCTTGTAAATGTTACAACACTTCGAGTGGAAATAGCCTTTGTTAAATTCAGTTGAATGGTTTGATTTGGAAAGATCTAACAGCTGAAAATGAAAATGCATATCAGAGCAAAAACCAAGCCTTGAGGAAAAAGCCCTAATTTAAAACAGTTTAACATAAGGCAGTAACAAAACATGAAAAAATGAAGGGGTGTGAATACTTTCGCAAAGCACTATACCCGTGTTATATAAGGTCCAGCTACACATATGAAGATTTATGTTCACCAATTTCTACAAATTGTAGAATTGTATTTCTTAAATAACTACTCACCCAGTTAAATCCAACCCCTCTAATACCATGCATCTCTGGAATGAAATGTTACGATTTATAGTGTCAAATGCTTTCTTTAAGCCTTTGATAATTCCCACTACATGTTTGTTCTATACCTATCTACACCATTTGTAATTTTCTCAGTAAGTTCCACTAGAGCCAAAGATTAGCCATTTATTAGTTCAAAAACCATAGAATGTTGTAAATTGTCAAGTCTTTCTGTAAAAAGTTTTCAAGGATTTGTGAAATGGTGTTTTTATTATTTTCATTTTAAAAAGATACTTCACTGAGCTAATTTCACATACTTGCAATGTCAAGTACCATTAAATTAAAGGAGCAGTTCACCCAAATATGACAGGCCTTTCAAGACATAGATGAATTTGTTTCTTTATTTGAACAGACTTGAAGAAGCATTACATCACTTATTCACCAATGGATCCTCTGCAGTGAATGGGTGCCGTCAGAATGAGAGTCCAAATGGCTGAATAAAACACCATGATAATCCACATGACTCCAGTCTTGGGCTGTCACTAATGATTATTTTGGTAATCAAGTAACCGGTCGATTATTATGATGATTAATCAAAGTAATCAGATAATTATATATAGTTATAATAATTATACATATTTTTAAATAAAGATAGACCAAAGCTAACAACAGCCTGTAAAATTACTCAAAATACATAGGCTATAAAAGCAATGAGGCAATCATAATTGGTTCAAAAAAAGTATCAAAAGCATGTAATCACATGGTTTTACTGAACAAAACCGATACATAAACAATAGAACTAATGTACATTACCTATTATAACAAATGACTTGCAGAGTGCGCCAATGGCCTGACGATTGTTTTTACACTTTACAGCATGATCTAATCCTTATTTAATATTGAGTAAACAACATTTAATTCAAATGTCCACCTAATGTTTAATATTTGGCAATTTCTTTATGACAGAAATGCTACAGCCACTGTCATTACTTGAATATGTGGACATCAAATTGTGTTAAACTTTTATTTTGAAATCGCGATGAACTGTTAGCATAATTAGGAATACATTGATGTAGCCTATGCTCATGTGTTTGCATAGGTTTACCTTACAAATCTGATGAAATGGCACACGTTGTGTTCTCAGATGAACATTATAATAAACCCAAACTCACAGCAATATGCAGAGATGGAGTTTGAGATGCTCCAGAAAACAGTTAGTGTGGAGCAGGATTGATTGTGAATGGAGCAGCACATATGTTACACACATGTAAATAATTAAAGCACATATAATAAACCTGCATATATTTATTTAATTAAATCATAGCGTTTGTGAATTTACAATAGCTTTATGCTTTATTATGGTTTTTAAATGGGTTTAATATATCATACAGCCTTAGAAAACAGTCTAATAATCCATTTCATGGATTCTCGTCCATGGAATGTGCCACTTCCAATATTTCGACACAGTCAATTTGCAGTCTTTTTTTTTTTTTTAAATCAAGTACTCGAATTGAACTGAGAAATTTTGACAAAACTACTCCAGTCCATCAAATAACATCTTGTGAAGTAAGAAGCTACATATGTGTAAACAAATCCATCATTATGACAATTTAACTTTAAACCATCACTTCTGGACAAAATATGAGTCCATAATATATAATAGTGCTTCTTCCAAATGAAAAAGTCAACCCCCCGTTGTCTTCTCACATCAAAATCCACCAACATATTTGTTTACAACTGTTTTGTTATGCATATTGCTTTCCTAATTCAAACAAGACAACTTTTTCACTTAAGAACCACACTGTAAAAAGTTTTCACCAGTTCCAACTTAAAAACTTAAGTTTAGCAGCTGCATTAAAGTTTTAGGTTGAATCAACTTTAAAGTACAAGTAATTTCAACTCATACGTTAATTCAACTTAAAAGTACAAGTCGTTTTAACTCATTTTATTGTCATGAGTTGAAATGAATTTTAAGGCAGCTGCTGAACTTACATTTTTAAGTTTAAGTTTAAGTAACTGGTAAAAACTTTTTACAGTGCAATAATATGGATAGAGGACTCTTATTTTATCAGGAAATGATCATTTTGGATAAAGTAGTTTAATCAGGGGGTTGTTTCTTACAAACATGCAGCTTTTCACTTCACAACATGTTAATTAATGGACTGGAGTCGCATGGTGTTTTTATTAGCTGTTTGCACTCTCATTCTGACGGCACCCATTCACTGCTGAAATCAATTGACCCTAAGCAAAAACCCGCCTTCCTTAGTTACTGTTGCTATGTCTGACAAACAATGCCACTCTCACACTACACATCATGTTCTCACACAGTAAAAAATACACTGCAGAACAAAAAGGAAACTGACAACACACCAGCAGACAAGAGCAAGATACTTCTGGTATGAAACAAGGTCTCAGCTTTAAAGAAATTCAAACAATAAATTCTGTTTTGTGGCTCTTTAATGTGGTGAGACCTTATTAGATCAAGTGGCACATGCACCAATCGTCTTTTACTTAAAGGGATAGTTCACCCAAAAATGAAAATTTGATGTTTATCTGCTTACCCCCATGGGCATCCAAGATGTAGGTGACTTTGTTTCATCAGAAGAACACAAACGAAGATTTTTAACAAAAACCGGTGCAGTCTGCCAGCCAAATAATGGAAGTGGACGTGCACCAGACCTTTAAAAGTAAACAAAAACATGCACAGACAAATCCATATTACACCCTGCGACTCGTGACGATACATTGATGTCCTAAGACACGAAACGATCGTTTTTTGCGAGAAAATGAACAGTATTTATATCATTTTTTACCTTTGATACACAGCCACGTCCATCTGTCCTGAGCACGAGTTTAGCATCCGGTTCGTTACATGTGCACGCGCTCTGGCGTAGTATACGCAAACGCCGTAAGGGGAAATCGGTGAAAAGTCCCGGATGAGTTTGCGCAAGCAAACGTAATCTTTTAGCTTTGAATCGGTTTGAACAATCAGGATAAGCGCAAGTAATTACCATTTTGAATAGCCGCTATACCCACAATCTCTGTGCACTGTGGAAACAATGAGTGTTGTATACATGCGACAGATCGCTTCCGGCGTTTGCGTATACTACGCCAGAGCGCGTACACATGTAACGTGCCTAATGCTAAACTCGTGCTCATGACAGATGGACGTGGCTGTGTATCAAAGGTAAAAATGATATAAATAGTGTTCAGTTTCTCACAAAAAAACGATCGTTTCATGTCTTAGGACATCAATGTATCGTCACAAGCTGCAGGGTGTAATTTGGATTTGTCTGTGCGTGTTTTTGTTTACTTTTAAAGGTCTGGTGCCCATCCACTTACATTATTTGGCTGACAGACTGCACCGGTTTTCGTTAAAAATCTTCGTTTGTGTTCTGCTGAGGAAACAAAGTCACCTACATCTTGGATGCCCTGGGGGTAAGCAGATAAACATCAAATTTTCATTTTTTGGGTGAACTATCCCTTTAAGTAAATGAAATAAACATTAATGAACATCAGAAAGTATTTTATTTTAACCATGGAAAGACGTCAATACGCACAATTTTTCAAGTTTAAGTCCACTAAAGTTAATGTACTCTCCTGCCTGATTTGTTTGTCAGACAAAATGGCGGATTCTGCATTATGGTCAGATCGCCTGTCAATCAAGCTGTTTGCGAAAGGGTCAATTGATGATGTAATGCTAAATTTCTTCAAATCTGTTGCCATGAAGAAACAAATTCATCATTTTCAACAATCCACACTAAGTGAACTATTTTTTTAATTAAAAATACAGATGACTCTGCAGTATACTGTTACTAACAGACCCCTCCTCCAAATTGAAAAAGCCAACAGATACAGCAGTACATTACCATGCTGCTTTTTGGACAAGATCCACTATGTTCAGACATGCTTGAGGGGGAAAAAGTTATAAAATCCTTCATTATTCCAAAGCCCCCGTACACCTGAGCCCTTGGCGCTTTTTTGCTCCTGCCAATGAAAGAGTGTGAAGAGAATCAGGTAGCTGTCAGAGCGTATCTTATCATGTCTCCACAGAAAGACACAATATGTCTCTGCTGATGGTCTTGAAAACAGAATGAGATCTGTGAGCTTTTTCTTCCTTCAACCACAGAGCAGTCCGGACGAGTTCAGAGGATGCATATGTGCGCTCATGAATTAAATCACTCCCATTTTTCTAATATACACTCATTAACATTTATCCCCTACACCGTTGCTCCAAGCAGATGTTTTTATGCCGAAATATGGTCTTTTTTCAACCCCATTATCAGATGCTACATCATTTGGGGCTACTGTATCCACGGAAGCGAGAACAAAATTGAAGATCTCATCAGCAAGGGAGCACATCACTAGGAATGCAGAATGCCGTAGCCTACGCTGTGTGTAGGCAGATAGCACAAGGCTTCAGGCGGACAGGCATCAGGCTATGAACATCCAGATCACAGCTTGCAGCTGGCTCAAAGCTAAACACAACATCCAGAGGTGACTGTCTGAGAGGGCAAACGCTCAAAGGTTGTTTCGTTTCAAAGATATAGATGGTTTAGAGTTCATTTCCCCACACTAAACATATATACTTAGCATAAACATAGCAAAATGAAATTTTACTCTGCTCAACAAAACACTACGCAGGGTTTGGATTGTAAGCAAACATGAACAGTTGCACAAATGTAGGTTGACGTGAATAGGTTACAACAGCATTGCCATGAGCTACTACACACAAGGGTGATGTTTTGGCCTGGTTAGACTCGTTTATGGCTCTCTCCTGCCCCCTGGTGACATTTTGTGTGTAATTACAATACAATGTCAAGTTCAATCTGCAGTGCTGATGATATGCAAATCATCATTTTTATTACTTTTTATTATTAATCAGTCTTTTCATCTTGTTTTTAGTAAAAATATAGTAATGTTTGTAAGATAATACAACTTTTCATTTCTTTTTTTCTAATTCTGTCTTTTTACATTTGTATGCAATCCAAGTAAATGTATCTTGCTTTAGGCTCTCTAAATAAATGCTAGGTTAAATACAACCTGGGAAACTGGGTTGTTTTGACCCAGATGTTGGGTTAAATGTTTTAAAAGAACCATTAAAATCAGACACATAATTACTAGAAACATCAGCAATAATCAAAAGGTGAGCATTTATTTATAAGCTATTTACAAAATGTGTATTATTTAATTATTCATTCATTTTGTTAATAAATATTCATTTTATTGAACATATTAATAAATAAATCACTCATTTAATCAAACATTTCATCCAACCGCTGGGCCAAAACAACCAAATCACTGGGTTTATCCATATTTCACCCAGCGCTGGGTTGTTTTTAACCCAGCATTTTTAGAAAGTGTTATATGTTATAAGATATTTATCAGGTATTTTTTAAAATACCTAAAAATACTTAATATTTGAAAAAAATGTTAAGTAGTTTACAGGGTTATTATCATTAACTAAAACTAGAACTAAAACCAAAACATTTTCGCTAATTAAAATAAATCTGAAATAAAATAAATATTAGATGATAAACTTAACGATTTTTCTTTTATGCCAAAAATCATTAGGATAATAAGATCATGTTTCATGAAGATATTTTGTAAATTTCCTACAGTAAATATATCAAAACTTAATTTTTGATTAGTATTATGCATTGCTAAGAACTTCATTTGGACAACTTTTGATTTTTGGGCACCCTCAGATTCCAAATTTTCAAATAGTTGCATCTCAGCCAAATATTGTCCTAAAACATCAATGGAAAACTTATTTATTCAGCTTTCAGATGATGTATAAATCTCAAAAAATTACCTTAGGATTGGTTTTGTGGTCCAGGGTCACATATTTCTAATTTCTCAATAGTTTAGCTAAAGCATTAAAATTACTCCCTGGAAATAAAATAAATAAAAATTAAGACTAAAATAAATAATACATAAAAAAATAGTAATATTTAGCAAAAAAAAAAAAAAAAAGTATGTAGCAAAACTATTAAATATGTAACTAAAATTAAAAATAAAATACAAATATGAATAATGTTGGTATTACTGTTATTATTATTATTATTATTATTATTATTATTATTATTATTATTATTATTATTACTCTAGCATAGGTATTCAAGTATGTCAGGTGTATCTGTTTGTGCCATTCATTTTCTGCTCACCTTCATTTTTATTACAGTAGCTGTTGTTTCCTGTGCACTGTGTTGTGTATTCACCTGGGCTTGATAAGACAGGAACAGTCCTCTGATTGCTTAACCCACCCAGCTATTTTTAGCATCTTCACCGTCCTTATCATCAAGGTAAAATAAGAATGTTGCTGAGAGGGCTTAATTACCTATTTCAAACAGATGCAGCGACACAAGTCTCATTTCCCCCGTTCCCTCATTCTTGCTTTTGGGACTCTGTTGTAATGAAACAGGAATTGACCTAAATATTCACTTTGCTTTACTATCGTTTCTAATTATTGCGGCATTACAAAACTCTATGCCTTCAAAAGCATCTAAAGCTTCAGTTGTATTGTGGGAATTACATCTTAAATTAAAATTTCATAGCCATAATTTAACTGGTGCTCAAAGGGAGCCGCATTCTAAAAAAAATCCAACATAAATGGCACAAACATGTTTTTCTTGAAGCCACTACAGTTGAATGCTACGCTCAGGTCAAAAGAATTTAACAATAATAGCAATAAAAACACTCTTCCTCTACTTACTACTCCTCAAGGTTATCCATTTATTCAGACTGTTTTATACAACCCACAGTTGAACAGCTCCCTGGCATGGCTGTATTCCAATCACAGCTCTCACAGCACTTTTTAACACAAGTACACACAGCTGCAGTGCACAGCAATTAAAACTCAAAATTGATTTTTTTTGTTTCCAATAGATTTTTTTAAATGGCAGCCAAGCAGGGGAAAAATCTATTGGAATTACCTATTAGACTTTTAGCAGAAAATACCAAGTAAAGATAATTATCACATTTACCACAATTTTAAATAGGAAAAGAGAGTGAAAGAGAGAGAGTAACACTATGTTAAAATTAGGGGTTTGTAGGTAGATATCATCTTTTCATTTACAGAGAAAATAAGTGTTTTTCTAAGTCTTTTTACTTACAACAATAAACCATAATTTCGATTTGGTTGGTATAATAACATTATATATTTTCAGTGTTATCGTAATGGTTACAAAATAGGAAGACATTCAAATCAGGCCAGGCTTCACAAAGGGCCTGTAAAACCCATCCTGAGCAAAAACATTAAACGTGACATATCATGAAAATCTAAGTTTTTCCATGTTTAAGTGCTATAATCCCCGGTGCATCTACCAACCCAGAAAACGTGAAAAAGAACAACCCAGTCATTTTTTTTTTTTTTGGTAAGCCTTTCTTTGCAAGCTTGTGCAAAAAGGAGCACCCACGTTTTCACCCAGGACACTGCAATTTTGTTTTCGCAAGCAACAATAGTGTACCAGTTTCAACGCCATGGTGAAAGTTTGAGCAAAGCAAGCAAGAACTGTTCTGTTGTTGACTGCACAGATGAGCACAGAACACTATTTAGAATCCCAGCCTCAGAGGAGACAAGAAAGCAGTGGATTTATTGATTTATTTACTGTATATTAAGCTGCTGCCACACAGATCTAACATAAACATGAGATTTCTTTCCCGGCTATTTACCTTCATAGACATAACCAACAATTTTAACATGAAATTGTGTGTATTTTGACAGTTTAAGCACAATAAGACATGAAAGAGAACTTAGTTTAGTACTAACATGTTGTGTGACAAGCACTTTTTGTATGCGTGTCTACGATGTGTGCACTCAGAAAGCCCTATATTAGAAGTTTAAACTAATATGGTTTAAAATGCATGATTTCAGTGCGATAGACATGATGATCAAAACCAAATAGATGTTTGTTTACCAGAATAGAATATCTGAGGTACAAGCTGGAAAAGGAGGTAGAGAGCAGCAGTTCATAAAGAGATATGCACGAAAACAGTAAGTTTCTGATTCCACTTAAAATAGGCATTTTCAAAATGCTAAAATGAATTATCTTAACATAAAATTGTGCGTATTTTGACAGTTTAAGTGCAATAAGACATAAAAGAGGGCTTAGTTTAGTACTCACATGCAGTGTGACAGCTGCTTTCTGTGTGTGTGCGCTCAGAAAACCCTATATTAGAAGTTTAAACTAATATGGTTTAAAACACACGGTTTCAGTGCGATACACATGATGATCAAAACCAAATAGATATTTCTTTTTACCAGAATATCTGAGGTACAAGCTGAAAAAGGGGGCAGCAAGCAGCAGTTAATTTGCATTTATAGAGGAATGCACGAAAACAGTGAGTTTCTGATTTCACTCAAAATAGGCATTTTCAAAATGATCAAATTAATGATCTTAACATAAAATTGTCAGTTTAAGTGCAATAAGACATAAAAGAGGGCTTAGTTTAGTAATCAAATGCAGTGTAACAGCTGCTTTCTGTGTGTGTGCGCTCAAAAAACCCTATATTAGAAGTGTAAACTAATATAGTTTAAAACGCATGATTTTAGTGCAATAGACATGATAATCAAAACTAAATAGATGTTTTTTACCAGAATATCTGAGGTACGAGCTGGAAAAGTAGGCATGAAGCAGCAGTTCATTTGCATTTAAAGAGTTATGCACAAAAACAGTGAGATTCTGATTTTATTCAAAATAGGCAATTTCTAAATGATAAAATCAATGATCTGTGGGGTATTTTGAGCTGAAATTTCTGGGGACACCTGAGACTTGTATTACATATTGTAAAAAGGGGCATAATAGGTCTCCTTTAATAGACACATACAGTGTAGCTGAAGCTAATTATACCTCTACTTACATTTTAAGATGTACTCTTGTAAACATGGTAGATAGTCTATGTTTCTGGCGAAGAACCGAACTAATCTTAATTTAATGCTTTATATTGAGCAGCAGGCGATGTTAAAGCCCCATAAGAGCGGCCACGGCCATTTGTACATTTTATGCTCATGGCTTCCAGTCTCATATGCGTCCAGGTATTTTTTATCTGTACAAAACAGCTTGTTTTGCTGCTTGATATTGCAAACTGGTGTGTTTTACAATATTATTTGAATGTAGTATCTTAATTATGAACACACTGGATTTTAGTGCAAACAGTTTTACCGTTTACTGCACGTTGTTATTCTTCTCATTATTTCCTGTAATGAACCAGAAATCTTGCCCATAGACTTTTGTGTGTTTATATGAGATATATACATGAGGAATAATGCATTGTTGGTCAGCCTATGTTGCTTTTTTCCACATCGTGCACAATTTGAAACAGACTTAAGAGTCCAATGACCCACCTGAATGTGTCCACTAATATTTTACAAGAGCTGTGACATTGTAACTTCACTAAAAATTGCTGAGAGTGAGCGCTAGTGTATCTGTTTGGTGTCAGTGTCTGAACACGTAGTACACTACTATCAAACTTACACATGTCAGACTCAAACAAAGTTTTTAAGACTAAACAGCTCAGGTCATTCCCTGAGTAAGACCAGCACTTACAAGCCAACTAGTGTCAAACTAAAGACACACATGACGACTTCAGAAAGGGAATTTGTACACAAGCACAATTGTGAAAAGGAAAACACATTTACCAAGTAGTTCACACTGTATGTAGTTTTTCTGGGACTTTCAGAGCTCAGTATAGATGGGGAGGATCGCATTCACTTTTTGAAGAAAGGATGAGGATTTGGAGGGGAGGAATGAACAAAACATTTGTTTGTTATCAGAGGACCTCTCTCCCAAGGTCTCCCTTGGCTGTAGAGCTTCTGACCAGAACGCCTCTTAGAAAGAGATCAGCCTCCTTGCGGCTTCACTAGGACAGACCACTACAAGCAGAAAACACAGCGCAAACAGACTCCTAACGAAGACTAACCTGAGCGGTCCAGCCCAGCCCTCACCTGAACATTGACAGAGCCCTGGAGCTGCTTCAGGACACTACATTAAAGGCCTCAGGTCACAAACACTGTAAAAACCCTTCCAACTGAAAGTGAAGATGATTAAGAGGATGGTCTTGTTGATGATGCTGTGCTTTAGTTTCGGCTGGTTTATGTCACACACAGAAGGCATGTCTCGTTTCTGCTCATTCAATGGTTCAAGTCGCTATTTGTTCTGCCGGGGAAACAAGGTCGATGAGATGCCAAGAGGTATACCGGAAAATACTACATTTGTGTGAGTATAAATACACACACATTAACTTTGCTATCTAAATGGGGACATTGCATAAACTTCTATTGTTTTTATTTACAGATAGTTATAGATTTTAGCTAATCCTAACCTAAATAAACCTACTCCTTACAGATAACTTTCGGCATTTTTACAAAAAACTTTGTTTACCTTATTTTTATACCAGTTTTACAAATGAGGATGTTTTGGAGATTTTGTCCGGTTTAGTTAAAATTTCATCAAAAAAGTACACACACACACACACATGTTGGGTTTACATGTTTTATGGGGACATTCCATAGGCGTAATGGTTTTTATACTGTACAAACCATATTTTCTATCGCCCTACACCTACCCTACACCTAAACCTAGCCCTCACAGGAGATTGTGCACACTTTTACTTCATCAAAAAAACTCATTGTGCATGATTTATAAGCCTGTTTCCTCATGGGGACATTTGGTCCCCACAACGTGATGAATACCAGTACACACACACACACACACACACACACACACACACACGCATATCTAGTTCAAGAATTAGAATCACATTAGAAACATCACTTAAAATATTTCGATGCTGCCTAGCTGTTGTGGATGTTGTAGCTACAGTATGTGTACTACCAGTCAAAAGTTTTTGAACAGTAAGATTTATTAATGTTTTTTTTTTTTTTTTTTTTTTAAAGTCTCCTCTGCTCACCAACCCTGCATCTAAAATGCAGCAAAACGTGAAATTTTGAAATATTTATACTATTTAGAGTAACTGTTTTCTATTTGAATATATTTTAAAATGTAATTTATTGCTGGGATCAAAGCTAATTTTTCAGCATCATTATTCTAGTGATATATATATATATATATATATAGAGAGAGAGAGAGAGAGAGAGAGAGAGAGAGAGAGAGAGAGAGAGAGAGAGAGAGAGAGAGAGAGAGAGAATTTATAGAAATTAATACTTTTATTTAGCAAGGATGCTTTAAATTGATCAAAAGTTGGGATAAAGACATTTATAATATTACAAAATAATTCTATTTCAGATAAATGCTGTTGTTCTGAACTTTCAATTCATCAAGAAACCTGACAAAATCCTACTCACCTGTTTTCAAAATAATAATAATTATTGTTTTATAAGTAGCTAATCAGCATATTAGAATGATTTCTGAAGGTCATGTGACACTGAAGACTGGAGTAATGATGCTAAAAATTCAGCTTTGAAATAGCTTTTTGTAAATAGTATAAATATTTCAACATTTGACTGTTTTTGCTGTACTCTGGATCAAATAAATGCAGGTTTGGTGAGCAGAAGAGACTTCTTTAAAAAAAACATAAGTCTGTGTTGTTATTATGAAGTAAAAAAATATTTTAAAAAAATTGTTTTCATTAATCGAAATTAAGCTGAAATAAAATCAAATAAATATTAGATGGAAATAGAAATGTTAGAAATTAGAAATACAAATAGAAATGTTGCTTTGGCAACTAACCAAAGTAAAACAAGAGCTAAAATTACTAAAATTACTAAACTACTAAAACTGTAATAAAATAAATAAAGCTAAATCAAATAAATAAAATTATAAAACCACAGAAACATAAAATCTTAAAATAACAGCTAATTCGAAATAATAATAAACACTATAATGTAAGTCAAATACATGGCAAAATACAAGCAGAAAATGAAGGTGCATAAATCAGTGAATTTTCATGAAAAATCTATGATTTGTAATACAAAACAACCTAAACTATATTATATTCTTTAATCATATTTTTAATGAAATTGATTATAGTGATTTATGTGCCACTTTTCCTACATTTATTTTCAATAAAATGAATTTGAATGAAACCTGTATAATAATGAAAGCAAACAACATTCAAAAAGCTTGACAGTCTAATTAAAAGACTGAGATTCTCAAAGACATTGTTATTGTTCCAGAGCTTGTTATTGTGGTTTCGAGAGAATGTAATTGACAAGAAATACATGTTTCTTTTGTGAGACCCAGAATATTTTTTGTAATCTCAAGGCTATCGTCCCTCAACTTCTCAAGCCTGACACGGGGGAGTGTGTTTTTTTCATATCATGTTTTTCATGTATTGCATGAAGTCATTTGTTATTTCAGCCAGTCAAAGAAAGTGAAGTAAACATGAAGATGAAATAAAACCATCTTTGACTCCTCAAGCAGGTGAATCGTAGATTCAATTTCTGTTTTGAACCGACCGCCAGTCAGTTTGGATAAGGTTTCCCAGCTCAATCTATCTGAAGATGCCCAGCTGGATCACACATTTCAACCTGACAGGGGCCTTTGTGCTCTGAGAGGTTCATTACTTTAGGCTTCTTTACTTTTCCATTTTAGAAAAAGCATCAAGAGCTTTTCAGCTTGTGTGTCCCAGCGTGTCAGACTTTCTACTCGGCACTGCAAGAACGAACAGTCCTGATAGGAAACGTTCATGCTGCAGATGTTTTCTGTCTTTATAACTGTAAATATTAAGGCTGCACCACTAACAACATCAAAAATAAAAATAAAGCTCGCTTTCAAACACTTCCTCCATCAGCCATTTAGATAACCCTACCCAAAACTCTTTACAAATAAGTAAAAATAACAAGGATATAGTGATTTTTCTAATCTTTAATATCTGTATTTTTTTGTTCCAGCATGATTTACTTTACCGCAAGCTTTACACGGATTTTTGTCCAGAGTGCTTTGTGTAATTGTGCTGTCTGCGTTTTTGAGGGATTACAGGAATGAATATCCACAGGGAGAACACACAGACACTAATGACAGCGTGCTATAAGAATTACACCAAAAATCTTGACAGTAAATAGATTATTTGCAGTCTGTAAATAGGCTACTGGTAATTGTGTTTCCATTTCTCATAACATTTCGCATCTTGAATGACCTAGTTTCTGCTATGACTCATTCTGCTCATACTAACTTTCATGAGAACCTATTAGATTCCTGAAGTGGAAGACTGGTGTAAGCTCACAAATATACTTGGAAAGAGTTTTTTAGAACGCGCACACACACACAGAGACAGAAGTACTCTAAATTTAAACCAGCCTGATCTCATGAGAAAATGACACTTGTATGTTTGAGAGGATGGATTTTTGAAATAAGATTTGTACGGAAACATAAGATTTTTACAAATCTGGATTCATTAGCCAACATGTGAAACACGATTGTTTTGAGGGACTCATATGCAACCATTACAGAAGATTAAAACGCTCACTGATGCTCCAGAAGGAAAAATGATGCATTAAGAGCTGGGGGTGTAAACTTTTGAACATAATGAAGATTTTGGGGTTTTTTTGCATTAAGTACTGCTCCTCAGAAGCTACAGAAGTTACTTATATGTTTCCCAGAAGACAAACTAAGTTAAATTTGCCCTGATCTTCAAATTTCAAAATTTTCACCCCCAGCATTTAATGCATTGCTTTCTTTCTTCTGGAGCATCAGTGAGCGTTTGAACCTTCTGTAATAGTTGCATATGAGTCCCTCAGTTGTCCTCAGTGTGAATAGATGGATCTCAAAATCATACAGTCATTGTTGGAAAATGGTTCAAATACACAAAAATGCTGAAAAACCTAAGAATTTGTGGGACCTAAAGGATTTTTCTGAAGAACAGCGGACAAACAAAGAATCCATGAACTATGACTAAAAAAACACACCTACAGCTGTGGATCATTCAGGAAACAGCACAGTATTAAGAATCAAGTGTATGTAAATGTTTGAACAGGGTCATTTTTATAAATTCAACTTTTTTTTTCTTTTGTGGACTATGTGTAAACGTCTTTATGTGAAATATCTTATTCAGGTCAGTAATAAAGACTAAATAACATGCATTTTCTATGATCCCGCTTATTTTGGTAAAAAAAAAAACAATTAACATTTTGTAGATTCTGCAAGGTGTAAACTTTTGACCTCAACTGTACATTATTTTAATAAAGTAACTGAAATAGTTACACTACTTATTACATTTTAATTAGGGTAACTTGTAATCTGTAACCTATTACATTTCCAAAGTAACCTTCCCAACACTGCGGACTACTCATTTAAAATTTAATAGGAGAATTTGTAGCATACTTGTCTTCATTCAAGTAAAGATTGGTTGTGTGCTTATTACCATAGAAAACAGCTGCCAAGAGGTCTGCCCAAAAGTGATTGGTGATCTGGTGAAAGCAAATAAATAAATAAATAAACCAAAATAGCTGAAATAGCCATGCCAGCTTTTATAGGATTGCTCATAATACCACATTCACCTCTGAATAAACTGTGCTATTTATAATTGTAACACACTGATGGTAATGAATTGTTGGATGGTGAATCACATCTTTCTCTCTCATTTTGAGCAGGGAGATCAAACTGACTCAGATCAGCGTGTTACACCGAGCAGCCCTGTCGGAACTACATGAGCTGAAGAGAATGTGAGTGCAAAGAGTGAAGGACACCATGATGTTTACTATTAAACCATGGAAGTGTATATTCAGCAAGAATCCACATTGAGATTAGAAAGCGTTTAATTAAACATTTAAAACCCAGAATTACTACTGAATGCTTACAACTCTTGTTTTGGCTTAGTTTTGACTTAATGCAAAACCGCATATAAACACATGATATTTAGTCTTGATTGAATATGTTTAGACTTTGATATGGAACATGATGTTTAACAGTGACCCAAACACTAGAGATATGTATCACAGTATTAAAATACTGCGAAAACCTAAGAGAGAAATTAACAAGTGTTTTTTCTCTCGTTTAAAGATAAAATAAAATTTTTTAATCTCAAAATGTATTTCATTTCTTAAATCAGTATTTGTATAGTGATTTGATTTCCCCAAATGCACTTAAAGAAATAGTTCATTATTGATGAATAAACAAAAACCAGGTCAGTAAATTCAATGCGTTTCTGTGAATAGTAACCCGCCAAAAAATACTATTTAAATATGGATCTACGTTCTGCGTGTCTCTGTGTGAATGAATGGCACAGACGCGAAATTTTGTTTATGACACACAAGCGCATGAGTCACACTTGCAGTGTTTTTAGGCTGCAGCCTCAATATGAGAAAATGGACACATAAACATAATCTCTAGAGTCACTTCATAAGAATTTTACCATTTCTTGTAAAAAAAAAAAAAAAAAAACTATCGTCATATCATATACAAACAGAAATCTTCACAGCAACCCATCAAAATAAAAGTTAGGTTTAACTTGAAGAAAGTGTGACAGAAATATATTACTTAATGTAATGATAGTACTATTACTAATAATACTATTATTATTAAAATGATTATTTTTAGGTAATATTTACCGGAATAGTTATTTACAAGGATTTATTTACCAGAAAAATGTAAATACATGAAACAGTATTTCTAAAAAAAAATAATAATAATAATAATAATAATAATAATAATAATAATATATAATAAATATAAAATAAATGAATAACAATAAATAGTTTTTCTAATAAAATCTATTAATTGGAGATTCTTTCGATTATTAAAATGTAATGAAAACATTAAAATACAATCCAAAACATTAAATGGAAAAGACAGAATTTGGTAATAATAAAACGTATTTCATTGGGCCTTAAAACTGTAAGTTTTGTTAAACTTTTAATAAATTGCTGTTAAATTGTGTATGTTTCATGATTTCAATTAATTAGACACTTTTTGATTAATATTTCTTAATTTAACTATTAAAACTGAGTCTAGAAAACTTAAAATGGGGAAAAAACAGAATCCAGAAAAATTAAAACTGTAAAAAACTATTGTCATATCATTTACAATCAGAAACTTTAAGGTCTTCAGAGCAATCCGTCAAAATAAAAGTTAGGTTTAACTTGAAGAAACTGTGACAGAAATATATTACTTAATGTAATGATAGCACTATTACTAATATTAAAATTATTATTAAAAATATTTTTAGGTAATATTTACCAGAATAGTTATTTACAAACATTTATTTACCAGAAAAATGTAAATACATAAAACTGTATTTTTTAAATAATAATAATAATAATAACAATAAAATAAATGAATAATAATAATAAAAATTATAAAACCTATTAATTGCTTACCTATTAATATGCTTTTGATTATTAAAATGTAAATTTAAACAGAAATATACTACTTAATGTAATGATAGTACTATTACTAATAATAAAATGATTATTAAAAAAAGTTTAAGTAATATTTACCAGAATAGTTATTTACAAGGATTTATTTACCAGAAAAATGTAAATACATAAAACAGTATTTCTAAAAAAAAAAAAATAATAATAATAAAATAAATGAATAATAATAAATATATATTTTTTAATAAAATCTATTAATTAGATATGCTTTTGATTATTAAAATGTAATTGTGACAAATATACTTAATGTAATGATAGTACTATTACTAATAATAAAATGATTATAAAAAAAATGTTTTTAAGTAATAAAAGGTTATTTACAAAAATGTATTTACCAGAAAATTGTAAATACATAAAACAGTATTTCTAAAAATAATAATAATAATAATAATAATAATAATAATAATAATAATGAATAAAAATAATATATTTTTTTTTAAAATAAAATATATTAATTAGATTATAAAAATTCAATGAAACCATTAAAATAAAAAAATTATTTCATAGGGCCTTAAAACAGTTTGTTTTGTTAAACTTTTAATAAAGTGCTGTTAAATTGTTTATGTTTCATGATTTCAATTAATTAGACAAATTTTTTGATTAATATTAATAACCATTAAAGTCTAGATAGTCTAGAAAACTTAAAAGGGGGGGGGGGGGTGTCCAGAAACATTAAAACGGTAAAAACAGGATTTGGATAAAAATTTGATTTCACAAGGCCCCAATTACTTCACTTGTTCACCAATGGATCCTCTGCAGTGAAATGGTGCTGATTCAGATAAGACAACTTTTCCTATGGAGAAGCAATATTATGGATAGAGGACTTGTATTTTAGCTGAAAGCAATGATTTGAAGTTCAAAATGCCTTAATAGTGGATTTGTTTCATGCCACTGTCTGCTTCACATCTGTCATGTGTGGTATGGATTACCTGTGAATTGTTGTAATGTTTTTATCAGCTGTTTGGTATCTCATTCTGACGGCACCCATTTACTGCAAAAGATCCATTGGTGAGCAAGTGATGTAATGCAAAATGTTTTCAATCCTGTTCTGATGAAGAAACAAGCTCATCTACATCTTGGATGACTTGAGAGTGAATACATTTTCAGCAAATTTTCATATATGATTATTGTCCTCCTCAGAGTGGTGTCCGAAAACGGTGTTCTTGAGCGAATTGAAGCCTTCGCATTCTCCAACCTGACAGAGCTACAGGAAATGTATGTTGCTGCACAACGCGTGAAAAATAACATCCAGATTCATGTCAAAACATTTTCATATAGCGGTTAAAAATTGTAGTTACAATTGGAATCAGATATTGTATTAAATATTATGTAAGACAATACAACTTTTTATCTTTCTATCATCTATCTGACAGAACTATTACAAAATCAAAAAACCTTGTGATGCACAAAGATGCCTTCTGGAGACTCCCAAAGCTACGGTATCTGTGAGTTCTTTTCTGTCTTCATTACTCTTGTCTAGTAAATTCTGAATCATCTCGGTCTCATGCTGCGGTTTAGCAATTTAAAGGGAGTATATTCCCACAAGAGTTTCAGTCTGTCATTGAATTATGTTAAAAGTCCTGAAAGACCTCAATAAAAGCAGAATGACCTAAATGCAGGTCAATATCCATTTCAAATGTTTCTCACAGGCTGGAGATACAAAGACAAAATACAAACATCTCCCTGATGTATTAGATTCATTAATCTTGTCTGTATGCGTGTGTGCTTCTTTAGGACTATATCAAACACTGGTCTTAAAGTCCTGCCTGATTTCTCCAAGATCAACTCTGCTCTTGATTTTCTATTGTAAGTCCCTACTCATGCTGACACTGTCTTAATCTATATTTTTACTTGGTTCGGATGGATTCCAATTGAAAAAACATACAGTTTGTAAATATATTGGTGTGAAAAAGTGTTGGCCCCCTTCCTGATTTTTTATTTTTTTTTTGCATGTTTGTCACACTTTAATGTTTCAGATCATCAAACAAATTTAAATATTAATCAAAGATAACACAAGCAAACACAACATGCAGTTTTTAAATGAAGGGTTTTTTTATATAAAGGGGAAAAAAATCCAAACCCACATGGCCCTGTGTGAAAAAGTGTTTGTGTGACGTAAGTGAAGTAGACCAAAAGATCCTCAAAAGCTACACATCATGCTGAGATCCAAAGAAATTCAGGAACAAATGAGAAAGAAAGTAATTGAGATCTGGAAAAGGTTATAAAGCCATTTCTAAAGCTTTGGGACTCCAGCGAACCACAGTGAGAGCCATTATCCACAAATAGTGAAAACATGGAACAGTGGTGAACCTTCCCAGGAGTGGCCGGCCGACCAAAATTACCCCAAGAGCACAGCGACGACTCATCCAAGAGGTCACAAAAGGCCCCACAACAACATCTAAAGAACTGCAGGCCTATCTTGCCTCAGTTAAGGTCAGTGTTCATGACTCCACCATAAGAAAGAGACTGAGCAAAAATGGCCTGCATGGCAGAGTTCCAAGACAAAAACCGCTGCTGAGCAAAAAGAACATAAAGGCTCATCTCAGTTTTTCCAGAAAACATCTTGATGATCCACAAGACTTTTGGGAAAATACTCTGTGGACTGACGAGACAAAAGTTGAACTTTTTGGAAGGTGTGTGTCCCATAACATCTGGCGTAAAGGTAACAAAGCATTTCGGAAAAAGAACATCATACCAACAGTAAAATATGATGGTGGTAGAGTGATGGTCTGGGGCTGTTTTGCTGCTTCTGGACCTGGAAGACTTGCTGTGATAAATGTAACCATGAATTCTGCATCCTGAAGGACAATGTTCGGCCATCTGTTCGTGACCTCAAGCTGAAGCGAACTTGGGTTCTGCAGCAGGACAATGATCCAAAACACACCAGCAAATCCACCTCTGAATGGCTGAAGAAAAACGATATGAAGACTTTGGAGTGGCCTAGTCAAAGTCCTGACCTGAATCCTATAGAGATGCTGTGGCATGACCTTAAAAAGGCGGTTCATGCTCGAAAACCCTCCAATTACAACATTTCTGCCAAGATGAGTGGGCCAAAATTCCTGCACAGTGCTGTAACAGACTTATTGCAAGTTATCGTAAATTGCAGTTGTTCCTGCTAAGGGTGGCCCAACAAGTTATTAAGTTTAGGGGGCAAACACTTTTTCACACAGGGCCATGTGGGTTTGGATTTTGTCTTCCATTCATAATAAAAAACTTCATTCAAAAACTGCATGTTGTGTTTACTTGTATTATCTTTGATTAATATTTAAATTTGTTTGATGATCTGAAACATTAAAGTGTGACAAACGTGCAAAAAAATAAAAAATCAGGAAGGAGGCCAACACTTTTTCACACCACTATATTTACAGAGAATTTATCAGCTGATCTATGTTAAATCTATGCTATATCAAACCTACGTTACAGTGATCTACAAGATAACATGCACATAGAAAGGATTCCTAGCAACGCTTTCCTTGGATTGACCAGTGCCACCATAACTGAACTGTAAGTGTGCAACTACACAAAATCAGCATATTAGAATGATTTCTGAAGGATCATGTGACACTAAAGACTAAAATAATGGCTGCTGAAAATTCATTGTAAAACATATTAAAAGTTATTTCATGACTTTTTAAAACAAACTTTTGAAAACTTTCGGAGTCTATAACTCAATGTACTCTTGCAGGAGATTAACAAAGAATGGAATCCGTGCGATAGACAGCTATGCATTCAATGGTACCAAAATTGAAAAACTGTGAGTTCAGTTACATCCTTTATATATATATTCATAAATTAGCATCTCACATAAAAACTCTAATCTTTCATCTAATCCCTTTCTCCCAGCTTTCTCATGGGAAACCAGCAGCTGAGTCATATCCACACATTCGCCTTTATAGGAGCTGAAGGCCCCATCGTTCTGTAAGCATGAACAGCTCTGACTTTCAACAACAATACAACTCACCAGCTGGAGCACCACACACCCACTCTAGTCTCTCACAGCAATGCCCGTTTCACTCACACTAACCTCTGTTACCTGGTTTAGTTCAACAACAAGCTAAGTACACTCCGTCCTGCGTTGGACACTGAAATGGCTGCTGTCATTGCAGGGACATCTCACGTACCGCTATCCACGCGCTGCCAGAAAGCATGCTGAGGACTCTTAAGCTTCTGACGGCCATCTCTGTCTACTCGCTAAGAAAGCTTCCCAGCCTGGAGCTGTTCACTGAGCTCACGCAAGCCAACCTGACCTACCCCAGCCACTGCTGTGCCTTCAAAAACTTCAAGAAGCACAAGTCAGTTACACAATTTATGACAAATGTCATAATTTACTCATCCTTATCCTATTCCAAACTGAATATTTAGTGAGAAATTTGATACGATAAACATTTTGATCTAAATGAGCAGCTGTTCCATCTGTTAAAGGGATAGTTCACCCAAAAATGAAAATTCTGACATTAATTATTCATTCTCATGTCATTCCAAACCCGTAAGACCTTTGTTCATCTTCAGAACATAATTTAAGATATTTTTGATGAAATCTGAGAGCTGTCTGACCCTGCATAGACAACAACACAACTGACACGTTCAAGGTCCAGAAAGGTAGTAAGAACATTGATAAAATAGTCCATGTGACATCAGTGGTTCAACCGTAATGTTATGAAGCTCTGAGAATATTTTTTGTGCGCAAAGAGAACAAAAAATTTAAATTTTATTTAATAATTTCTTAAATTCTGTGTCAGTCTGTGATGTGTGTTTGTGGTACTGATTCAGACTAATTTATATAAACACTAAATAGACTATTTTAACAGTGTCCTTGCTACATTTCTCGGCCTTGAACATGGTAGTTCCGTTGCTGTCTATAGACATCTATATTTGCAGGGTATGAAAGCTCTCAGATTTATTAAAAAATATATTAATATGTAGTAATTAAGTAATGACAGAATTTTCATTTTTGGGTGAACTGTCCCTTTAGGACACAAATATATGGCTTTATGGAGAAAGCTTCTAATTTTTTTCTGTCACACTCCAAATAAAGCTGGTTAACCAATAAGATTAGCACTTTTAGTCAGATGCCCTGAGCCACTGCTGTTACATAAAACTAAGATTTGGTGAAACTCACAAACTAAGTATTTTCCTAAGCAACTTTGAAACTGGAACCAGCTCTCTAGTCTCTGCACTCCTGTATTTGATAATGGAAAAATCTGAACAGCACTCTGCGTATCATACTAATTTCTGCTTTTATTAAGTGCCACCTACTGTCAAGGAGCGAATTTGCAGTTTCATTCATCCAGTCTCATGTTTTTATGCTTTTAAAAATTGGTGTAAAACATTCCAATTCAATCTCATGGCAATTCGTAAATATTTAACCTTTTGACAAATAGACAAGATAGATAAGGTAGATAATTCATACGAATTTGTTCAATCTACATACATTTTCATATGATCTGCTTTTGCACCACTTAGGGTTGGGGTGTACCTTCTAGTTTGTTTTTCTAAAAATCGTACATTTCCATACAAATCCTATTGTACAATTTCATACAAAATTGCAACCTTATAAAGTAGTAACGCTCTGAATTTTCAAAAATTATAAGAGACCAAAGGTTTGTACTGGATTGCTTTTATGATGGTTTTTTTTGGCATTTTAAAGGGAACCTTCGGTATTAAGACTGGATTTATATAATGTAAATAATGTAAATATGTAGTAGAACACCAAATGAAAGATTTACATTATTTAAAAAAAAAAACATAATTTTACTGCAACACAACTCGAAAAAAGCAACTATGATGCTACATTGTGTGCCTTTTGGTTGTAATTTTCATTTGAAGGGCAATAAGAGAAACTATGTAAATCTTCACTGCCTTTCTAGCGATAAGAAGAGGAGAAAACAATGGGAAAATGTCTGTGGATGAATAAAACTTCCTAAAGACCCACGTCTTTGTTCTCTCCACTTCAGCCTTGATACCTTTGAGGCTTTTAGTAGACCCCAGCTACTGAAAGAGCTTACAAATGGCAAAGACAAAATATGGTAGATGCCATCCTGGCAAGATGTTAAAATGCCAACCCTTGTCATGACACCACAGCCACTGAAGGAGTTTCTCAGTGCGGATTTCACTCAATATCCAGGGGCGTTTAGACTTCTTGTGGGAAAAAAAATCGATGGTACGACATTTGCACAGTTGTGTTGTGGTAAAAAAATAACAACAGGTTGCACCAGTAGCTCAGAGTGCAACTATTGTACATCATCGAAATAATGGTGCCCCCCATAGTCCAAAATATTTATAAAACGATGTGGAAAAAATAACATACACCTCTCATGTGTTTTCTATTACATATTTCAGTAAGAGACAACATTTAAGTTATATTAAGCCATATAAGTCTTAAAGGGATAGTTCACCCAAAAATGAAAATTTGATGTTTTTCTGCTTACCCCCAATGCATCCAAGATGTAGGTTACTTTGTTTCCTCAGAAAAACACAAACGAAGATTTTTAACGAAAACCGGTGCAGTCTGCCAGCCTTATCATGGTAGTGGATGGGCACCAGACCTTTAAAAGTAAACAAAAACATGCACAGACAAATCCAAATTACACCCTATGGCTCGTGATGATACATTGATGTCCTAAGACACGAAACGATCGGTTTTTGTGAGAAACTGAACAGTATTTATATCATTTTTTACCTTTGATACACAGCCACGTCCATCTGTCATGTGCATCAGTCACGTCACATTAGCACGCGCTCTAGCGTAGAATACGCAAACGTCGTAAGGGGAAATCAGTGAAAGTCCCGGATGAGTTTGCGCAAACTAACGTAATCTTTTAGCTTTAAATCGGTTTAAACAATCAGGATACGCGCAAGTAATTACCATTTTGAATAGCCGCTATACACACAATCTCTGTGCACTGTGTAAACAATTAGTGTCGTATACATGCGACAGATCGCTTCCGGCGTTTGCGTATTCTACGCTAGAGCGCCTGCTCATTTGACGTGACTGATGCCAAACTCGTGCACATGACAGATGGACGTGGTTGTGTATCAAAGGTAAAAAATGATATAAATACTGTTCAGTTTCTCACAAAAACCGATCGTTTCGTGTCTTAGGACATCAATGTATCATCACGAGCCGCGGGGTGTAATTTGGATTTGTCTGTGCATGTTTTTGTTTACTTTTAAAGGTCTGGTGCCCATCCAGGTCAATGATAAGGCTGGCAGACTGCACCGGTTTTCGTTAAAAATCTTCGTTTGTGTTTTTATGAGGTGTGGCCGGGCGGGGAACAGCACGACAAGACAAGACTTTTAGTTGAGCCCCGGAGGGTGAGTTTATTGAACAGACTTAAGTGAAACGGTGAAGTGGCAGGTGAATGTGCGTCGGTGCTCCGTGAGAGGTGAAGTCCTTGTCGTGCAGAATTCCCCAGGAAGGTGCAAGCAAACGGGTAGGTGCTTGAAGGTGAGTTCGCGGTGGTGGCGGTGTCCAGAAGTGACGGTGGCCAATCGTTCACGGCGAATCTGTAGGGGGAAATGAGAGCAGAGAGCAGGTAAGCTTCAACCTCATCGGAGATAGTTTCTCAGTGATCTGTGGTGAGCAACCGGCTTTTGTAGGGGCGGCGTCCGTGAACGATTGGTCCGTGGTGATGAGGTCCAGGTGTTTGGCGTGAGTTGCCAGGGCGACGCTGATTGTGCCT
The DNA here is from genome assembly GCF_049309525.1 of Garra rufa. NCBI lineage: Eukaryota > Metazoa > Chordata > Actinopteri > Cypriniformes > Cyprinidae > Garra > Garra rufa. The sequence goes on from NC_133382.1 coordinate 23,179,345, forward strand.
CGGGACTCCCGCCACACTCCCCCCCCCAAGCGACGTCCTGGTCCTGGTGGCAGAAACAAAAGGGGAGACAGGGGGTGGGAGGGGAATGACCCCTGACAGACCTGCATACGCTGCCCAAGACCGAGAGAGTCCGTCAGCGTTGGAGTTGCTGGATCCGGCCCGGTGGCGCACATCGAAGTGGAAGTCCTGGAGCGAGAGGAACCACCTCGTGACCCGGGCGTTAGTGTCTTTGGCCCGGGCCATCCACTGTAGCGGTGCATGATCTGTAAACAGTGTAAAATGTCGACCTAATAAATAGTACCTCAGCTCCAGGACTGCCCACTTGATGGCGAGAGCTTCTTTCTCTACCGCGGCGTAGTTGCGCTCGGCCTTGGACAGCTTCCGGCTGATGTACACAATCGGATGCTCCTCTCCCTCCTGGACCTGGGAGAGCACGGCCCCCAATCCCGTGTCGGAGGCATCCGTTTGGAGCAGGAAGGGACAGTTGAAGTCTGGGGCACGCAGGACGGGCTCGGTGGTCAGGGCCTCCTTGATGCGCCGGAAGGCCTCCTCGGTTTCCCCAGACCAACGGATCCGCTCTGGCTGTCCCTTCCTGGTCAGGTCTGTCAGAGGGGCGGCTATAGAGGAAAAGCCGGGGATAAAGCACCGATAATAACCCGCCAACCCCAAGAAGGCACGTACCTGCGACTTGGTGGATGGCTTAGGGGCATCCATAATGGCTTTGACCTTGTCCTCCTGAGGCCGGATGAGTCCTCTTCCCACTTTGAAGCCGAGGTACCTGCCTTCGTTCATGGCTAGGTGGCATTTGCGGGGGTTGGCGGTTAGTCCAGCCCGGCGAAGCTCCAACAGCACCCTGCGCAGCCGCTCCAGGTGGTCTTCCCACGCCTCCGAGTGGATGACCACGTCGTCGAGGTACGCTGCGGCATAGGCCTGATGGGGACGGAGGATTACATCCATTAGTCGTTGAAAGGTGGCGGGGGCCCCATGCAGGCCAAAGGGGAGAACCCGGTACTGCCAGTGCCCCGAGGGCGTCGAGAAGGCCGTTTTGGGCTTGGCGTCGGCCGAGAGGGGGACTTGCCAGTAGCCTTTGGTGAGGTCGAGTGTTGTGATGTACCGAGCCCTCCCCAACCGTTCCAGGAGCTCATCCACTCGGGGCATGGGGTAGCTGTCAAAGTCGGAGATGTCGTTTAGGCGTCGGTAGTCATTACAGAACCTCAGGGTGCCGTCGGGCTTCGGGACCAGGACAATCGGGCTGGACCACGGGCTCCGTGATGGTTCTATTACCCCCAGCTTGAGCATCTTTTGGACTTCCGCCTCTATAGCCTGCCGGCGGGCCTCTGGGACTCGGTAGGGCCGTTGCCGGACGAGGACGCCCGGAGGGGTGCAGATGTCGTGGCTTAGGACATTAGTCTGGCCGGGGCTGTCGGAGAAGACGTCCAGGAACTGACCGACCAGGTGCCGCAGCTCCGTCTTCTGTGTGGCTGACAGGTTGGGATTGACATCTACAACCGCGGGATCTTGGGAGGCGAGGGCGGCGAGCTGGTCCCGGTCCCCGATCCACTTCTTCAACAGGTTAACGTGATATAATTGGTTTACTCTTCTTCGGCCGGGTTGTCTTACCCGGTAGTTAACTGGGCCCACTCGCTCCTCAACCGTGTAGGGCCCCTGCCACTGGGCCAAGAACTTGCAGGCTGCGTTGGGGACCAGGACCATCACCCTATCTCCAGGTTGGAACTCCCGCGGTTGGGCCGCCCGGTTGTAGAGACGTTGCTGGGCCTGTTGGGATTTCACCAGGTGTTCCCGGACTAACGGCATGACCCGGTCGATCTTCTCCCGCATGTCTCGGACGTGCTCGACGACGGTCCGGTAGACTGCCGGCTGCTGCTCCCAGGCTTCTCGGGCTACGTCGAGGAGGCCACGGGGTTGCCGGCCGAAGAGGAGTTCGAAGGGAGTGAACCCTGTGGAGGCCTGTGGTACCTCCCGGATGCCGAACAGCACATAAGGCAAGAGCAGATCCCAGTCCTTTTTGTCTTCGGCGGCCACCCGTCGCAACATCTGTTTTAAGGTTTGGTTGAACCTCTCGACGAGCCCGTCGGTCTGGGGGTGGTAGACCGAGGTCCTCACTTGCTTTACCTTCAGCAGCCGGCAGAGGTCAGCCATTAGCCGGGACATAAAGGGGGTTCCCTGGTCGGTCAGTATCTCCGACGGTAGACCCACCCGGCTGGAGAGCAGGAATAGCTCGCGAGCGATGGCTTTGGCGGTGGCTTGGCGGAGGGGGACTGCTTCTGGGTACCGGGTGGCGTAGTCCACGATAACGAGGATGTGCTCGTGTCCCCGGCCAGACCTCGGCAACGGCCCCACGATGTCCATCCCGATTCGCTCAAAGGGCACCCCGATGATGGGTAATGGAATCAGCGGGCTGGGGGGAGGTTTTCTGGGTGACGTGCGCTGGCACGTAGGGCAGGCCTGGCAAAACCTCCTGACCTCGGCCTCCAGGCCGGGCCAGTGGAATCGATCCCGAATCCGTTGCGTCGTGTTTTGGGCTCCCAGGTGACCAGCCATGGGGTGCGAATGTGCCAACTCTAGGACCAGCTCCGTCTTGGTCTTTGGGACGACCAGCAGGTGTTTGACCTCCCCCCGTCGCTCCGCGACGCAGTATAGCAGACCGTTCTGGACGACGAAATATGGGAGAGGGTGAGGTGCCGGGAGGACTTCCTTTCCCTCCAGGATGCGGACCTGTCGCCAACAGTGCTTCAGCCGGTCGTCCTCCTTCTGGGCGCGGCCAAAGTCTCCCCCGCCCGTAACCTGCCGGAAGACATCATGGAAGAGGTTAGTATTACGGGAGGGGGACTCACCATCTCTCCCACTGTCGGTTGTCAACAGGTTGGTATGGCCTCGAGATCCCCGCGACGGCGGCCGATGCTGGTGGTGCCGAGGACGAGGGGACCGGGCAGCTTCGGCGAGGGCAGCCTCCAACCCCGGCCAGTCGCGCCCCAACAGCAATGGGACCGGCAGGTCGCTTACGACTCCGACTTCCAGGGTCCAGGCTTTTCCATCCCTACGAAAGGTAAGTAGACTTGTAGGTACCTGACGGGTGTCACCGTGGACACACGTGATAGGCATCGTTGACTTGGGGGCTGGCCGGGGTTCTAGGGGTCCGGGCCTGGCGAGGGAGACTGAACTTCCGGAGTCGAGGAGGGCCCGATACCGTCGTCCTCGAATCATGACGAAGGTCGTGGGGGCTCCTGGTGGCGTTTCCCGGTGCACCACGCAGCCGGTCATCCAGGCTTTGGGGGTCGGTGATGGTGGATCGGTGGGCATTGGCTCGTCGCGGGGACTGGGCGGTCTGTATACTGCGCGGGGGTGCGCCTCTGGCGTGCGTCGCTCCTGGTTCACCCTCCGGGGGAAAGGCGGCGCTCGCTCCCCGGCCTCCCGGTGGAAGGCTGCGTCCGCCAGCTCCACGGCGTCAACCAGCTCGGCTAGAGTTCTTGGACCCTTCATCCCGGCCGCCTGCTTCATTGAACGCGGTAGCGCTCTCAGCACCCGGTCGACTACTACTTTCTCGACTACCTGGGCCGGAGATGGCGAGTTCTCTAGTAACCAATGCTCTGCTAACCGCATCAGATCGGCTATTTGAGCGCGAATTGGCAACCGTGCTTTAAACTCCCAGTCATGAAAACGCTGTGCAGCCGCAACGGCTGAAAGCCCCAAACGCCCTAAAATTTCTCTCTTTAATTCACTATAGTTATTTTGTGCTGCTGCTGGCAATGAAAAATACGCCCGTTGGGCCTCACCAGAAAGCAGCGGTGCCAATATCTCCGCCCAAATTCCTCTCGCCCAACCCTCTGTGCGAGCGACAGACTCAAACATTTTGAGGTAAGCCTCAATATCATCATCTGCGGTCAGTTTAGGTAGTAGTCGAGCGGCGGCGGCGCGGGGGTCCGGCAGCGGGACGGTGTGAGCAGCCGGGGCACGTAGTTCTGCCAAATATCCTTGAATCTGTCCATGTTGCTCCGTCAACAGTTCAAAGCATTGCTGCTGGCGGACGCTAACCTCGGTGAGTTGTTTGACCAGTTCTTCCATGATCTCGGGGAGCGGCGCGCCCTGAAAAAAACAGAACCGGAAGTGAATGGGGGCAAGATGGCGGTGTAAACAAACAGTGAGTCTTGCTCGTCGGTGTTCTCAGGCCCGGAAACTTGCCCGCATTCTCCACCACCTTGTGGCCGGGCGGGGAACAGCACGACAAGACAAGACTTTTAGTTGAGCCCCGGAGGGTGAGTTTATTGAACAGACTTAAGTGAAACGGTGAAGTGGCAGGTGAATGTGCGTCGGTGCTCCGTGAGAGGTGAAGTCCTTGTCGTGCAGAATTCCCCAGGAAGGTGCAAGCAAACGGGTAGGTGCTTGAAGGTGAGTTCGCGGTGGTGGCGGTGTCCAGAAGTGACGGTGGCCAATCGTTCACGGCGAATCTGTAGGGGGAAATGAGAGCAGAGAGCAGGTAAGCTTCAACCTCATCGGAGATAGTTTCTCAGTGATCTGTGGTGAGCAACCGGCTTTTGTAGGGGCGGCGTCCGTGAACGATTGGTCCGTGGTGATGAGGTCCAGGTGTTTGGCGTGAGTTGCCAGGGCGACGCTGATTGTGCCTCGGGACTCCCGCCACAGAGGAAACAAAGTAACCTACATCTTGGATGCATTGGGGGTAAGCAGATAAACATCAAATTTTCATTTTTGGGTGAACTATCCCTTTAATACCCAGAATTCCCTTTAGAGAACTGGTCACCATTGACTTTTACTGTTTGGAAAGGAGCAGCTTGAACATTCCACTAAACATGTCCTCTATGGTTCCACAGAAGAAAAAGAAAAAAAAGAGGTTTAAAACAACATGAGGACATGTGCATTCATATATTATTTCTGTTCACACAGGTCTGTGAAGAATCAAATGTGTAACGATTCTGGTGCCCTCCTCCTGGAGCCGCAATTTTTTGAAGACCACTGTAAGGATGTGATAGAAGTGACCTGCTACCCCACACCAGATGCGTTCAACCCCTGTGAGGACATCATGGGTTTTACATTCCTCCGAGTTCTGATCTGGTTCATCAGCATACTGGCCATTGTGGGCAACTGCACTGTCCTCCTGGTGCTTCTTACGAGCCGCTACAAACTGACTGTTCCCAGGTTTTTAATGTGCCACCTGGCTTTTGCAGACCTTTGCATGGGCCTTTACCTGTTGATCATCGCTGGCAAGGACATTCAGACACAGTCCCACTACTACAACTATGGCATCGACTGGCAGACGGGAGCTGGGTGCCATGCGGCAGGCTTCCTTACTGTGTTTTCCAGCGAGCTGTCTGTTTATACTCTCACTGCCATTACCCTGGAGCGCTGGCACACCATCACTTACGCCATGCAGCGGGAACGCCAGTTGCGCCTGCGCCATGCCTGCGTAATAATGGTGGCTGGGTGGCTTTTCGCCCTGGTGATTGCTCTGATGCCCATTTGGGGAGTGAGCAGCTACAGGAAGACCAGCATCTGCCTGCCAATGGATGTAGAAACAGTGATTTCACAAGGTTACGTGGTCCTGTTGCTCATACTCAACGTAGCTGCTTTTCTAACCGTATGTGTTTGTTATATGCGCATCTACCTGACCGTTCGCAATCCCGCCTTCGTTCCTGCCAATGCGGACATGCGTATAGCAAAGCGCATGGCTGTGCTCATCTTCACTGACTTCCTGTGCATGGCTCCCATCTCGTTTTTTGCCATCTCCGCAGCCTTGAAACTACCGCTGATCACCGTCTCTCACGCCAAGGTCTTGCTGGTGCTTTTTTACCCTATAAATTCCTGCTCGAACCCATTTCTCTACGCCTTCTTCACCCAAACCTTCAAGAGGGACTTTTTCATTCTGACTAGCCACTTCGGCTGCTTTAAAACACGTGCGCACGTTTACCGCACAGAGATTTCTTCAGGGCAAAACGGAGCCATGGTGCCTTCACCAAAGACTAGTGATGAAACACTGTATTCCCTGAGTCACATCGCCCAAGTGCACTGACCACTAACTCAGTCCACCAAAATATGCAACCAGGTCTCATGACGAAAACGTACCTGTGGGAACGTTTTCACGAGACGTGAAATACGTAGCAATAAGTACATATCACTGCAGTTTCCAACAGAAATGTCTACTGAGTGGCGCTAAAAGAATGTTCGTTTGTTTTCCCCGGATGAACGTACATATGGTACTTGTCACCGCAGTTCTGAGTTGAAATCTCCATTGAGTGGCGCTATAATGCTCCGTGACGTTTTAAAATAACATACCATCTGCACTACACCTAAACCCACCCCATAGTATAAACAAAAGCGAATGTGATGTAAAAACGCAAATGCAAGCATGCCGTTTTACGATCTCTCGTTTTTCTGTCCTTTTATCGCGAGTCATTTTTTTCATGGGATTCGTACCTAAGGATTCCACATCCTAAGTCCAATTCCATGCTGACCGAGCTAAGAAAGCTTGTTACATCCAGGAAAGCGAAACATATGGAGCTGTGTACGAAAAGGATTACAAGTGCTCGCTGTTTTACCACCTCTAGTGGACATTTTTGTTGGAAACTGCAGTGATACATACTTATTGGGACGTATTTCGCATCTTGCAAAAATGTTCCTACAGGTACGTTTTCGTCATGGGATCAGGTAGAAAATATGCTGCTTGGATGCTGAAATGTTAATAAATAAGGAAAGACTTGGAATCTGGATATGAAATTCTGGAAGGTTTCGACGACATGAAATAGGGTAAAGACATCTCATTTTGACTGTGTACTTACATTGCTTGACCTCTCTGGTCAAATGATTCAGAATGTCTTTAGAAGTACATACTCCATTCACAAGATGCTGCTTGATTGAACTTTGACATACCTTGTATGCATTAGTGTACAAAAATTGAGATTAGGTGATATCTTTAGTATGAATCATGTCTGATTACATCTTTAAACCATTATGCAGCATTACATATTGTCAAATTAATTAATACTTCTGAAGTGTTTTAGTGGAAAGGTTGTCAAATTTAATTATGCATCCAATTTAATTATGCATCCAATTTATTTATTTATTTTTTCTGCAGAAAAGATGATGCTTTGATTGTTTTTATCTCATACAGTGAAAGTCACTGGGGTCCACTGTTGTTTTGGATCACACTGACTTTCATTATTTAATCGGACTAACTTTTGTGACCCTGGACCACAAAACCAGTCTTAAAGGGTTAGTTCACCCAAAAATGAAAATTAGACAATAATTTACTCACCCTTCAGGCATCCTAGATGTATATTACTTCCTTCTTTCAGACGAATCCAATCAGAGTTATTTTAAAATTATCCTGGCATTTCCAAGCTTTAGAATTGCATGGGCAGGTGTTTCTCTTCATCAGTCCAAAACAAGTCTAATAAAACACATCCATTCATAATAAAAAAGCGCATCACACAGCTCTGGGTGGTGAATATAGGCCTCCTGTAGCGAATCATTTATAAGAAAAATATCCATATTTAAAATGTAATAATCACTTTAATCAAACTTGCCCCAACTGGTCGTAAATGGAAGCAGTTCCGGGCGGATGATGTAGGACGTCAGCGGTGCGCATGAAGTGAGGAACGCACCACGAAGAGATCAAAACGAAACAACGGTCACAAATTAGATGTGCAAAACAAGGATTTGTAAAGAAAAATGTTGGAGGATTTCAATATAAGCCAAGACGAGACTGGTTTTATTGCTAAAGTAAGGAAACTTTTCTTCCTTTGCTCCTGTAAACAAATGTCGGTTTGTGCGAGACTCACATCCTTTGTCATCCGCCCAGAAGGGCTTCCGTGTACGCAAACTAGATTAAAGTTATTATTACATTTTAAATATGGATATTTTTCTCACAAAAATGCATCAATTCCCTACAGGAGGCCTTTATTCACACTCCAGAGCCATGCGAGACATTTTTTATTATGGATGGATGCACTTTATTTGACTTGTTTTGGACTGATGAAAAGAAACACCCACCCAAGCAATTCTAAAGCTTGGAAAGCTTGCATTCGTCTGAAAAAAGGAAGTTATAAACACCTAGGATGCCTGGAGGGTGAGTAAATTGTGGACTAATTTGAATTTTTGGGTGAACTAGCCCATTAAGTAGCAATATATTTGTATCAATATCCAAAAATAAATTTTTGTATGGATCAAAATTAAGGATAAAGATAATCAAAGTAAATATCATGTTCCATTAAGATATTTTGTAAATTTCCTACCATAAATATATCAAAAATTATTTTTTTAATTGGCACTATGCAATACTAAGAACTTTATTTAGACAACTAAATACTCTTTTGCACTCTCAGATTCCAGATTTTTTAATGGTTTTATCTCTGCTAAATTCATACATCAATGGAAAGCTTATTTATTCAGCTTTCAGATGATGTATAAATCTCAATTTAAAAAAAAAAACTGACCCTTATTGCTGGTTTTGTGGTCCAGGGTCACATTTGGATAAATTATGACACATTTATTTTTTTGAAACTGTCCCTTTAAGGCTTGCTAAAACTAGTGGCAAAGTTCACCATCCCAAAAAAAAAATATATATATATAATGATAATAATAAAATTAAAACAATTGTAAACCACGATGAGTGTGTTTTGTATAATTATTCATTTTTAATAACCAAAAATAAAATAATTACACTATATAAAAACCTCCAGTTTCATTCAGATAGTTTTGTTTTCTGTATCATTTAAGTTCCCATGAGTTCTAAAACTAAAAAGACATTTATAGCCCTTGCCATCACCCCTTCTTATCACAAATATTTCAGTCCTTTGGCACTGGAAGGATTTGTTCAAGGTCACTATAACCTCGCAGGCCAACCGCAGTATGAGAGAGGATGTCTGAGCTCTGAGAGACTGAGAGTTTTAAGTTGAATGGACTCATGGTATATCTAATAAATCCTTCACTGGACATCCACAACAAAGTACAGCAGATTCTGCATCTGCTTTACATGAACTGAGGCACAATATAAAATACAAGTTAGGAGTGAGTTTCTCTCTGTCCAAGTCTTGCCTCTGTTCTTATCTTTGCACCTGCAATAATGTTTAAGCTCTGAGACAGAGAGCTGTTGTTCTGCTTTTTTTTTTTGGCAGCAATGTTTGCCTCAGTGTTGCAGTGGAGTGATGGGAGTGTGTGGCAGTTACAGCAGCTGTGAAATACAGCACCCTGAATTCAAACCTCAAATGGGCTGAGGAAGTCCACAAAAAAAAAGAGGAATCTGTTATGAAGATACGGCTCATGTATCAAGGCCAGGGGTTCAATGCCGCAAGTCAAGGAAACAGTGGACAGCGAGAAAGCCACACACAGAGAAGGCAGAGAGCAGTTTTGCAAACTTTAAATCATTCTTTAAATCAGTTTTTTTATGTCTGTGGCCCACTTCACATTTTAATTCTTTCATCCACAGTGAGAACCAAGATGATTATATTAATGTACCACTATGAATTAATCAGTACAATAAGAACATAATTCAAAAGTTTTCTGTGAATATCAACAGTCTATTGCTACAGCTAACCACTGGATGGCGCAGTAACCCAAGCATAAAGTAAGTCATGAAAAAATACTGTATATTTGCATATTACTTTTACTACAGAATGCATTGTATGTATACTGTGCACGGTATGCAAAGGTTCTGTATGCATAGATTACCCAAGATGACCAAAACTTGTGGAAGAACATCCCACAAGGCAATGTGCTTGACATGACCTTCCTGTTACAGTGTGATGAATGATCCTGAAAGAATATCAGCTGTGATTATCACCTCTTTCTTCCCTCATCGTTTGACTGGACTAACAAATGTTGACATTGCTAAACAAACTGGATCAAAAATGCAAGCCGTTTTCATTTTTTAGATTTAACTGGATGGAATTTGATATTAGAACTAAATATCCAACTTAACAAGGTAATCTGACAACAGTGTTGCACAGAACAGTTTGAAACGTTATCCTAGACTTACTTTCACTTACCGTTTTTCCAAAAATAGTAGTCAGCATGCAGTGTGTATTTCCGCAGTGTTCATTAAGCTAGGATTCCATATGGAACATAGCCTAAAGTCTTGTTCACACCAAGGACGATAACTATGCAATTTGAATAATCATTCTAATTCTATGAGAATAGGGAAGTCCACAACACGGCTAGAACGATAACCATACTATGGAGAGGAATGGCATCATTAGAATTACTTTCAAAACGATTTAAACATTGACAGCGAATCAGAATCCACAATGTCATAAGAGCTAGAGCATAACGATGTATATCTAAACCCAAAAAACGTGTGGAAGCTGCTATATCATATGGAGAAGGTCTTAGTAAGCAGGAAAGGGGCAATATTTTGACAAACTAAAGTTAATAGGTGACAAATATACGTACGAGGAGTATCAATCAAGATATTAGCCTAATCCTACCTGACCGGAAATTATAAATACAGACACGGATGTTGTGAAGATTCCTGCCCTGGAAATCCTGGTTCAGTTTGGCCAACCACAAACGCCTTTTGTTCCTCAGACAGTTTTTTGCACTTTTCTCCTTAATTAACTAGTCTATAGTACTCCAAATGTTTTTTTTCTCGGTCCAGCCGATTAGTACAGCCCCAAACATGACAATAATTTACAATTTTCAGCAGCAATAATAAGTAAAATATGCGAGTTTTGTTCAGTTCAATGGCACTGTTTACATTCAGTGCTGGCAATGTGGCCGATAGACAATGTGTTGTGAAAACTATGGGATTATTTTTGTGCCAATAAGACTGAACGTAACTTTATAAAACTGAACGTAACTTTCCAAGAAACGATCAAAAATATGCCACTGCAAAAGAAGAAAAACACAATGAAAATGAAAAAATGAACTCAGTCGCACGAATTTAACATGCTCTTCAAATATGCTTCATTCTTTGTTAATGGATTCTGAATGCGTTCCCACAGCTTTCGCTTACGCTTCGCAAATTTTCGTTTGCCGTTTTGGCACAAACCTTAACAGCGATCTACTCTGATTGGCTGATGAGCTTTTGATGGACAGTTGCTCTCTGACCTGGAAGCACAGACTGTGACGTCAGTGGCGCGCATATTGGAAAGTTGTTGCGGTGTGCAATACGTCGTGCTTTGTTTATATTAAGTATTAAAGTATGGCGAGTTTTTAATGCCTTTTCAGAAGAAGATGAAGGCGCCTAGCCTAAAGTTGATTTATTCTTCATAACAAATTTTTAGAAGAAGTTAAAAATTAAGGAATTAGCCTGTATTCAATAGATGGGGCAGTACGTTTTTTTTTACTTGTGTTAGACTGCCGATCGAAATAAAATAATACTTGATCATCTTTAAAAATGAGAGAATCACTGACATAGTTTAGGCTATTGACTGTATAAAAAAGAAACTATTTAAATTTGCAGCATAAACTTATGAATTGAAAAAGCCAAGAAATAAATTACAACAATAGGGATTTTTCCTATCAAGAAAAACGTTTGATAAAATTACAAAATTAATGCTGAATGATATATGACAGGGAACACTAGCTGCACTTGGTGTCAGTGACAAATATTAAATATTTAAAAAAATCTTTGTGAAAACTAATGGCAATGACTGGTTCTTGGATTCTAAGATTAGTATCTTTAGACACAGTCTGACACTTTTTTTTGCCATGAACAGACCCAGACCTACTGGGCACGATCCGTCGTCAAGACCAAATTCCATTCATGACAGTCCTGTAGCGTGTCGGCTTTAGTTTCACAAATTTATCATGTTTAGACGCTAATCAGTCATTTTAACTGAAAGATGAAGGCGGTGATATTAATGTTGTCCACTAGATAGAGCCACATGATAAGGAATCTAGGCCTAATATTTTTGAGTTCCCTTCGATCATTGGGACTGACAGCTCGACATCAATTTTTCCAAGTGAACTCATCTGGCCACAGCACACATGTCCACTGTCTCTTTGACTATCTGAGATGAGCTCTGGCCCAGTGAACCAGCAGCATCACTTGATATATATATAGCTTTCTGATGAGCCAAACCTGATAACCTTACCTATTACTAATTTACCCTGCTTACAAACTGTTCCAAAACAGCTTATTTGGATATTCAATAACCCTTTTTTATTTTGCCTCTGTCCCACCTTTTTTTTTAGTGTGGTGTAGCCATCAAAATCAAAATTTGTTTATATTTACAAAATATATTTAAGTTGGTCAGTGAAACTTTGAAAATCTTTTCTTTGTACTTTTGTCAATTAAATAAAAGTTAAAGAGAATTATCAAATTTACAGATTCCTGATTTGTATTGCAATTTACAATTTGTTATTAAATGATTAAACATTTATCTGAAACATTATGTATTGTTCTTGTGATTTTTATTCATGCTGGAAAATGTATTAATTATTGAAAAAACATTGTATCTATTTTGTATTTTTTTAGTCATCAAAATAATTGGATAATAATATGAAAGTGTACTTTGATTTTTATTCTTAAGATTTTTTTCTATTGATCTAGTATTCTGACAATTCAAAACTTATGATTTCATTCTTAGCTTTATTCCATGTGCAAGGAGAGTATGAACAGTGCCTTCAGGTGATGAGATTTTAAAAACAAAAACAATAACTTTTTATTGTTTCACAGCAGAAAGAAAATAACAATAGGACTGAAATGAAATTAAAATGATTAGCCTATAGTGATTACTTGGTTTTGAAGTTCTTGATTTTCGTTAACTATCCCTTTAAGTAAAATGCAAATACATTCCTTTAAATAAAATAAAACACAAGGCTATATATTTAAGATATTGTTTTTATTACTTATGTTACTTGATTTTAAATAAACATGTTCATCTTTGATTTTTATTGTATGAAACTGGGGAAATTACAGCTGTGCTGACAATGTATTACAAATTCAACAAATCTAACAGAGACTTATCCTGTGCTTCCAGGCCAGAGAGCAACTGTCCATCAAAAGCTCATTAGCCAATCAGAGTAGATCGCTGTTAAGCCCGCCCCCACGAGAGGTTTGTGCCAAAACAGCAAACGAAAATTTGCGAAGCATAAGCGAAAGCTGTGGCAACGCATTCAGAATCCATGATTCGCGAAAACGATTCTTTGAAAATCTTTAACAAAGAATGAAGCATATTTGAAGAGCATGTTAAATTCGTGCGACTGAGTTCATTTTTTCATTTTCATTGTTTTTCTTCTTTTGCAGTGGCATATTTTTGATCGTTTCTTGGAAATTTACGTTCACTTTTATAGTTACGTTCAGTCTTACTGGCACAAAAATAATCCCATAGAAAACACCCTTTAGTTCTTAATTCACCAAAAAAATTTAAATTCTGTCATTAATGACTTACCCTCATGTCAGTCCAAACCTGTAAGAACATCTTCGGAACACAAGATATTTTTGAAGAAATCCGAGAGCTTTCTGGCCCTGTATAGACAGCAAAAGAAACTACCACACGAATGCGTCTTGCCTTACTCTTGTGAATGCGGGTCGAAGACTGACACGGAAGAGAAGAAATTGTTGAATAAAGTCGTTATTTTTGTTTTCTCTGCACACAAAAAGTATTCTTGTAGCTTCATAAAATTATGGTTGAACCATTGAACCACATGGACTGTTTTAACAGCCATTGGTCTCTGCATATTTACCACAGTAAAATAATTGAATAATAAATGTATGAATTCTGAACATAATGTTTAAAGAATGTTTTAGTCTAAAAATATTGATAGTTCTCATTTAGATACTTAAAAGGGTTCATTTTAACACAAAAATAGGTTTATTTAAATCATTTTAAGTAAAAGTTAAAATGTTAAATGCAACCAAAGCTCAAATTTGATTTGAAAATTATGCATATAGACATAAACAGTACTCCAGTACATATCTCCACTGAAAATGATTGACTTCATGTCTGTTGTTTGTCAGAGATGGTGAAAAAGTGGCTTTATGCTCTAATTGACTTACAATATAGTGAACAACACCACTAAGTCAGTAAAAGAAAAAACTCTTTTATTCTTTAATACCATATATAATGCAACAATTGCATATCTTTGGCAAAAATAAACTTTATAAACCTTTTATTAACAGAGGTTAGCTTACAAAATCAAAAATCAGGTTCAGACTGCCACATGTACGGCAGAAGAACATGACAAAACTGATGGGGAAGTGGCAACTCAGTTCAGTTAGTGGACCTTATCTTAATTATATTAACAATAATAATAATAGTAATATAATAATTAATAGGCAGCTGTTTTCAGAATTGGCCTCAAATTCTAAAACTACTGCTTGGCTCCCCTCCCTGCATTAATACTTGCATTTTGTATTAGCACTATGTACAGCTAGGAGGGGACGAATTGGCAGCCATGGTTAAAGTGACAGGCAAAGAGCTTCACAAGGATAGGCAGTTTTAAAGTAATCGACTCGAACAGAAACTTCTGGTTTGCCAGTGTAAAAGGGGCAAGTGGCAGTCATCGCTCACAATTTCACATGCTTGGGTATATAAAATCCTAATGTAGCCTCAAACAAACACTTAAAAACCCAATCAGAAACAAACAAACTAATGTATTGGGAACACACAGCCAGGCAAATTTCGTGAGCAGCAACTTTGGCGATCTCAAAGGGGTCTCAAAAAAACTGGGTTAAACATGGCCGGGAGTCCAGAGAGTTCTTAGTGGCACAGTTCTCAGTTCACATCCAGTTGGCTCTCCCATCACCATCAAGCTCTTCAAATACACTGTCCACTCTCACGTCCTGTGATCAGCACCATCCGTGAGCTGCAGTGATGGGAGAATGTCTTTGTCTCTGCTTGCAGGCGCATTTATTGTGCAGTTCACATTGTCTCTGGTTTCTTCTGAAGCCCTGGGAACTCTCTGGAGGTCTGGAGCAGGACAGCACCAGCTCAAAAGCAGCAATGGAGAGTGTTGTTTCACAGAGCTCCCCCTACTGGAGGCTTCGTCACACAGCTTAAACCAAGAAAGGCCTGATTTAGGGAGAAGTGACACTCACGCCAACAAAAAGTCAAGGAGGAGGAAAAGGGAGAGAGTGGTTTGAATCTTATAGCAGAGGTAAAGAGGTTCTTGTTTTGATTGGCCGCTCCAAAAGCAAGCAGAATGCGCATGGGCAATGATTTAATCAAGTCAATGCATGTGGAATAGCACAACACCTGATTATACAGATCGCTAGCGTCTGAGAAACACTGAGGCTGATGTGCATGCAACGAAAATGGTTTCCTTCAAGCTGTTCTCCAGTCATAGTGGTCAGAATGGGGATGCAAAACTGATCCAATCAGGACGCAGGGAGGAGTCACATGGCTTTGACATCATAACTGCACCAGCAAAAGGCTCCCAGGGGCATGCCGTCACCACCACACAAGATATAAACCAGCAGTACAAAAATAAAATAGCTACAGGTATTTAGGTCAACTAATTATTGCATTTCGTCTTTTGTATCATGTTTATATTATGATCCAAAAATCAATGGCACTTTCAAATTTCTTCTTTTTTTTTAAGCTTTTTTTTCCTCTTCATAGTTAAGAAGCGTGAGAGGTCTTGGGAGCTTGTAAAATCCATGCATTCATTTTCCATATAAATAAGTTTGTGTTGATTTAGAGGTGGAAGCATGCAAATCTTGAAGATTTTTTTTTTAACAGTGTCTCTTATCTTTTTTTTTTTTTTACGTCTTCAAACTCTCTTACAATTAAACTCAAATGATGTGGGAATTGGTTTCTTTTTCTGTATATAAAGCATGTCAGTATGGCTTTTCTCTCCTGTGTTTGTATTGCCATGTTTGATGAGTGGACCGGATGTGATCCCAGTTTAAAAAGACCAAAAGGAAAGAAAACACCCCAACATTTACAAACAAGACGGAAGATACACCAAACCAGAAGAGTGAGGTTGGGCAGGCCACGGGATGGAGTTCCAGAATTGGGTTCATTTCCTACTGAGTTTCCTGCTTTTGCGTCTTGAGGCGACTAAACTGGTGCGAATACCGGCCAGGTGTAGAAGTGAGCCGGCCGCCTCCTTGAGCTCCTCGTCCACGTCTGGACGAGAATCTCTTCTACTCCTCTTTGCTAAAAGTGGACTCTGCAGCGGGCTGCGTGGCCATCGGGACCGGCCTCCTCTTTCCTGATCATGGTGCAGAGCCAGGCTGAAGTTGACTGGCTGTGAAAGAGGCATCTGGCGTGGACAGGGCGGGACAGGGGTGCTGCTGTAGTTGTGATCCTGCTTTGGATCTCGACTCACAACCACCAAGTCCCTTCGGGAGAGATCTATGGGTCCTTCTTGGTCATCGGGGTCTGAGAAATCATAAGAAGTGACTATTATGAATAACTGTATGACCAAAATCGCTCATCAAGGCTGCAATTATTTGAATTTAGAGGTGGGCAATACGACCAGAATCTTTTTTTTATTTCACGGTAACGATATACACTACCAATTCAAACAGTAGAGTTGGGGTACTCGGACTTGTACTCGGACTTGAGTCCGGTCTCGAGTTCAATTTTTAGCGGACTCAGACTTGTCACGGACTCGGATGCATTTTGACTCGGACTCAAGCTTTTCGGACTTGGGAATAATTGCCGAGTCCAGGGACAGTTGACAGAAATTTTACTGACTCGATGCATTATTACGAAAGTGACATTCAGTATTCGCACATGTTTAAAAGTCTTGCCAGAACTTGAAAGCCTGCTGGTTTCTTTGCAATGCATACACAAACACCCAAAGCGTGCTCACCGAAAGCGCCTCTCAGTCAGCGTGCAAATGCTGAATAAAGTTTTTCTTTGCATGTTATTGCTACACACTTACATGAAAAGTTATGTCAAAATGCACCGTTTTGGAAAACATTAATGCAAATGCAGTCGGTTTCGTCTTGAGTGAATTTAAACAGTTGGGAGAAATACAGATGTGTCACAATGTATGATCTGTGCATCCGGTCTTAAAGCGACAGTAAACCTGCTGCAGCAGACGGCGTCATATTAAATTTGCCTATTTTATCTCACAAATCTGATTTTTTTTTTTATATGTTGTTTGTATTTTGGACTTTATTACTCAAATTAACTCAGAGTTTTCTGAGGGGAAAAATGTCAGAAGTGTGGGATTTAAACTCATGATTTTGAGCTGAGGGGGAAAGGGAGAATGTCATTTCTTATCAAAATTGTGAGATATAATCTCGGAATTGTGAAAATAAAGTCAGAATTTTGAAATATAAACTCAAATTTATTTATTTTTTACTCTTTTATTCCATGGCCTCCATAGACTGCTACTTAAAAACTCATTTTCACAGCCTCATTTTCATCCAAGAAAAAAAATCTAAATGCCATCTACCCCGTCTAAGGTCTTACCATTCGTCATATAAAACCCAAAATCAGAGATAAGAGGTGAATTTTCTGCTCCTCAGGTCTCATTCACTAATCTTCCTACCCACCCCGTTGAATTTATACATTGACTATATAACAGCAAATAAAGTCAAGTCCTGTCCTAGAATTTTTCACATTCTAAAAGCTGTTTCACTCTGAAATATGTCACAATACATAAGTTATAACTTCTGTTACATGACTTTAAAGTTTGTTGAGCAGGACACTAATTATGAGATGGTGTGAAATCAAAAATCCAAATTGCAATATGCAATAGCGGTTTGCTTTTTTATATTTAAATTGTCATTGCCTTATTCTAGTTGTAAAGGTTAAAACAAGGTTAAGATACTGAAAAACAGTAGTGTTTAGTTGGACTCGGACTCGCCCCATTTGGACTCGGACTCGACTCGGACTCGACTCGGACTCGACTTAGGTGGACTCGACCCAACACTATCAAACAGTAAGATTTTGATTGTTTTTTTAAAGAAGTCTCTTTTGCTCACAAAGCCTGCATTTATTTTATCCAAAGTACAGCAAAAACAGTAAAATGTTTAAATATTTTTACTATTTTAAATGTTTTCTATTTGAATATATTTTAAAATGTAGTTTATTCCTGTTATTTCAAAGCTGAATTTTAAGCATTATTACTCCAGTCTTCAGTGTCACATGATCCTTCAGAAATCATTTTAATATGCTGATTTGCTGTTTAAGAAACATTTTATATTATTATTATCAATATTTAAAACAGTTGAGTACATTTTAGGTTACATGCACATTTTTAGTTACATTTCACCAGAGGCGAACAGTAGAGAAGTATTTGTAGTCTGCTGTAAAAGTACTTTTCAAGTGTCTGTACTTTATCAGTTTTTCTTTAAAAGACTTTACTTCACAACATTCCAAAGCATAATATTGTACTTTTTACTACATTGTTTCATATTAAATATAATGTAATACTTAACTACATCAGAAATCTTTTACTTTCTTACTTTTACTCAAGTAAAAGTAATTCAAACATTTACCTGAGTACAAGAAAGTACTACATTTTTAATGTTCTTAAGTATTAAAGGTTAAACAAACAACTTTTATTTAGGAAATATAGTGCATTAAAAATTATGAAGTTATGCTTTGGAATGTAGTCAAGTAAAGTTTTCTAAAGAAAAACACTCTGATAAACTACAGATACTTTTTAAATTTACTTGATTAAATTAAAAATACTTCACTACTGCGGTCCGCCTCTGCATTTCAGGATTCTTTGGTGAATAGAAAGATCCAAAGACCAGCATTTATCTGAAATAAAAAGCTTTTGTAACATTATACACTATATCATTCAAAAGGCTTGAAGTCAGTATCTTTTTGGGTGGAGGGGAGAAAGAAATTATAGAAATGAATACTTTTTCTATTCTATTTTATTTTTTAGTGGCAAATCAGAATATTTGAATGATTTCTGAAGGATCATGTGACTGGAGTAATGACACTAAAATTCAGCTTTGAAATCACAGGAATAAATGACATTTAAAAAACATTTAAATTGAAAACAGTCATTTTAAATAGTAAAAATATTTCAACATTTTACTGTTTTTGCTCTTCTTGGATCAAATAAATGCAGGCTTAGTGAGCAGAAGAGACTTCTTAAAAAAAAAACATTTAAAATCATACTGTTCAAAAACTTTTGACTGGTAGTTTAATACGAAATAGTTATTTTTGCTTCAAATATGGTCCTTATGATATCAAAATGTAGTAAAAGTAGTAGTAAACAGTCTTTAAAACAGATTAAATAATAAACTAATTACAAGCAATAGAAAAAAAACTAAAGTAGAACAAATAAGAAATGTAAAAACACTGCATATTCTTTACTGTGTAAATTAAACATTTCTTCTTATTAAAGTTACAAAAGTGATTTAGTCAAGAGCAGTGAGAAACTGTCTCTTCTTTTGTTGTTTGATTAACATGAATAACAAACAGCAGGAATATCAGACTGCTGTCACTTTAAGAGCTGCACAGATCCAATATACTGTTACACATGTGTTTAATATCTCAGCAGTTTGCTTTCACTTAAGACCTAAATTACTGTGTTCACGAGGATACTTGCAAAGACGGGCATTTTGACACTTCTATGTGTGTGTATTTAACCATTCAATGCCAGTAAAGTGGCAAAAAATAAGTGTTCAATACTCCCACACTCTATGAACACCGCCTTCACATGTGCACGCCTCTTTAACAGCGCTCAGAAACCGTTTCTCAGACAGAACGCGCATATAGCAAAAGAGTTATTTTGCTGCTGACTGCGCTTCAAGGTTTAAAATAACTTGTTGCAAACAGTGTTGTTTTTGACAACCATCTTAGATTTAGTCTTAGTCTTAGTCTTTTGGACTAAAATGCTTCTTAGTTTTAGTCAAATTTTAGTCACTTCTATATGTGATAGTTTTAGTCCAATTTTAGTCGACGAAAAGTCAAAAAGGTTTTAGTCTAGTTTTAGTCAAAAAAAGGGAAAAAAGTAGTCTTTTAACAAATTAATGTAGGTCAGTAAGTATTTTGCTGTCGGGTAGTGTCACTTGTAAGTTCTGAAAATAGCAGATCTATAGTTCAACACAATGTGAGCTTCTGGATCGACTATTTTCACCAATAATTAAAATAATGAAGGAATGTTTTAGAACATAAAAGACAAACAAGGATGGAATGCTAAAACGGCTTGCCATACTAGTATAGCAAAGAGTATTTAATGCTAAAACGGCTTGCCATAGCGTCAGATACTTTTTAAGTTTTAATTGGCATGCACAATAAGCGGAAATGTCATGCATTTTAAACGTCTGACGGACCACCCACTAACATTTTCGTCTATTCTCGTCTCGTCAACGAAAACTGACACACGTCTCGTCATGTTTTAGTCATCAACGAGCCATTTTTATCTCGTCATTGTCTCGTTATCGTCATGAAAAAAAAGTGGCGTCAACGAAATGATTTCGTCATCGTCATCGTTGACGAAAACAACACTGGTTGCAAACCACAATGCTTAAAAACGCGTGTAAACGAGCGTGTAACCGCAATAGAGACATTAGTCCAAAATCTCTACCGGGCGACAAATTTCTACCAGGTAATCGTGTCTACTGGTAAATCACCCACCTTTAATTGTGAAATATTTTTCCATTTAAAATGGCTATTTTCTATTTAAATAAATTTTAAAATGTAATTTACTGAATTTGAACATATTTGATTTGTTACTATAAATGTAAAAAAATAGAAACAAAACAGTAGAAGAGGAAGTCAATACAAATATTTGTAACATTATAAATCAATTTTAAATGGATCCCTGATTAAAGCCATTTACAGAACAGCCAATATAGACATATGCATGATTGCTATGATTATATGAACAAGTACCTAGATGCATGTCTTGACTAAAATAAACCTGATGTAAAACATGAATAAAAAAAGAAACCAACAAAATAAAAGGGCAAAAATGAGGTGTTGGTGTATGTGATGGTGTTTTCTTACATGAGTCAATGTTCTGCTCAGAGGCAGACTTTAACAGCATCATGGCAGTGGCAGCATCAAAATCACATTCTGTAAAGAGAAAGAAATGTTTGATGCACACAAGTATTGACTATGTGATGTGTGTGTGTGTGTGTGTGTGTGTGTGTGTGTGTGTGTGTGTGTGTGTGTGTTTAAGTGAATGAGTCACTTCCACCCAGGAGCGAAACAGTCGCTCTCTAATTTCAAAGTACCAGTGCCTTGGTTGTCAAGGTTACCAAATACAGGAAAGAGATGGCATCTATGTGCAGCGTGTAGAAGCAGCAAGTACGGGGTGAGTGGAACAAAAAGAGTTGAGATGAGTGATAGGCTTCAATGTCTGATGATACGTCTGATAATGGTGTGTAAAACGTGAGCAGGTAATGAATTTTCTAAACAGACCTGAGGTCTACTAACCTTTTAGGGCACAGCCCTGCTCTGATGTGAAAAGGTGATGAGGAGGAGACGAGGCACTACAGAAAAGAGAGAAAGAGTAAGATGTTGTTAAACAAACCTGTTAGATGTTTTCTAGACCAAAGTCTTATATCATAATCTGTTATATAATAAGCGCCAGAAGCAACCATAGGTAATATCTGTCCTAGGGCTGGGCCAATAAACGATATCATATCGAATCGCGATAAAATTTATGTTAATAACGATGATAAGCTCTAGACATTTTTTCCTCGATATGGATTAATCTAAGAGCCAATCACACAGCAGAAATATGCGACAGCGGCCAATCAGCGTGCAGCGTGCGTGTGCACGTCAAAGTACAAAGTTCATTTCCTACAGCACTTTGCCAAGCAACCCTACACCAGGACGACAAAAAAAGAGAGAGTGGAAGCAGCGACGAAAGAGAAACTAACCTCGAGTTATTATCCAAAGATGTTGAAGTTGTCGACAAAAAAAAGGTAACACGAATTCCGTAAGTGGTTTGAATATCTGAAAAGTGACTCTCAGCTCAGCTGAGAGTTTGGCGCGATTGTTAAAACTGAAACCGAAAGCAAAAAACGCACGCGCATTCAAAAGCAATTTTAATCCCCTTTGTTTAGAGAGTGACTCCGCAATGCGCGCAAATTAGGCTACATGACATATCTAGGCTGTTATCAGAATGTAGACTATAATAGGTTGTGTATGTCTATAGCTCTGTATCATGCTTGAAATATTCCGTCTCTATTTGCACTTTGAATAATGAGAGAGTAGCCTACTTTGATTATGGCTGAATTGTCTGCACTTAATACGATTAAGAAAGAGCTGTGTCGTAATTTTTTGATATTTATACTGTAGATTGTTTCAAAATGCAGTGGTTGCCTCTAATTTAAATAGCTCAACCTATAATAGAGAAAATAAACAATTGTGTTTATAATAATAAATAATAAATAAATAAATAAATGTGTTACAAATTATGTTTTTACAATAATTTTATGTTTACATTTTGTACATTTACTCTCATTTACCATACTCTGTCACAACTTTTATTTATTTTTTTCATTTATTTTATTATTATTATTAATTTATTTTAAGTTAAGGCCAAATCTGTAATCTGCTTTTGTTAATAAACTATACTTAAAAATGTAATTTAATGAATCCTTTAATTTTTGTGGCTTTAGTCATTGTTGGGATACTATTTTAAAGCTGGCAACATTAACAGCTTATATCGAAATATATATCGTCATCGTTCCATATGGGAAAAAATTATCGAGATTACATTTTTGCCATATCGCCCAGCCCTAATCTGTCCCATAACATATAAGACAGATTGTCACTAAAGCTGTGGTCCTCGAATCTGATTGGCTCGGAGGAGTGCGATATTCTAGTGATAACAGCACTCCAAACATTTTCTCACAGTGAGTGTCACAGCGGACGCCCAAATATAATTTAAAAAATAAAAGTCATGGAATGTAGTTTTAAGAGGTTTTCAGGCAAGAATGTTCTTGCTTATAGTTCAAATATGCAGTATAATGTCTGTTTTTTTAAGATTTGTGTTGACGTATTCGGAGATGTGAGCTCCAGAGCGTCAGCGGCCATTCAGCGCACATTAACCCACTGAGAGCAGCCTCACCTCAACCAGATCTTCTGGAATTTTCAGCTGGTTCTAATGTCTCTATAGAGGTTAAACATGAGATATAATTCATTTTGGGTAAATCTAACAGGCAGACTTTGGTCTCATTAATCTATTATTTTGGTCTCATTAAACTATTATTTGTTCCAGAGCAGATAGTTTTGGCTGAGGACAACATTTCATCACATTATATTTTATGTATATTTAGTGCTGTATATCAGAGCGCTGCCTTTGTACTTTTGATTGAATTTCCTAGCAACTTTTATGATGGCTGTTCTTGTTGTTTATTTAATATTATTCAATAAATAATTAGCTACAAGTTTTAAAGTGATGTCTTCAAATTAGTAATGGAGGTTATTAAACTGTCAAACTGCTATTTAAATCTGTGGCGAAAGGATGTACTTCTGCACAAAAGAGGGTTTTTAAAGACACTCTATTGTTATTCTCTGTTGTTATACACTTATGCCGTCAAACTGTTGTACAAGCGCAATATCACACACTAGGGTTGGGTCGATAGACGATGCCATCGTCCATCACCAATGGCCGATAGACATCACAATGCTGAGCCAGCATCGCGAAACTCCGCCCCGCCCCCGCTGCGAAAAACACACTTAATCACACTATATAGCCAAATGAAATGCATGCTTTAAATTTCCGCATATTTACTTATTTTATTATTATTATTATTATGAGGAAATAATAACAAGGAAGTTGTTAGCGATCACAATACAAATTACAGTGAACTCCAAACGAATTACACGCATACAAAAACAGCAGAAAAAAATCTAAATAATTTTTATTAAATTAGATTAAATAAACTACACCAAATATGCCTTTTTCATGGTTTTACCATAACGAACAGAGCTTGGAACAAAAAAAACAAAAACAAGAGAATACATTTTTTTCCATCGAAATACGAACGTACAGTACAAAGCCTAGTATACATTATAAATAACAGTTTATCATTCAAATACATTGGGAATATGGAAACACTTGGATTTGTGCCGAATTACAGAGTTACGTGAGCCCAACGCCTGGTATTTTTAGTGTCGCTTTGTTTTGGTTTCTTAACTTTATATATTTTGTTTCATTCCTGTTCTGTTCTGAATACCGTTACATTTAAATGATTCATTTTGAAGTCAGGGTAACTAACTTATAGCCATGTTTATAGTGTTTATAATGTTAATACATAACAATATTTCGCTTGATTTGGTATTATTTCTGATATTACACTTTCTCTTTAAACATTCCGCTGCTCATTAAATGCATTTGGAGAGAGTGGGTTAAGCAGTAAGCAATCAATGAGAGCGATTTCGAACTTAAAAAAGCTGATTGGTCGAAAATATGTTAAGGACCAACATATATCCTCCAAATACATCTACATAAACCCGCGCTTGCTCTGTCTCGTATGCACGCACGCACCGTCACGATCTAATGCACTTGTTAATGCCGGATCTTTAAAAACAAATACCGCAACGCAAAAATCCAAAATCTGACATTTTCCGGAACAGGATCCAGCAGGATCCGTCTCAAATTAAGCACTGGTGGAAACGGTGGGCTACAATTAATTAATTCGTTATGAATTAATTATTTAACAACAACCATCCCTCACCCCCGCCCCCCGGCGACGATGCCATCGTCCATCGCGATGTTTCACATTAGACATCGTACGATGCCAAATTGGTCGACATCGCCCAACCCATCACACACGTAGCCATGCCATATGGCTGTATATCAGCATGCTGTGATTACGTATATCCGAATAACCGTATATATATATAAGCAATATCACACGAGCAGCACTTTCATATGCTAAGGATGATTTCTGATGACAGCACTGCTCAGTGCATTTGTTAGCTGCGTCACGCTGCTGTTGAAAGTAAAAATAATTTCTGTTTGTAACAGCGTTCATTTCTCAATCTAAAAGTCTTTACTGCTGTCTTGTAAAAACAGTCTCTTGTTGCCATCTAATGGCCAAACAATGTCTCTAAAATCATCATCACGAACACATGCAGCGTTTATCAATACTAAACACTATTATTAAATACTACTATTATATATATATATATATATATATATATATATATATAATTTATAATAATTTATTGAATAATAATAATAATAATAATAATACTTAATAAACAACACCAGTTTTCATAAAGGTTGCTGGGCAATTCAGTCAAAAGTACACAGGCAGCATTGAATTTAAATAAACATGAGATTTTGCCAAAACTATTTGCTTTGGAACAAATAATAGATTAACGAGACCAAAGACTGCCCGTTAGATTTACCCAAAACAAATTACATCTCATGTTTAAACACTATAGAGACACCAGAAATTCCAGATAATCTTGCAAAAATTAGGCTTCTCTCGACAGGTTCATGAGTGCCAAACAGTAACATATAATAATAAAACAGTAATATTTTTAAAAATGGCGTCATGGCATCCGCCATGACACTCGCTGTGAGAAGTACCGCAACCGGAGTGATACAGTTACAAACGTTATTTTGAATGCATTAAATTAAATAAATTGTGTATCAAATTGTTCTGAATCAGCAAAAAATTCACTTCCAGAACAAAAATGTACAAATAATGTAACCCCCCCCACACCCCCTTGTCATCCAAGATGTTCATGTCTTTCTTTCAAAGTGTTCAAAGTGAACATGCAAAGAAGATCAAACACTCTTAATAGGATGATTTTGAAGTTGAGGGAGAAAATGAGATTTTTTTTTTCAACATAACTATCTTGAACCGGAAATAACTGAGTTCAGGCAGAGCAAGACAAGATGAGCGTTTGAGGTTAAAAAGTATATAAATTCTTTTTTTTTTTTTTTAAATATCCAGTCATTTCGCTAGATAAGACACTTCTTCCTCGGCTGGGATCATTACAACTGCATTTGGGATCACCTGAAGCTGCATTTAAACTGCATTTGGGAAGTTCAAACTCGTGGGCACCAGAGAAGTCCTAAAATTGTTTCATTACAACTGAAGAAAGAAAGAAATGAACATCTTGGATGACAAGGGGGTGAGTAAATATTTGTTCTGAAAGTGAACTTCTCCTTTAATGCACCAAGCAGCACCATTTTTCATAACAACCTATATTAAACATAATGGTCTACACTAGACATTAGTGGAGCATCATGACACATCAAAACTAAATCACTCCCACAATATTCAACAAAGCTGTCTACACTGAAAGTGTTTGTCTATGACACAAAGTAAATCTCTGAAATCCTAATAAGCAGCATACAAGCCTTGTTTACACTGACTGAAGACTTCATAAATGTCAGAATTATCCATTTGTTATATAATTAGGCCAGTGTTGATACCTAGGAGGGGAGGCAGGAGGAGTGCAGAAGGCATGTGCATTCGGGAAGTGCTGTTTCTTCAGGGCTTGCATCAGCATGGGCCGGAACTCGGGGTGAACGCACCACAGAGAGCCTTTTCCATTGGTCTAGAAGGAACAGAGAGGGGAGGAGTCAAAACCATAAGAAGCGAGTATGATATCAGCATGCTGGTGTGAGGAGAAAGCTCAGGTTAAATGACAACAGGACCATCTGTCTCTCTGTACGTACACTGTACATTCATAAGCACATCATACTTTAGCTGCAGAATCATTTTAAACCATAATGACCACATGGGAAGCATGTGGAAGGGTGGCTCCTATTGTGTTTCCATGGGGGTATTTGTATGTGAGAATAAAGGACTCATCACCCTTTGTCTGAGGTGTGGTCCTGCAGGGGAATATGACCTTGACTCACTTCACTAGCCGTGTTCATAAACAGGAAAGAGGAAACATTGCCATGGCAACAGACACCAGGCTGAGACATATGAAACCCACAGATTCACACACACAATGTCACACGTTAATGAAACATACCGTCCTCACCGTTCCATAAATCATTTTGCCATCTACGGTTCACGCAGAAGAAATGAAAACATCTGCCTCACTTCATTTAACTGGCTGCGTGCCCTGCTTCGAACACATCGCTTTTCAAAAAGCCCTAAACCAATATCCCTCTTGACAACCCTGTTAGCACACTGCAGTCAGCCGTGCACTACTTTATACACTGACCCATTTAGTTAAGCGTCTGAGCGAGTGCTCTGCAGCAATGTTGTGTGAAGCGCTCCTCAGAAAAAGATGCTATTCTAATTTATTACAAGGCTCTCTGGAATGCTTGATTCTGATTGGTCAGTCGCAGCATTCTGAGGTCAAATGTTTTTTTCTGTAATGGCCACTAAACTGCATTTGAGCGTTGTCCCTGGCAACCAGTCTCACTGTGCTAGTTCCATGTCTCTTGTAGCACTATGCGGTCACACATAATAATAATAATAATTTCAAACCATCATTAATATTTCAAGTCCATTTATAGATTTTGGAGATAATGTACAATGAGATAATGTACAGCAAGTCATTAATGCAAAAAAAAAAAACCTTCATAATAGGGATGTACCAATATTAAACACCATTTTATCAATTATTGCCAAAACCATTTCAAATATTAAAATCATATACTGTTTTATCTAATATATATATATATATATATATATATATATATATATATATATATATATATATATATATACCATTACGTTTCTGATATATTGTGCATCCCAACATGATAATATACCATCTATATGTTAATTTCTGGCTGAATGTACATTATCAATGTCCATTTTTCTTGCATTCTTACCTTTCCTATGCTTCGCTCTACTTTGCGGAAGCACTTATTGAGAGACAGGTTGTGACGCACTGAGTTCTTCCAGCCAGTAGGGGCGCTGGAGAAATATGGAAAATGCTTGAGGATCCAGCCGTAGATGTCCTTTACTGGGAGAGATTTGCTGGGCGACTGTTCGATAGCCATGTATATCAGTAAGGAGAAAGAGAAAGGAGGCTTTGACTTGTATGGATCTCTTTCACTTCCCGCAGAGACAGAGGAGGTGGACGAGGCGGTGTTGCTGTGCGGCGACCCACCGCCTCCCTCGATGTCAAACAACGGACTGTTGATGGGTTGTGCCTCGCCTCCGAGCGTGAAGTTCTGCAGCAAGTTCTCATGAAGCCAGTTCAGGTTTGTTAGTTCATCATCTTCAGATTCACCTGCTACCACACTCAATGCTCCAGCCCGACCAATCTGGTCTAGACTGGTAGCCATGGGACTGGAAGCACTTTCTGCTTCAGGTAAAGTCCCAGCTCCACACACTCCCTGCGCTCCAGGAGATTCGGCTTTCTTATCTGGAGACATCCCGATTATCGGACCCATCAAACCAGGAGGGTCTGTGGAAGTGAAGAGTATTGGAGAGAACTGGTTATTACAACTATCAAATCACAAATAAATACAGGTGTATTTATTTACAGAAATGCAGAAACTGAAAATAATGTTTCGTAAATTCAATTTGGGTAATAGATCTCTTAGTGCTGTTTAGAAAGTCATGTTTTTAGTAGGGCTGCCCCTTAATCATTGACTAGTCTCAGCTCAGACGTCACGCCCACGGAACGTTAGCTGATCCACATGGTACACTTAACAGGAAACACTTCAGGAATGTCGAAGTCATCATCTGATTAGTTGAATTTGATCGGATTTCTGTGAGACGCAACTGTCGCGTTTATTTTCGGTCCGCCGGGAAACAAAGCTCCAACTGATTTACTCGGCGTTTTGCTAAAATGTGCTTATGCAGACACCATTGTTGTTATACACATTTGCGACGTTCGCGAACAAATTACTGACTTACTGCTTGTTCTCCCTCTTCTTATTTAACTTTCAATGCTGGTTATTTCAATGACTGACTTGTTGCACGCCAGTCTGTTGTTGTGGGGGCATTTCCACGCACCGAAACGTGACGCTGAACGAAACGAACTGTGATTGGTTTTTTGACATGTCGGTCAAACGGCCTTATGGGCAGGCCTTGGCCAATGAAAGCTGCCATGAATTCCAGACCTTCAGCCATCAGTCTGAAGGTCTGGCTACGCGAGACTAATAGTTGACTAACCGATAATCGATGAGAAGATTTTATTAAAATTGTATTAGTCCCAAAAAATTCCACGAGAAAGTGGTGAAGTCACACAGTCTGTGACGGACAGATCATTAACAGCTGGTCTATGTGGTAATATAGTACATAGGCAAGGAAATTCAAACTCTCACCTATCATTCATCAACCTCAAATATGGCATTTCATCTGAAAGATGTATGTAGTAGCAACTTGGCCGCTCTTAAAATCACTTGCTCTAAAAATACTATCATACAAATGAAAGTAATACATCTTTCGAATCTGTAAAGACTACATTTTTTTGTGTGCACTCATAATAACAACGAAACATTGCACTTTTGTAAAATAATGAAAGCGCTTTCTGCTGTCTCGTTCTCTGTAAACTTGCCCTAAAGACATTAAAAAATATATCTATAGAGAGTGTAGGGCGGGGCGGTATGACGGTATATATCGTTACCGCGGAATGAAATGTGTACCGTAAAAAAAAAAAAAATTCCATGTATACCACAAAATGTAAATACATTCAGTGTACGTACTCACAAAACTAATTTGCACGCATTATACCGCCCTTAAAATTATAATATTCCAGCGATTTCATTCCATCCATCCATAAGAACACACCAAGAGCTAAATTCAGCTGTTTGTGAGCTGTTTTATTCAAAACCAAAAGCAGATCCTTCACCGCGTACATTCTGTGTACGTGCCCACAAACTACATCATTTGCATGAATTTGACCGCCTTTAAAATGTAAATATTCCAGCGGTTTCAGTCCATCCACCCATTAGAACACATCAACAGCTACATTCAGGTGTTTGCTAGCTGCTTTATGTAACACTTAAA
This sequence comes from Garra rufa, assembly GCF_049309525.1. Lineage (NCBI taxonomy): Eukaryota > Metazoa > Chordata > Actinopteri > Cypriniformes > Cyprinidae > Garra > Garra rufa. Next base: position 23,209,097 of record NC_133382.1, read on the forward strand.
GTCTCGTGTTGGCTTTCATGAGAACGTGAGCTGACGGCTCGCGCTCTGGAATGCTGTGAAATGTTACTGTGGTTCATAATGCTAATGTTGTCCACAAGAGGGGGCCACAGGATAACAGATCTCAATTCAAAGACTTTTTTTTTTTTACAGTGTTTCATTTAGAAGCCAGAACTCGGACACACAAGTGCTCTGGTTCTTGTGCCCCAAGGCTGCCCAGGTCGGCTCTCCAAGCCAACATTTAAAGTTTGTTATCGAACTTTAGCTTCTAGTTTATTATATAAAGCCCTTTTGTACATTTTCTGGAATAACTACCTATATAAAAAACTATATCGTGAAAGATATCGTTACTGTGAAATAAAATTTCTCATACCGTGAAATAAAATTTTGGTCATACCGCCCAGCCCTAAGAGAGTGAAATGTCTACTATCAAACAAACCAATTTAAATAGAAAACAAATATTCTCAGATTATGTAATCCCTATGAAACATACAGGGGCATCACTACTGCAGAGATGACGAATCAGTGTGGTTTAGGGATGCACCGAATATTCGGCCACCGAAAATCTTCGGCCGAAAATGGCTCAAAAAATTTTCGGTTTTCGGCCGAAAGATAATTATCACCGAAACAACACGGCCGAAACAGTATGTTGACGCAAATAGAAACCGCAGCCTGCACGTGCTTGTCTAGCAACACGTCTGCGGTGTGGACGTATTTCAGTATATCTGAGAAAGACCCACGGATAGCGATTTGCAAAACTTGTAATGCAGAAATTTCAAGAGGGGGTGTGTCTGCAGTCGTGAGTGCAGCCAGTGATGAGAGCAGAGATCGAGACAGATGTAGCTTTCAGTGAGTGAAAAACAATGGCTTTACGTTGGTGTTACGTCACAATACTTTAAAGATATGTCTTTTCTATATACTGTATTTTTATCAATATTTATGTTTTACACCATGGAGGTGAGCCAATGGATATCACATAAGCAACGGGAGAACTGTGCAATATGTGAAAGCGAAAGTAAAAACTGACAGTAGGGCTGGGCGATAATTCGATAACGATAATTATCACGATATAATTTTTTTTTTCGATAAAACGATAATGACAGTTCGATAAGCGCTCGATAATGTTTACGCACTATGCGTAACGCTGCGCAGGCATTTTGCAGCCTGCACTTCCGGATGCCGCACGCAGTATTTAGTTTACAGCCACAGGGCTCTACAGTGCGAACATTTCACTCGCATTTGCGACTAAAAAGTAGTACGTGTGACTGTAAAAAAACATTTAGGAGCACCATGTGCGACTGACCCGATCAGCATATTAGTGTTTGCGCTCAGCGGAGCTTCAAAAGTTTCTACGTGTTTTTGCAATGTTGAGTAATGTATCACAGACATATCTCACCAATGCTTTCATAAATAAAATGTAGAGAGAGAGTGTAAAATAAGAGACTGTACAATAAAGAGAGCGTCTTTTTTTAATAATAGAGCTTTGTGATATCGCGAACTAAGATGAGTGACAGCTTTTAATCATTTTTAAGGGAGTTTGTAAATGAGATACTGATCTAATACAGCAGTTAAATAAACAAGAAGTTATTATTAAGTGACTTACATTGACTGACTACAACACTTTTCCTGATTTTGTTCTATTTCCTCGTCAAAAGTAATCTGAAACAAGTCACAGCTGCGCGCATCTCCATTCAAACACAGCGGTGTTTCAAATTTATGAATGAGACGTGCGTTTTTAAACGAATCTAGCGAAATGATTCACTTTCCCATTCATAAAGACTGTACTTGCTTTATTCCCGAATGAACCATCCGTTCAAACGAATCAAATGGATGAAATGATTCAGTAATTAAATCAGTGTCTTGCCGCCATCTGCTGGCAGATCTGTTCAGTTATTTAAATCTTTAATATTTCTGTAGTCATGATTTAATTAAAAACATTAATCTCAACATGAATTTATGATTTTGATTGCATTCATTTCACCTCTGAGCCTCATTAAACACATGAAAGGTAAAAACAAAGGTAAAAAACAAAATTCCCCTGTAAATCAATTTGAGGAGTCAAATATCAACTCATAATAGGAAGGCAATTTTTTTTTATCAGTTTTGATTATTGTTTAGAATGTGCTCCTAAAAATTTGACTGTGCTCCTAAATTCTTTAACTTAGGAGCACAAGTGCTCCTAGCAAGAAAAGAAGGCATTGAGCCCTGAGCCATTATTTTTTTATTTATATTGTCAGACAGCTAAAACATTTTACAAAATGTGTTAAATCAGCTGCACAAAGGGATTGGCATGCTGAAAAGATTTGTCTATTCTTATTTTTGTTGAATGATAAATATACTTAAAAAATCACTTTAACTCTGCATTTACAGTTAGAGCCACGTTACAAGTGTTGTATCATATTACAGTTCTTATTTTTTTATAAAAAAAACTTTTGATATATTCTATTAATATTAATAATATTGTATTCTATTGATGTTGATTTTACTAGTAATATTCTAATCTGTATTCTACCTCAATTGATCATTGTTTGGAAAGTATTTGTCATGTTCTGACAATAAACCATAAATAATAATTAACTATGTGGTTTTTCTTTCATTCAGGAGTAAAAACCTGCCTTTAATATTGGTAGATATAAAGATTTGACATTTATCATGATAATTATCGATATCGACTGATATGAAAAAAATTATTGTGATAAATTTTTTTTGCCATATCGCCCAGCCCTAACTGACAGTGATTTTAGCATCTGACGTGCACATTCTCTCAGAGACAATGAGAGACGGTTATACTATGCTGATATTAATTTAGTCCCCTTATATTTTCCTTGTGCTCCGAACATGGTGGAAAAAAAATAAAAAGAAACATATTTTGTGTAAGGTTTGTTTTTGAAAGTCTGTTCTTGAAATAAAGCTCTCAATTTTCATTGATGACTGCAGTGTTATTAGGGGTTAAGAAAGTCTTAATTATGATTTCAGGTGGTCTTAAATGTGGAGACTGAAAGACAAGAATTGCGATGAAACTTCAAAAGGCTATCCATTGAATAAATATGAGCGCTGCACGTTTCAAAGTCATTTGCTGCACTGCTTTGCCTGCTGGAAGAGAAACATGTAGAGTTGTAAATGTGAACTGATGGATCCACAAGATAATGTGTTATAAAAATGTAAACAATTTAAACAAAGGCAGTAAAATACATGTATTTGCTAATTAAATATAATACTTGATTGATAATTATTGTTTAAATTAATATAATTGATTTATTCTTTGAAACTTTAATATTAATATATGCAATTGCAATGCCTTGATTTTAGTAAGATTAGTACACAGTCATAGCCATAAATGCAATGGTACTAATAATTGGCATAATTCTTTCGGTGATTCGGTTTTCGGCCTTGGTTTCCTATTTTTCGGTTTTCGGTGTCGGCCAAGAATTTTCATTTCGGTGCATCCCTAGTGTCGTTGACTTCATCTCATTAGCCGAAAACAAAAAAGCACTAGTTTATTAATAAATTATTAAAACGTTAATGCAGTCTCCTTGCTGTTTTTCTCTGACACATTCATAATTATTATATCTGCCGGTGCACTTTGGCAAGCTTTTCTGTGTGCACTTGAGTGATTATTAGGCTATGTAGGCAATTAAAGGCTCATTATTGTGATTTATATGGTTTATTAATAAACATCCGACTAATAGTCAACTAATGCTTAAAATTAACAACTACTAGTTGACCAGAAAAAAAACTTTAGTCAAGGGCAGCCTTGTTTTGAGGTGATAAATTAAACCAGTCATGGTAAACCCACAATTATTTAAAAAAAAAAATTGAAGTTATTTGATTGAACTGATTTGCTGTTTGCAAAAAGGGATAGTTCACCAGAAAAATTAAAATTACCCCATTATTTACTCACCCTCAAGCCATCCTAGGTGTATATGACTTTTTTCTTTCAGGCAAATACTTAATTGAAAAAATACCCTGGCTCTTTCAAGCCTTATAATGGCAGTGATTGTGTGCTGAGATTTTAAAGCCCCAGAAAAGTCCATCCATCATAAAAAAGTGCTCCACACATCTCCAGGGGGTTAATAAAGACCTCCTGAAGTGAATTGAAGCTTTGTATAAAAAAAATGTCCATATTTAAACTTCATAAAACAATCACTAGTTTCCACTAACCGTAGTATGCGCATTAACGGGAGAGTGGTGTTCCAGGGAATGACGAACGAAAAGCAAAACACCGGTCACGTATTAGAAGTATTTGTAAAGAAAAATGTCGGAGGATTTCGATATAAGCCAAGAAGAGACTGGTTTTCCTTTGCTGTAAAACTTGGTTCTTGCAAGAGTAGCATATTCTCACTGGAGCTTACACTATGCCTACATCCTACGTCATCTGCTGGAACGCCACTTTCTTGTGTAGACAGTTAGAAGCTAGAGATTACGGTTTATAAAGTTAAAATATAGATATTTTTCGTACACAAACGCATCGATTCACTTCAGAAGGCCTTTATTAACCCCCGCTAGGGTTGTGCCGATAGACGATAGTATTGTGTATCGACGATAGTCAGAGATATCGCCTGTTGCTGATGCCTTTGACCAGGGGTCCCCAAACTAAGGCCCGGGGGCCGGATGCGGCCCGCCCCCACATTTGGACTGGCCCTCTGAACAATGCCAGAGACATATTTCGAAAATGTAATTTTAAATATGTTTTACTTATATCATGTTGGTATTTGATAAAAAATTTGGCTTTCAAACTAAAATTTCCCTTAGTTATTAACATAGCCTAATTATTTGTTAAATTCACCAACAGAATGGTACATTCAACGTAATGTGTCATCGCAATCGAACAGGTGATGCACGAGGCAGCTAGAAAATTCAGAGCGATGACAAAATGACTCAATAGCATTTGAGGAATTTGACGTGTGATTAAAAAAAACACAGTGGACCAACACCAGCAGATGACATTACACCCCAAATCATGACAGACTGTGGAAAATTAACACTGGACTTCAAGCAACTTGGGCTATGAGCTTCTCCACCCTTCCTCCAACAATCCATTTCTTCTTCTTCTTAGCCCAGGTATGATGCTTCTGACGCTGTCTGTGGTTCAGGAGTGGCTTAACAAGAGGAATACGACAACTGTAGCCAAATTCCTTCACATGTCTGTGTGTGGTGGCTCTTGATGCCTTGACCCCAGCCTCAGTCCATTCCTTGTGAAGTTCACCCGAATTCTTGAATCGATTTTGCTTGACAAGCCTCTCAAGGCTGAGGTTCTCTCGGTTGGAGTTTTTCTTCTACACTTTTTCCTTCCACTCAAATTTCTGTTAACATGCTTGAATACAGAACTCTTCTTTGGCAATGAATGTTTGTGGCTTACCCTCTTTGTGAAGGGAGTCAATGATTGTCTTCTGGACAACTGTCAGAACAGCAGTCTTCCCCATGATTGTGTAGCCTAGTGAACCAAACTGAGAAACCATTTTGACAGCTTGACGGAAACCTTTGCAGGTGTTTTGAGTTGACTAGCTGATTGGAATGTCACCATATTCTAATTTGTTGAGATAGCGAATTGGTGGGTTTTTGTTAAATGTGAGCCAAATCATCAAAATTAAAAGAACCAAAGACTTAAACTACTTCACTCTGTGTGCATTAAATTTAATACACAAGTTTCACAATTTGAGTTGAATTACTGAAATAAATGAACTTTTCCATGACATTCTAATTTGAGATGCACCTGTATATCTTTTGAAAAAAAAAAAGATAATTTGTATGTGTGGTGCTTAACAAAATAAACTATTCTAGCATTAAAAAGGTATAAAAAATACAGGCAAAATCATAATAAAATAATAATAATAATAATAATAATAGTAGCCAGTCCGGCCCATGGAATTTTCTTTTAGAAACCGACCCGGCCCCCCATTAAAGAAAAGAAAATTATATGGCCCGCTCAGAAAAAAGTTTGGGGACCCCTGCCTTTGACGATAGTAGAGGTCGACCGATATATCGTCAGGCCGATATCCGTGTTTAGTAGCGCCGATTTAAAGTCAGGCACGTCTGCGGGCAGCCCCGTGTTTTTGGTGCGGTATATTGCGCTGCTGTGAAGGACCCCAAGCCTAAACTTTTGTAAGATTCAATAACATTTCTGAGAGATCAAGGTAAGGATTAAAATCTGTTATTTCAAAGTCCCATGGCCATATATGTACTATATATTACTAGTAAACTATGAAGTTTTGCTTTCACTTAGTGAAAGAAAGCATAGAACCGTCGGTAACTGGCATAATGCTACAGCTGGTTAAAGCTTTGCTTACTTGCAGTTAAGTTTAAAGACTGTAGTCTAAAACGATCAGCAGCTTGTTTGCTAACATATTAGCCCCAATGTTATAAGTTCTGTTTTATTTTTCCTGTATTGGAGTCAGAGAATTTCACTCTGCGCGGGGTGGAGAACGCGGCGGCGGCTCTCACAAACAATGCAGCGTTGCGATTACTCCCCCTGGCTCAGAGACAGTGATGCACGGAAGGAGGTTATATCCGCGGGTTGGGTCGGGTAATAAAAAAATGCATTCGTATAACTTGTGGGTGGGTCGCGCGTGGATGAGATAAATCAACAATGATGTAAACATTAACTACATTTTCTAAAATCTGAACCTGAGTTGTGTGGTCAGGACCGTGGCGCCAGCTTCCTTTTAAATATATTTTGATGATTGCACCTGACCGCGCCGTCCTCTCCGTCACCTCAGATACTGCGAGTTTATAACTATGGTCACGTTCAGATGTAAGTAAAAGTTATTTTTTTCAGCACGGATTTGGCTTAAAAGCACGAGTGATTAAGCCTATATATACTGTAAGTCTGCAGCGATGTGAAGATCAGCTGTTAAAATGAACCATCCATTCATCATATCAGCATGCAAAACTAAGAATTAGAATAATTGTAATAGGAAGATCACGTGCGGTTTGCTAAATCTGAGAAAAATATAAGTGCGGGTGGGTGGCAGGCGGATTACACTATTGCCTGATTTTGCTTTATTTCATCGTGAAAAATAAGATTTTGCTCTCTTTTGTCGTCAAAAGTATTCTGAAACAAGTCACAACTGAGCCGCTGTGCATCTCCATTTAAACAGCGGTGTTTCGTTTATGAATGAACGTGCGTTTTTAAACGAATCTAGTGAAATGATTCAATTTCTCATTCATAAAGAGAGTCATTTGCTTTATTCAGGAATGAATCAGCTGTTCAAACGAATCAAATGAATGATATGATTCACTAATAAAATCAGTGTCTTGCCGCCATCTGCTGGCAGGTCCTCTCAGTTACGTATATAAATCATTTAAAGTTTAACATTAATCTCAGCTCTTAAACTTTTATGTAAATTGACAGTTTTTATATTATCTGTTTTATATATTTAATACTTGGTCAGTTTGATTTGTTTGGTTAACTTTGGTTAAATCTTTTATAATAATACTGTGCAGTGCACAAAATCAAGATGGTTCATTGTGTTCATTGTTCATGATTTAAAGTTTAGAAATGATGTGCATCCTTTTTAGATTGACATTTTAGCATGCAAATAAAGGGGAGAACTTCAAGATATCGGCCCTAAAAATCGGCCCTAAAAATCGGCAGCACATATCGGCCATCGGCTGACCCTGACCTCTAAACATCGGCATCGGTTATAGAAATCCCCATATCGGTCGATCTCTAGACGATAGTAAGACGATTATTATCATTATCCGTCAAAAAGGCACCTAACTTTAGCGATGCAGCGCGGAGAGTCGGTTCTAGGATGCCTCAGGAACTTGCCACGGTATAAACACACGCATAGAGTAGATAGCGCCGCAGATGTGTACAGTGAAAATGGGTAAGAGATTTATTCATCATACAGTGTACATAGATTAAGTGTAGACAGTCATTAGGATAACAGAGGTAGTAAAATGTGGTTTAAGCTGAAATAAATATGATATATGAGAATCTGTCTGTATATAGTAAACATAAATATTCACCTCAGTAACATCTGTATGCGTTAACTAGAATTACGATGCGATAAAATGGCGCTAAACATATGCACGTAAATTACACGCACATCGCTTCTCCACATCAATATGAACTGAACTACAACATGAACTGATGACAAAGATCAGACATACAGCGGTAGCATTATCGCAATATGACGGGTAAAGAAAGATACATTCATTTACATTCAGGCACGCACATTTACCGCTCCCTGAAGATAGCAGAGAATGAAACCGAAAGTAAACGTGAACAGAACTACCGTCAGCGTGTCACAAGTCACATGCACTACCCTTACAAAACGAATAAGAAATTTATTACATATTGACACATTTACATATTATTAAATAAATTAGCACGATAGTATCGTGTATCGGTGATCTCAGAGGCTGACGATAGGACGATATGAAAATTGAGCATATCGCCCAACACTAACCCCCGCAGCTGCTTGAAGCACTTATAATGGATGGATGCATTTTTTTTGGCTTCTAAATCCTAACACCCATTCACTGCCATTCTAAAGCTTGGAGGAACCAGGACATTTTAATATAACTCTGATTGTATTCAGCTGAAAGAAGAAAGTCATATACACCTAAAACTACGGTGGCCGAGAGAGGCCAACGCGCTGCAAACAAGAAAACACACGCAAACAGAAAAAACGACAACAAATTAAGAAAACATCTTCATCAGTTTGACAACACAGGCGCTGCAAATCCTCGCAACACAAACACAAATACGGAAACACGCTGCAAATTCTCACAACACAACCAAACTCAGAAACGCGCTGCGAACACACGAACGCGCTGCAAACACACGAACGCGCTGCATATAGCACGGTCCACAACGGAAATGTTTCAGGGGGACCTCAAAAAGTGACGAACCCATCTGGGACCTGATTATTTTTTCAGTGGCTGTTGGTCAGAGCAGAGGTGTTATCGGTGAACTATCGCCTTTTAGTGATAGTATAGTATCACTTAAAGGTGATAGTGATATAAATAATCAGGTAATATAGTGATATAAATAATCAGGTCCCAGATGAGTTCGTCACTTTTTGAGGTCCCCCTGAAACATTTCCGTTGTGGACCGTGCTATATGCAGCGCGTTTGTTAGTTTGCAGCGCCCTCGTGTGTTCGCAGCGCGTTTCTGAGTTTGGTTGTGTTGTGAGAATTTGCAGCGTGTTTCCGTATTTGTGTTTGCGTTGCGAGGATTTGCAGCGCTTGTGTTGTCAAACTGATGAAGATGTTTTCTTAATTTGTTGTCGTTTTTTTCTGTTTGCATGTGTTTTCTTGTTTGCAGCGCGTTGGCCTCTCTCGGCCACCGTATAAAACGGTTTCAGGGTGTAAAAAAAATCATGAGGTAATGTTAAATTTCAGGTGAACTATTCCTTTAAGGATTTACACCACTATATTATAAATACTTTCTAAACACTGGATTATTTTGGTCACATCCACAATGACATGTTTGTAACTTAGTCAACATTATGTGCACAAAATATGCTGATACAGTCAAAATGCTTCATCAGAGAAACGCTGTTTTAGTCAATGACTAAAAAAGCCTAACGTTTCGTCCGAAACTAATATTTTGGGCTGCTAGAATTTAGGGCTGCAACGATTCGTCGACGTTGTCGACAAAAATCGATAATAGAAATAGTCGACAATGAATTTCATTGTCGATGTTGTCGCCAGACATGTTTTCTCTGACCGAGTGAGGCATCTCTCTGCCGAGAGTCGCACATAGGCATTAGCTTCTATGCTGAGCGATAACATACAGAAATGGCGGCGTCCAATGCACTGAATGCAGCAGCTGCGCGTACCAAAACACGCCCGTTTCACACATACTCCGTCTAAAGTGCGTATTTTTTTTCCACACCCATGTTAACGGATTACAACGTTCACAATGTACGGACTGTAAACGCGTTCTGTGTGAGCGCAAAACGAGTCCGTGCTGCTTCTGCACCGCATACGTAACGCACACGGACTGTAGACGCAATGCAGACTGAGTATGTGTGAAACAGGCATAAAGTTTGGGAGCATTTTAGCCTGCTACGGCGAATAAAAAGATTACCTGCATGGTTTGTAAAGCAGTCCTTGTGCATCACGGCAGCACCTCTGTGATGCGCGAACATTTAAAGAGAAAGCACGTCGGACAGTTAAATGAAACCAGTTTGGCTGGCCTCGGTAAGATTTAAATAACATGGAAGCCAATACGTTTTGTTTTGGATATACATGTTTGTTTACGGTATTATTGCTGCTGATGTGCCTGCCCCTGGTTTACAGGAAGAAAATGTTTACTTGATTTTAATTTATTTTTTCTTATAAAACAAATGTGCCTGTCCTTTAAAAAGATTATAGAGTTTCTTAATTTATGCATTTATGTCTGTACTGACCGATTACTGTGCCTAAATGGTTTTAGACAGGGCATTTTTATTTACTTTTAGTATGAATTGGCCTATCAGCAGCAAAGTTCAATGAAATATGCATTTTTCATTGAAGTACCCCCTTCTTTCTTGTATTTACTATAATTTTCCACATAATTAAAGCAATCTCATGCTGAATTTAAGAAAAATTGAATAATTATCCGATTAGTCGACTAATCGTTTCAATAGTCGGTGACTAGTCGACTATTAAAATAGTCGTTAGTTGCAGCCCTACTAGAATTTCAGTGCAAGAGTATGATCACTAAACATAACAGAAGATGCAATAAAAATTTAATTTTGGGTCAAATTTATAATATTCATCATAATACATGTACATGTTTTCCCATTTCTTTTTAGTATTGTAATCTCTGTGCCTGCACCATTTCTCTTGAGGGAATTAAGAGGCCCTTTAGGACAGAGTTAAGGGCCTCTTAGGTGTTTACTGAAGTGTCTGAGAGAACCATGAGCCTCATCTTCAAGATGATACCACACCAGAACAACTAAAGTGTGTACTCTAGGGTTCTTAGACAACCATTGAAGACGTGCAAGTCTGTTATCAGCTCCATGTAATAAGACAGACAGGGATGGAGAGGATAAGTGATGGTGGCCCCATCCAGCTCGCACAAGCTCACAGAGATCAATTAGAAATCTACCTGCCACAGACTAAGCGACTGGCTTTAATGGACAGCCATGGAAAGCACACAGAATATTTATAAATAAATCATCAGCTCAAGTAAAAGAGGGCTGAGTGCCTAGGAGAGTGAATGTTTCTCTGCCCACTATTATACCCACTGCCATGGAAACCATACAGCACATCAATAAATAAATAATCACATAAAGTGCTGCTCTGAATCATTCTTTCTCCCACTCTGGAGAATAGAGTGGAGGGCACAGGGAGGGGGTTCCACTTCCTCTTCAGACCGTTCAAAACACCCCAGACACAAATAAACATCTTCCTCTTCACATGAGTACTGTAATAAAAGGTGTCAACAAAAAAACAGCTTTTCCAAAGTTAAAGAGACCGACCACTCCAAAATGACAATTACGTCATCAATTATTAATGTCTGTATGGTTCCATGACTTTCTTTTATCTGTGAAACACAAAGAAGATGCTTTAAAGGGGTTAGTTCACCCAAAAATGAAAACTGTGTCATTAATGACTCACCCTCATGGTATTCCAAACCCATAAGACCTTCTTTTTATCTTCAGATCACAAATTAAAATATTTGTGATTAAATTCAAGAGCTCTCTGGCCCTCCAAACACAACAAGGGTCCTTTCACATTCAAGGCCTAGAAAGGTACCAAAAACACCTTCCTGGACCTTGAATGTGAAAGGACCCTTGCTGTCTACGAAGGGTCAGAGAGCTCTTGGATTTCATCAAAAATATTTTAATTTCTGTTCCAAAGACGAATTGAAGGTCTTACGGGTTTGGAACAACATGAGGGTGATTAATTTTTGGGTGAACTAACCCTTTAAAGAATGTTCACCATGAAACATAGCCATTATAAATGCTGAGCTATATAGCCAAATGATAGCCTTGTGTGAGGTATAGGCCATTATTCACAGAAAATTTACATTTGTGGTCACTATTCACTTTTAAGGGGTTTCATAAAAGTACAAAAGCCATAGGCTATGTGTTTTGAAAGTCACAAATTTCTTGGTAAACTATGTTATTTATTTTTTTCTAAGGAGCTTTCTTGATTAAATGTACAGTATGATTTTTAATGTATTTTAAAGAAGTTTCTTATGCTCATAAAGGGTGTGTTTATTTGATATAAAATACAGAAAAAAATTATATTGTGAATTATTATGATGATGTAAAATAATATACATTAAAAATCTAATTTATTTCTGTGATCAAAGCTGATATTTTTGCATCATTACTCCAGTATTCAGCGTCACATGATCCTTCAGAACGTTTCTGGAACCTGTTATACTTTTTTTTCAGAAATCTCTGATGAATGAAAAGTTCAAAAGAACAGCATTTATTCACAATAGAAATCTTTTCCAACAATATACACTACTGTTCGAAAGTTTGGGGTCAGTAAATGTTTATTAGTTCTTTTTTTGAAAGAAATTATATAATAATATTAGTGTTGCAATTTTACAGTTGTACTTAATTACTTGATTTTTTATTTTATAGCAGAGCAGTATTACTGCAATACATTTCTTCTTTAACCCTAAAAAGATGGTTTGAACTAAAAAAAAAAAAAAAAGGCTAATAAATAATAATTTTTTCAGCTTTTTAAAAATATTTGTATTCTTTATAGACCATTCCAGAACATTTAAAGGGGAAAAAAAAAAAATCACTTTTATACTTTTAGCAGTGTGTGGACACAACCACCCTACAATGATAAAAATCCATTCACTTCTTTTTTTCCGCAAAAGATCCCCAAAAAAACTAAACCGTATAAGCTGTTTTGATTTTCTGAGCATTATAATGTCATATTGCTCAGGCTCCGCCCACAACCACTGACGGACTGTCCAGTATTACATGGATTACTATATATCCTATATATCCACTATACTATATATCCACCCTCAGCCAACATAAGAGTCTTCATTTTCTCCTGACATCAGAGCCACTAAGAATGCATTGGATTTGTTTTGTTTTTGATGAGAACGCACCACTGAATGCACAAAAAAGGAAAAAGAGGGGTGGAGTGAGAAGTAGCTCATTATCATTTAAAGAGACATGCATCGAAATGGCTCGCTGTGAACAGAGCTGTTTTGACAAGGTAAAAAGGTGTTGTTGAATTTTAAATATAGCTATTCAAATCATCTGGTGATAATTTCCTATATTTTTTATATCGCAATATATATAGCAAGAAAAAAAAATCTAAATGCAATTTTTTTCCAATATGCATCCACATGCCGTTTCATTTTTGAAATAGCATTCTCTTTGGATGTCTTTCTTTATGGGCACTCAAGGGCAGGTACGACAGCAGTACGTCCTTCATAGGACATTTAGTGCTGTCTGCTTCCCATCCTGATCCCTGGCACTCATTAGCAAGACAAATCTACAACCCTCCAACGAGCTCATCACCTCGCCCTCCATCCACACAGACAGACAATGCTAATGCTGACACTCTACCACTCTTAAGTACTTCAAACAGAAATACGCCCAAACAAATAGACTATGAGCAAACTTTGGTCAATGGGAGGGGCAGCTTTGAAATACAACTAATTACCCTTTTAATTCCCTAGGCCCTCTGGGAAACCTATGGCATTTATTTAATGTCACTGACAATTACCCAGAATGGTTTATGTAGACTTGACGTTAAAGTTGCAAGAAATCAAAGTAACGTCAGATCGTTCTAGATCCTAAGCAGCATATTTTCCTCAAAAACAGAGTGAAAAGATCTAAAGGACTTTATAAAGAACAACCTGTTTTTCCTCTTTCATCCCCACCATTCACAAACTAATTTCCATCAAAATTTAAAGGAGGATTTATTCAGTATTGAACTGCTGATGTTTGCAGAACAGAGCTCTGGGAAGAGCATGTGCATTTGTAATAAAACAGTTGGAGATGGAGATCAAGGGGTCTTCTACGTGTTTAGGCATGCTTAAACAGTTTGAACTGGAGCCTTCTGCTGAAAACCAAGCCTAGAGCTGATTCCTGTAGCGGTTGGTATTGGTCTGTCAAGTATCAGTCCTGACTCAAGGGCTCCCAACGCATCTTTGTCGCTTTGTGAGAGCTGATCTAACACCCCAGCAGGGAGGTCACCTAACCCTATTAGAAAACTGCTGGAGATTAACTGCTTTTTTATTTTTCTGTATAATCCAAAATTCAGGTAGTCTCCTTGATGTCACAGTAAGATCTAAAAAAATTTTTAAACAAATCATATAGTACAAAGAGCCTGTTGTTGTTATTTAGTTCGGGGCTAGTTTTCTCCACAATTCTGAATCACGTTTCAAAGCTAAAGCTTCTTAAACACATTCATATGCTGCAATGGTTCTGGAAGCTTGAAAGCCATAATCCACAGTGGTAAAGACACCACGTGAGCAATGCCTGAGTTTGTTTTTGTATCACTTTACAGGATTAGTTCACTGCTGAATTAAAATTTCCTGATAATTTACTCACCCCCATGTCATACGAGATGTTCATGTCCTTCTTTCTTCAGTTGAAACGAAATTAAGGTTTTTGAGGAAAACATTGCAGGATTTTTCTCCATATAGTGGACTTGAATAGGGATCAATGGGTTGAAGGTCCAAACTGCAGCTTCAAAGCACGATAAGGTTCTTATTTAGTAAAGCGATCAGTCATTTTGTGTATATAAAAAAAGGATATATTGTATATTTAACAACAAATGCTCGTCAACTAGCTCTACAACTTGTCTACAACAATCACATTGGAAAGGCCACACACGGTTAGTTCTTTGCTGTGTACTTCAGTTCAAAAAGGTAGAGTAGGACAAAAACTCCATTTCATTTTCTTGTAAAGGTGGTTTGACTTTCTTTGCATGTTCCCTTTGTAAGTACTTCGGCCTACGTCACGCGTGACCTTTCCAATGTGACTACATAATGCATGTCGCGGACACAGAGCTAGTGCAAGATGAGCATTTGTGGTTAAAAAGTATACATATATATATATTTTTTTTAGAAAATCACAGATTAATTCGCTAGATAAGACCCTTACTCCTCAGCTGGGATCGTGTCGAGCCCTTTGAAGCTGCACTGAAACTGCAATTTGAACCTTCAAACTGTTGGCCACCATTGAAGTCCACTATATGAAGAAAAATCCTGGAATGTTTTCCTGCAGAAAGAAAGACATGAACATCTAGGATGACACTGTATTAAACATTGGAGTAAATTTAATTCTGGAGTGAACTAATCCTTTAAATCAGAAAAATGTTTTCAATTTCCTGATCAGTGTAGTCAAAGTCCATTTAAACATGCAAATTTTACATACAAATGCATTCCTAAATTACAAAAATGCTTCCAACTTTATATAATTTGTCTGCAGAGCCTCTAATTCATCTCAAATTGAATGCAGCGGTTTAGAAACAAGTAAATGTGGCGTAAAATTGTCTTGTTTTTTTTTTCATTCAGGCTTTCAACGTTTTGGTGCTTTCATGACAAGATTTGGTTGCTAAATGGAACACAGTTTAAACTCTGTTGGCAATATTTGCATATATTCACTATTATTAGGAGAAACATTACTTCATTTTCTGACTTAATCTGCGAATGAACACTACACCAATTAAATGTTGTTAATGCAAGCTGTGCAATGTGGAATTTTTGTTTTTATTGTATACTATATGATTTTATAAGTGTCTTAACTGTCACTTTTGAGTTTATACTATAAAAGTATACTATAAATAAATTTAAAAATAATAATAATAACTGACCCTAAACTTTTGGTAATGTATGCTAGTTGATAAAAACAGGAGTATATATTTAGTATTTGTCATTTATCATTGCTCCAAATGCTCTCAGTGTAGATGCATATTACAACTGATTCTCGGCCGCTATGATTTTCACGATGTGGAAAACGCGGACGGAATCGTGGAATCCAGTCATAAAAACTGAATTTACTGTATAACACGGAATGTCACAGAATTTGCCAAATTTTGGATAAATAAATCAAAAGTAGGTTAGTACATTTCAATAATAATTTTATACAATTTAAATATGAATCCTGCATGTTTTGTGTCTCTGTGCGAATGAATGAATTACTAAACACATACTAAAGTCTCTCCCTCCTCAATATATGAGTAGATGAGCACATAAACAATCTCTAGAACTGCTCTGAGAGTCACTTCATGAGCATTTTACAATTTCTTTTGAGAAAAACTGTCAAAAAAAGGTCTTCACAGCAACCTGTCAAAATAAAGGTTCAGTTTAACTTGAAGAAACTGTGACAGAAATATATTACTTAATATAATGCTAGTGGTACTACTAATAAAATATTAAACATTACTTTTAGGAAATGTTTACCAGAAAATAATTAATTCAAAATTTTAAAATTAAATAAATAAATAAATAAATATATAGAGAGAGAAAAAAAAAAAGACAAACGGATTTCATACGGCCTTAAAAATTTCATTTTTGTTAAACTTTTAATAAATTGCTGTTCAACAATTTAAAAGTTTCATGATTTCAATTAATAAGACTAGAAAAATTTAAATGGAATAAATTAATTTGGAAAAATTCAATGAATTAGACTTGTTTTTGATTATTACAATTTAATGAAACCATTAAAATGGAATTCAAGAAAACAGAATTTGGTAAAAATAAAATACAACTGAATTTGAGAAGAAGAAAAAAAGACGAACGGATTTCATACGGACATAATTTCATTTTTGTTAAACGTTTAATAAATTGCTGTTCAACTGTTTAAAAATTTCATGATTTCAATTAATTAAGACATGCTTTTTGACAAATATTTGTTTTATTTAACCATTAGAACAGAGTCTAGAAAAATTTAAACTGAAAAAAAAATGAATTTGGAAAAATTAAATTAATCAAACTTGTTTTTGATTATTACAATTTAACGAAACCATTAAAATGGAATTCAGAAAGCACAGAATTTGGTTAAAAAAAATAAAAATACAACTGAATTTGAGAAAAAAAAAAACCAAATGGATAGCATACAGCCTGAAAAATGTCATTTTTGTTAAACGTTTAATAAATTGCTGTTCAACTGTTTAAAAGTTTCACGATTTCAATTAATTAAGACATGCTTTTTGACAAATATTTTTTTTTTATTTAACCATTAGAACAGAGTCTAGAAAAATTTAAATGGAAAAAATTTAAAAAGATTTCATAGGGCCCTAAATTGAATCTCTCTCTCTTGTAGTGTGGACAGACTTTATAAAAAAAAAGAGAATTCTGATTTGTTGCATCCCTCACATGCAATGCAGATACAGAAGCAACAAAACTGTAGTCCTATAGTCTGCATCACTTTGGTAATGAAAGTGAAAAACATAAATAACCAGAAGTGTTAATAAAAAGCGCTGTAAATAGCTGTAACTTTTGGCAAGATATGTTCATATAGGCCTGAAACAAACACCCACCAATAAATAAGATATCAGCAGGGTTTCCATTTCTTAGAGCTTTACATGGTAGTGGCATACAGGCATTCAGACATACAAGCCGGCACACAATCTTCACAGCGTGCTGTCTGGACTTCGTCCCGTGTCATTGTCACACCCTACAGTCTCAATTAAACACACCCTGTTTATTCACACAGGAGTGACCAACACAATGGCAGCTATTGTGACCAGAATGACACTGGCTATGGTACTGGGGGGGGGGGGGGGGAGCTCTCCTCATCAAGGCACTGCCTGACATTAGCATCACTGTCAATGGACAGAGAGGGGCCCTAACTGCCCGCCGGCTGCTCTACGGACTTAAATCTTTCAGAAAGGAGCCGAAGGTTACTAAACGAGTAGGAGTGTGACAGACCAAGCCTAAGAACACAAGGTTGAGTTGGGGGTTGGGGTGGGCATGAGGTCTGACACGGTCCAGGCAAATGAAGGGAAAAAAAGCACACATTTGCAACTGAAATCCAAAGTAGTCGCCTATATTTGATTACCACGCCCCGGTGTCACCATGTAGCCATGGCAACCACAGCGTTATAGCCTCCTGGGGATGTGAGTTGCGCCTCCTGGTCTAACGTTGAGGGCATCGAGGAACAAAAAGAGGCTAACAGCAGATGAGAAATATGTGCAGCTGGAGGTATAATGAGAGGATGGAAGGAGGAGGGGTCAACGAACAAAGGCATTGTCGTTACAGCTTGGATATAAGTTTGATTTGCTTTTCAATTGAGTTTGGAAATGCTGATGAGTTTTAGTAAAAAAGAAAACACTGCAGTGAGCATTCGGCTTGTATAACAAAACATGCTCGACTGTCTTTGGAGGAAAGCAACTGCATGTTCGTTTACATGTTATGCCACTCAACCAGGAAAGGTTGCCAAACGTAAATTTGTGGTTTTGAGACGAAACTTGGTGTTTTTTTAAACCCCTCTTGCAGTGAAAATAAAGACTCCACTCTGTGGAGTCTGTGGTGCAAAAGTGCATCTTTCTTAGGCTGAAAGCCAGTTTTTGTCTATTGATTAAACTATTGTTGACTGCTTAACACTTTTTTTTTTTTTCATTGCCATGCACTCAAAATACTTTGTTTGTAAACTAGGGTTAAAGCTTGATGGCAGTTGTAAATTAATAAAATAATGAAAAAATATATTTAAAATCTATACATGTTCCTTCTTTATTTTTATTATATTTTTGGCTGCAAGGTTCAACCAGGTTTGGATGCCTTGATAAATTAAATAATAAACAATAAATGTATAAATTAAATATATTTAATTCCTTTATTTTTATTTTATTTTAAACAAAAAAATAAAACTTGCAATTTGGCTGCAAGGTTCAACCAGGTTTGGATGTCTTTATAAATAAAATAAAATAAAATAAAATAAAATAAAATAAAATAAGGTTAAACCAGGTTTGGATGCCTTGATAAATAAGATAAAAACAATAAATGTATATAATGAAATAAATATATCTATATTTAATTAATTCAAAACGACAATAAAATGTGTTTTGGCTGCAAGGTTCAACCAGGTTTGGATGTTTCTTATAAATAAAATAATCAATAAAAAATGTATAAAATAAAATATTTTTAATTCCTTTATTTTTAATTGATTAAAAATTACAATAAATGTGTGTTTTGCCTGCAAGGTTTAACCCGGTTTGGATGTTTTTATAAATAAAATTATCAATAAAATAAAATCAGTCTTTGGCTGCAAGGTTCAACCAAGTTTGAATGTCTTGATATATAAAATAATAAACAATAAAGGTATTAAATAAAACTAATACATTTAATTCCTATATTTTATTGTATTCAAAATGACAATAAAATGTGTGTTTTGGCTGCAAGGTTCAACCAGGTTTGGATCTTTTTATAAATAAAATAATGAATGGAAAAAAAAATTGTCTTTGGCTGCAAGGTTCAAACTGATTTGGATTTTTTGATAAAACAATAAACAATAAATGTATAAAATAAAATATTTAATTCCTTAATATTCCTTAATAATTCCTTTTATTGAAAACAACAATAAAATGTGCGTTTTGGCTGCAAGGTTCAACCTGGTTTGGATGTCATGATAAAATGAGCATTAAATGCATAAAATAAAATATTTAATACCTTTATTTTATTTTATTGAAAACGACAATAAAATGTGCGTTTTGGCTGCAAGATTCAACCAGGTTTGAAAGTCTTTATGAATAAAATAATCAATAAAATAAAATAAAATCAGTCTTTGGCTGCAAGGTTCAACCAGGTTCAGATGTCTTGATAAATAAAATAATAAACACATAAAATAAATTTCTTTAATGCCTTTTTATTTTATTCAATACAACAATAACATTTGCATTTTGGCTGCAAAATTCAACCAGGTTTGACTGTCTTGATAAATAAAATAGACAATAAATGTTAAAAAAAATTAACATATTAAATTCTTATATTTTATTTTATTCAAAACGACAATAAAATGTGCGTTTTGGCTGCAAGATTCAACCAGGTTTGGAAGTCTTTATGAATAAAATAATCAATAAATGTAAAAAAAATTAACATATTTAATTCTTATATTTTATTGTATTCAAAACGACAATAAAATGTTTGTTTTGGCTGCAAGGTTCAACCAGGTTTGGATCTTTTTATAAATAAAATAATGAATAAAAAAAACAGTCTTTGGCTGCAAGGTTCAACCTGGTTTGGATGTCTTGATAAAATAAACATTAAATGTATAAAATAAAATATTTAATTCCTTTATTTTTATTTTATTGAAAACAACAATAAAATGTGCGTTTTGGCTGCAAGATTCAACCAGGTTTGGAAGACTTTATGAATAAAATAATCAATAAAATAAAACCAGCCTTTGGCTGCAAGGTTCAACCAGGTTCGGATGTCTTGATAAATAAAATAATAAATATATAATTTTTTTTTTTTTTTTTTTTTTCAAAACGACAATAAAATTTGCATTTTGGCAGCATGGTTCAACCAGGTTTGGGTGTCTTGATTAATAAAATAATAAAATATAAATGTATACAATAAAACAAATCTTTCTCTCTCCCTGTATATATATATATATATATATGTGTGTGTGTGTGTGTGTGTGTGTGTGTGTGTGTGTGTGTGTGTGTGTGTGTGTGTTGTACCTTGCAGAGTGAGAGTTTAAATAATTTTAGCTGCATTTCTCATTTCTTCAGCTTTTGTGGGACAGCAACTGCATACAGCCAAGAGCCAGATCTTATCTATCATTGTGAGAGTCATAATGAGACTAATTAATTTCCCGTTTAATGCCAGGAGAGAAGCAATAAGCAAGGGATCATTTGCTGTGTCCTACAAAAGCCCTCCAGAGAAAACAGCACTGCACAGACACTATTGCCATTCACTACATTAGCGCAGGATTCGCTACTAATGAAGTCTCTTTAGGCACTTGTGCCCTTTCAGATGCAGCTAGCTATGCATCTGAATTCTGTACACTGTGGATGCAGCTAATGTGGCCATACTGCAAATAAAAGCAAATACATGACAACCCTGTTAACAACACAGACACCCTTTTCACTGCCTACGCAACCTGACCTGAATGAGTCTACAGTCTAAAGTGCAAAAGTAGACAGCAGAACTAAATAATGTGCTCATGTGACACGCTGCTCAGAGTTGTGTACTCGTCCCTAAGCACAGCTATGCGTTCACTCGGACCACGTGTCAATGTCACTCAGACGTTATCTACCGCCGGAAATAATGAGTGCACGTCCGCGTCAGAACATCCCATTTCATCAACAAGTCACGAGCAAAACTACCAGTCCTTTGCTTTCGTTCTCAACGAATGCTTATGTACAACCACAACAAGTAACAAGGCAAAACAAAACACTAGAAAATAACAGCCCCCACCCTCACATCTCGTGTTACATAGTTGCCCTAGATTCTCACTACTCGCCACAAACTGAATATATATATATTTGTAACCTTCAACTGTAACCTTTAGCATTACTCTGTTGTTATAGGCGACTATCGCGCATTCGATTAACGTTCTATTCGAATGTTGTTTTTATTTGGCGCTTTCGATTTTAAAGGCACTTTCGCGCCGGCTGACGTTTAAATTCGAATTGTATTTAAAATATGTTTTATGACAGCATATCTGTCGTGCGTTCTGAAACTTCCGCAGATAATGTCACAAGAACGCTGGCCAGTCTTTAGAACGAGGATCTTCAGTTAGCGTCAAGCTAATGCGTGGCTTTAAAGCAAAGCTTCGCGGTGAGAATCTGCACAGCTAGCGAAATAAAACAGCCAAGAAAAAGTCGCTGGATATGTTTTGGGGTTGAAGTATTCATTCAGAAAAAGTGTACGGATACGACTGGAATGTGCTTGGTTTAATGTCTCGTGTCAGCTCGACGGCAAACGCATGCATTTTACTCAACTAAGTTAGCTAGCAAGATCACATGGTGTAAAATGTTCATAAATGTATTCTATCAATAAAACAGACGGGTGTATATTTAAATACGAAAGATGAATCAAAGAAATATTCGTTTAAAAAACGTAAACACCAAAAGTAGGGAGGTCAAGAGACACGTTTTATACTTGTCATCTGGTTAATAACGCGCTGACATATAAGATTTCCCCTCAAATGAATAACACCGAAAAGCGTTTACTTACATTCGTGCATTCTACTGTCGCGTCCGACGACAAAAGCTCCCGTGCTTTCATGCAGTAGCCTTTCGCTTGCGCTGTGTCAAAAGATCAGCAGCTGCTTCCTCCATCCACGCAGCGCGGAGATCACGCCGCACGGCAACGCTTCCGTACCCCCCCTACCGTCGCCAAGGCAACAGGGCCACTTCAGCCAATCACACCCCCTCCTCTCCGATATCCCCCTGACAACTGCCGCATCGCAGTAGCACTTTTTTAGCAAACCTAAGCAATTGCGTTCAGCATGCGCTCCGCGTTGCACCACGTTATTCATTCGTTCGTGAGAGGTTTGTGACGAAAAAAATGGGTGGTATTTCAAAGGCTTTCGCTTAAACCAGTCAGTGTAGAGTCAGACATTTTGACGTCATATTCTCATTGAGAATTTGCTTCATATTTAATGGCTTTAGTAACTTAGACGGCGTTTGACCACCAACCAGCTTACGCTGGAAACGAGGTCAGATGCTGTTGCGTCATTAGCGGGGGAGTCCTGGAGGCTCGTCGTCCAATCGTAAGCTACTTCGCGGTGTGAAGTAGAGGTACTTAAAAGTTACCAACTTATATAAGTATTGTCCTCCAATGAGATTTTAAACTCGCTGGAAAGTCATAAAGTACTATACTTTTTATATTTTCTCTTTTTTCATCTATTAAAAATTCAACCCTTTCAGACTGAAATATTTAACCCTTTCTTGGTTCATTTCAATTCCTAATGCAGTCTTAAAGGCATAGTTTACCAAAAAATGAAAATGACCCCATGATTTACTCACCCTCAAACTATCTTGGGTGTATATGACTTTCATATTTCAGATGAATACAATTGGAGTTATATTAAAAAATGTCCCGGCTCTTCCAATCTTTTTAATCGCAGTGAATGGGTGTTAAGATTTTGAAGTCCAGAAAACTGCATCCATCCGTTATAAAAAGTGCCCCAAGCTGCTCTGGTGGGTTAATAAAGGCCTTCTGAAGTAAATTAATGCATTTGTGTAAAAAAAAAAAATATTTAAAACTTTATAAACTGTAATCTATAGCTTTTGCTAAATGTTGTACGTGTGTTTATGAGAAAGTGGCATTCCAGCAAATGACAAAGGACGTAGGTAAGAATATGTTAGTCTTGTGAAAACCAGGTTTTGTTTACAAAGGAAAACCAGTCTACTCTTGGCTTATATCGAAATCCTCAGGCATTTTTCTTCACAAATCCTTGATTTGTACTTCTAATTCATGACCGTTATTTGTTTTGCTTTTTTCTCTGTGCTTCCGCGTTCGTCACATGTTCGTCTTTGTCCTATGTCGTATGCTGGAGCGCCGCTCTCTTGTAACCACGTGTATGACAATAAGTGGAAGCTAGAGATTGTGGTTTATAATGTTTTAAATATGGACATTTTTCTTGGACAAACACATTAATTCGCTTTAGAAGGCCTTTATTAACGACCTGAAGCGTGTGGAGTACTTTTATGATGGATAGACGCACTTTATTGGACTTCAGAATCTCAACAGCCATTCACTGCCATTATAAAGCTTGGAAGAGCTTTTTTAATATAACTCCAATTGTATTTGTGTGAAAGTGGTGATTTGCATTTTTGGGTGAACTATCCCTAATAATCAGTGAATAAACAAAATAGTGATGTTTTAGTTATTTCTAATTTGCATTGTACATTATAGTTTATAATACCCATTACATCTAGTAGTTTTGTAGTAGCAAAGAGTAAATATCGTTAAATCTAAAAGGATTAATTGTAAGCCCTAAATGCAGGTTACCAGGCCTGCATTATCTAATTAAATAATTAGAAAGAAGTAAAAGTGTATTAACTGTAGCCTCATTACAGGAGATGTTTATGCAACCAATCTATTCATGTTGCTTTCCAATCACATGATTGATTTATGGCACTGAGGTGGACTGAAGGAGGGTCTGTCAGCGTCTTCAGCAGAGGACAGTGAGGACTAAGTTGAGACCAGATACAACACGCTAACTTCATTCCCAAGGATCTTAAGGTATTGATTTTAAGTATTTGTTTATTTATTTCTAATTTTAACATTATGTCAAGCACATTTCATAGAAGACACTGGGCTGTTCACTGCAAATCATGAATTTTCCAATAATTTTATCAAATGTTAAAGGAATAGTTTAACTAAAAATGAAAAATGGTTGAGAATTTACTCACTCTCGGGCCATTCAAGATGTAGATGAGTTTGTTGCTTCAGCACAACAGATTTGGAGAAGTGTATCATTTATCACTTGCTCACTGATGAATCCTCTGCAGTGAATGGGTGCCGTCAGAATGAGAGTTTAAATAGCTGATAAAAACATCACAGAAATCCACAAGTAATCTTTTTGACTCCAGTCCACCAATTATTGCATTGTGAAGCTGCATGTTTGTAAAAAACAAATCAATAATTAAGATGTGTTACTGTGAACCATTGCTTCTGGCAAAAATACCAGTCCATAATCAATAACACTTTCTCCAGTGAAAAAGTCTATAACCTGTTATCTTCTCACATCAGAATTTGTTTGTAACTGTTTTGTCTGTTTTAGCTTTTAAGATGTGATTGTTCTGTGCATATTTCTCTCCTGATTCAGACAAGATGATTTTTCACTGAAAAAAAGCAATATTATTGATATAACTGAATAATAAAAATGCCTCAATCATGTGTTAACACAAAGTTTTGGTTCACAAGACATTAATTGATGGATTGGAGTCCATGTGGACTACATGCAGATTATTGTGATGTTTTTATCAGCTGTTTGGACTCTCATTCTGACGGCACCCATTCACTGCAGAGAATCTATTGGTGAGCAAGTGATGCTACATTTCTTAAAATCTATTTTGATGAAGAAACAAACTCATCTACATCTTGGATGGCCTGAGGGTGAGTACATTTTCAGCCAATTTTTCATTTTTGGGTAAACTATTCCTTAAATGTGTTTGCATATGCAAATGCGTCACTTTTTCACCCCAAAGTGAAAAAACATGTGCCATGTTTTTCCACATCATAATTACAACTCTATTTTAAAAAAAGCAAGGCTTTTAAGGAATGCTTTTCGTTTTGTAATGCGTCCAATGTGTCAGTGTGTCAGTGTGGTGTTACTTTATTGCACGTATAATCACGTGTTAATTCCAGATAAGGACGTAACCACACATTCCAAACTGAGGGTAGACAAATGTAAAAGTTGAAGCCATTGAAAACCCTAATTGATATGTACCCATCAGTGTCTATGGCTGGGGTTATAGCTTGGTGAAATGTGTAATTTATTTCCCTCATATCACTTAGTTTTATAAGATGTAGGTGTGGGTCACGTCAGTTAGACTTTAGTTGTGGCCTACTTGTTTTTTCTGTGTCAGAACAGGTCATCCAGTTTAATATACAATCCAGTTCCACACATTTCCCTAGATAAGCAGTTCAAGGCTGTAAGTATGTGTAAACACTACGCACTTCTATTTATTTGGCTTTAAACGTCTGAACTGCCTACCAGTCATGTGTCTAAAATACTTTTTATTAATTTCAGTTTTTAGTTATGAATAATGTAAGCACAATTTTGTGTGTATTATTAGTACTGGTAGAATAGTAGTGACCTGAACAAAAGTGTGGGATACTACAGACGTGGCCAAAAGTTTTGAGAATTACATAAATATTGGAAATTGGAAAAGTTGCAGCTTAAGTTTTTATAATAGCAATTTGCATATACTCCAGAATGTTATGAAGAGTGATCAGATGAATTGCATAGTCCTTCTTTGCCATGAAAATGAACTTAATCCCGAAAAAACTTTCCACTGCATTTCATTGCTGTCATTAAAGGACCTGCTGAGATCATTTCAGTAATCGTCTTGTTAACTCAGGTGAGAATGTTGACGAGCACAAGGCTGGAGATCATTATGTCAGGCTGATTGGGTTAGAATGGCAGACTTGACATGTTAAAAGGAGGGTGATGCTTGAAATCATTGTTCTTCCATTGTTAACCTGCAAAGAAACGCATGCAGCCATCATTGCGTTGCATAAAAATGGCTTCACAGGCAAGGATATTGTGGCTACTAAGATTGCACCTAAATCAACAATTTATAGGATCATCAAGAACTTCAAGGAAAGAGGTTCAATTCTTGTTAAGAAGGCTTCAGGGCGTCCAAGAAAGTCCAGCAAGCGCCAGGATCGTCTCCTAAAGAGGATTCAGCTGCAGTGCAGAGCTTGCTCAGGAATGGCAGCAGGCAGGTGTGAGCGCATCTGCACGCACAGTGAGGCCAAGACTTTTGGAAGATGGCCTGGTGTCAAGAAGGGCAACAAAGAAGCCACTTCTCTCCAAAAAAAACATCAGGGACAGATTGATCTTCTGCAAAAAGTATGGCGAATGGACTGCTGAGGACTGGGGCAAAGTCATATTCTCCGATGAAGCCTCTTTCCGATTGTTTGGGGCATCTGGAAAAAGGCTTGTCCGGAGAAGAAAAGGTGAGCGCTACCATCAGTCCTGTGTCATGCCAACAGTAAAGCATCCTGAGACCATTCATGTGTGGGGTTGCTTCTCATCCAAGGGAGTGGGCTCACTCACAATTTTGCCCAAAAACACAGCCATGAATAAAGAATGGTACCAAAACACCCTCCAACAGCAACTTCTTCCAGCAATCCAACAACAGTTTGGTGAAGAACAATGCATTTTCCAGCACGATGGAGCACCGTGCCATAAGGCAAAAGTGATAACTAAGTGGCTCGAGGACCAAAACGTTGAAATTTTGGGTCCATGGCCTGGAAACTCCCCAGATCTTAAAACTTGTGGTCAATCCTCAAGAGGCGGGTGGACAAACAAAAACCCACTAATTCTGACAAACTCCAAGAAGTGATTATGAAAGAATGGGTTGCTATCAGTCAGGATTTGGCCCAGAAGTTGATTGAGAGCATGCCCACTCGGTCCTGAAAAAGAAGGGCCAACACTGCAAATATTGACTCTTTGCATAAATGTCATGTAATTGTCGATAAAAGCCTTTGAAACGTATGAAGTGCTTGTAATTATATTTCAGTACATCACAGAAACAACTGAAACAAAGATCTAAAAGCAGTTTGGCAACAAACTTTGTGAAAACTAATATTTGTGTCATTCTCAAAACTTTTGGCCACGACTGTAGATACAGATATCCTGCTGATTTTGTATGTTTGCCGACTAACAAAGAAAAGATCAGTCTATCATTTTAATGGTAGGTTCATTTTAACAGTGAGAGACAGAATAACAATAAGACAAATATATTTCAAAAAAGTTATAAATTGATTTACATTTTAATGAGTGAAATAAGTATTTGATCCCTTATCGATCAGCAAGATTTCTGGCTCCCATGTGTCTGTTATACAGGTAACAAGGTGAGATTAGGAGCACTCTCTTAAAGGAGTACTCCTAATCTCAGTTTGTTACCTGTATAAAAGACACCTGTCCACAGAAGCAATCAATCAGATGCCAAACTCTCCACCATGGCCAAGACCAAAGAGCTGTCCAAGGATGTCAGGGACAAGATTGTAGACCTACACAAGGCTCGAATGGGCTACAAGACCATCATCAAGCAGCTTGGTGAGAAGGTGACAACAGTTGGAAGAAACACAAAATAACTGTCAGTCTCTCTCGGTCTGGTGCTCCATGCAAGATCTCACCTCGTGGAGTTTCAAAGATCATAAGAACGGTGAGGAATCAGCCCAGAACTACACTGGAGGATCTTGTCAATGAGCTCAAGGCAGCTGGGACCATAGTCACCAAGAAAACAATTAGTAACACTCTACGCCGTGAAGGACAGAAATCCTGCAGTGCCCGCAAGGTCCCCCTGATCAAGAAAGCACATCTACAGGCCTGACTGAAGTTTGCAAACAAACATCTGAATGATTCAGAGGAGAACTGGGTGAAAGTGTTGTGGTCAGATGAGACCAAAATCAAGCTCTTTGGCATGAACTCAACTCGAATGCTGCCTGTGACCCCAAGAACACCATCCCCAGTCAAACATGGAGGTGGAAACATGCTTTGGGGGTGTTTTTCTGCTAAGAGGAGGGGACAACTGCAACGCATCAAAGAGACGATGGACAGGTCATGTATTGTCAAATCTTGGGTGAGAACCTCCTTCCCTCAGCCAGGGCATTGAAAATGAGTCGTGGATGGTTATTCCAGCATGACAATGACCCAAAACACACCAAGGCAACAAAGGAGTGGCCCAAGAAGAAGCACATTAAGGTCCTAGATTGGCCTAGCCAGTCTCCAGACTTTAATCCCATAGAAAATCTGTGGAGGGAGCTGAAGGTTTGAGTTGCCAAACATCAGCCTTAAATCCTTAATGACTTGGAGAGGATCTGCAAAGAGGAGTGGGACCAAATCCCTCCTGAGATGTGTGCAAACCTGTGGCCAACCACAAGAAACGCCTGACCTCTGTGATTGCCAACAAGGGTTTTGCCACCAACTACTAAGTCATGTTTAGCGAAGGGGTCAAATACTTATTTAACTTATTAAAATGCTGATCAATTTATAACTTTTTGAAATGTGCTTTTTTAGATTGTTTTGTTATTCTCTCACTGTTCAAATAAGCCTACCATTAAAATTATAGACTGATTATTTCTTTGTCAGTGGGCAAATGTACAAAATCACCAAAGGATCAGGTTTTTTTTAAACCTCTGATCTAAAAACAAATCTAATAGATTTAGGCCACATACAACCTTTGAACACAGATGATCTATTATCTCATCTAAAACAAAAACATGCAAAATAAAGAACACACATTAAATACTTGAAACCTGAGTGCGTCAACATGCCACAAAATATCTAAAAATCAATGCAGTTGAGCAGATTTCCAACTCTGAAAGGTTTTAGGTTGTTTGCCTATAGATGGCGCATATTTACCCAGGAATTGTGGAAAGCACAGGGTTCATGAATTCAGTCAATAACGACTTATTCTTATCAGACTAGATAAAGCACACAGCTGTAAAAGTCTCCTATAGCACAAGGTGCTTCTTCGAGCACCTTGCCTACGGTATTTGCTCAAGTCGAGTATCTGCATTAGGTTATTACAGGAAGGCGACACCTGCAATCAGGGTGGCTTTGTCTTATAATAACTGTAATCGAATCATGTTGAACAAGCTCTTGAAGGTAGTATACTATACTGTTCAACTACAGTGACAGATGTTAGGGGTTTTATCAGAAGGTAGTGCAAACTATAAAGCAGGTGATTAAAACAGCAAACTTCCTGTCAAAGGTATCATCAGGACAAAACCAAGCACAACCAGTGTTGATCTAATAAAGTTTATTTTCTTAAAAATGACCAGTTTCTGTTCTTTTCTAGGAAATTAAACCCTTTTTAAATTCATACTAGCATCTACATAATGGTTATTGAAGACTTCACAATATATTAAGTCTAGATGTTATGGTACACATGCATAAAATTCAGGCTGCATGAGAAGCCACAGTCACCACATTACACATAGATGAAGTTTGAGGGGCAAAAAGACAATGGGGCTGTAGAGATACTTGTCTCAGCTTCGAAGAGGCCAGAGGCCTCCGATATAACCAACTCTAGCAAGGCTTTTCAAATGCTATTGGACTTAAAACAGGCACAAGTCAGGCCACGGGCCCAAAAGAATGCAATAAAAATGCTTTTAAAAGTCAACAGGCATTTTCAGGATGCTATGACCACATGGACAAAAAATTAACTGAATGAAAATGCTCTGGAATTGTTTTTAATAGAAAATTCTCTTTACATTCTGTGTAAGATTAACCAACATGTTTCAGAATTCTTTGGGCCCTTGGTTAACACTTCAAACCGCTTGGAGATTAAAGCTCCAAATATTTAGAAAGGGAACTTGAGAAGGAGAAAGATAAATACAACAGGCAAAAATAACCCTTTTTCTAATTATGGCAGCAAAAAAAGGTGATGCTAACATTTTTGAACCTGCACAACCGTAAGTTCCACACTTCAATCGCTCATATAAACTTAAGTCACCTCATAAAAAAAATAAAAAAAAAATGCTGGAGGACAATTTAGTGTTAGTTTTCTGATCGTTTCTTTGTTATTCCTCTTTCACAGAAAGAACTTATATGCTGAGACATGAGTATGATTACAGCAAGCCTAATGTGTGCTAACAAAAATATTAATAACAATAATAATAATAATAATATATAATAAAATAAAAGACATTCAAATACAGTAAGATTTTTTTTTTGCCTGAAAATACAAAACTACATGAGAAAGCATTAAAATCATATTTGTAGATCAGAAACACATATTAACATATTAAAAAAAAAGCAAGTGCTAATCACATTGTTTTTTTTTTTTCTTTTGTTAATTTTTTATATCATACATATATTTCAGCACATCTGCTGTCAAAAAACAGTCGCCGGAAGCCATAATGCCATGGCTCTGCCTCTAATCCGAGAAACCACGATCTGTAGCTCCTAGTGGCTCGGGTCGCGGTCTGATCTGTACAAAAACTGCAGCAGAACTCGTCTTGAATCTCCACGTAGCACTGAAGTTGCACAGGGCAGGGCGCACGGCATTGGATTTTGCGATTGGAAGGACCAAAGAAAGTCTACTCCCCTCCCGAACTCAACACCGCTGTGGCGCCCACCTCCATAATCTCCAGAATCCTGAGTCAACATATTGCTTCACAATATTTCACTCTTCCAAATCACCCATCACGCTCCCAACCAGAAGTGAAGAGAACTCCTTGCATCCAAACATCTTCTCAGTTAGCAATATACAAGAGAGTCTGCACCAGCTTTACACGGCTTCGGAGTTCTGCGTTTCACCTTTCCAAAGATAGTTTCTCTTAAAATGATTAATTTCAAAGTCTGACAGTTTTAGTTTTCCACACACACGTCGCACACCAGGTCTCTCTCTGGCCCAGAAATGGCAGGCGCTCTGGATTTGTAGGCAGGTAAGATAAAGGCCAGGGTGCTGTGATGGAGGTTGAGCTTGATCTCAGTTGTGCTGTAATGTGTTGGATTCTATGGGAGGTGCAGAGTCATACAGAGTGTCCGTGTCATGGGTCGGCTCTCCGGCCAATGTGCAAGGATTGGACAATGTACCCGCGCCACAGTCACAAAAAAACCTGGATAGGACAGATTACAAAAGGGATTAGAACAGATTAATCCATGCATCCACTAAATCCTAAAGAAACATTTTAATTCTGCAATTCACCCGGAACTATAGCTATTCCTGTGAGCTATAGCTTTTTCTTAAAAATGTATCAGTTTTGCAAAAATATTAAGCAGCACAACTGTTTTCTATAAAAGCTTGTTTCAATCAATCAATAAATAAAGTGGTTTCCCATTAAAAAAAAAGCAATTGTGACTTTTTCTCTCAAAGTTTTCTCACAATTCTGAGAAAAAGTCAGAAATGTGAGAAAGCGCAATTGTCTTTTTATTTTTATTCTATAGTGGATACAAGAAACAATTTAGAAATGTAAGTTCAGAATTGTGAGATGTAAATTCGTAATTTCAAAAAGAAAAATATAATAATAAATTAATAGTTAATAAAATTAACTTTTTATCCCAATGACTTTTCTATGGAAGCCTGTTCTCGCCACTGAATGAAAAAATGACAAGTAATTGCGTTTTTTGCAATTCAGACTTTTTTTTTCTCAGAATTGCGAGATATAAATTAGCAGTTTTTACATTTTATCTCTCACAAATATTAGAAAAAAAAGTCAGAATGGCAAGAAAAAAAGTCTGAATTGTGAAATATAAACTCGCTCCCCGGGCGCCGCAGCAATGGCTGCCCACTGCTCCGGGTGTGTGTGTGTTCACTACTGTGTGTGCGCACTTGGATGGGTTAAATGCAGAGCACAAATTCCTAGTATGGGTCACCAAACTTGGCCTCACGTCACCACCTTTCCTTTTCCTCCTTTCCTTGAATTGTAAGATATAAACTCGCATTTGCAACAAAAAAAGTCAGAATTGCGTTGTTTTTATCCTGTAATTCTGACTTTATTTCTTGCAATTGCGAGTTTATATCCCACTATTCTTGACTTTATAACTTACAATTGTAATTTTGTATCACGGATTTCTGATGAAAAAAAAAAAAGTCAGAATTACGAGATATAAACTCGCAACTGCAAGAAAAAAGTTGGGAGTTGTGAGGTAAAAACTTCACCACCTTTGGTGAAGTTTTTTTTATTTATTATTCTGTGGCGCAAACTGCTTCCATATTTTCCATCAGTGAAAAAAAAAAGTTTTGTGCACCAAATCAGCATATTAGAATGATTTCTATGTGGCACTGATGACTGAGGTAATGGCTGCTGAAAAGTGAGCTCTGCCACACATTATATTACTGATTAAATAAAGAGATTTCTTTCAAAAATATATATAAACCCCCCCCCCCCAAACTTTTGAACAGCAGTGTATACATATTGCACTGCATACAAGATTTTGCACTTACCTATCATGCCGTATAAACTCCACATCATGCCCTTGGTGGCACTTCTTAATACAATTCACACAAATTGCATTCCGGTCTGTTGTGTTACAGGTGTGACACCTAATACAAGAGAATAGAAAAAGGTGAATACTACAACCAATTCTGTTGGTTTCCAAAGCAGACGGCTTCAAGTTGCCTGCCTTCTGATTACCTGTAGAAATCGTGCATGGGGTAGCTGGTGTAACTGGAAATCTTGTACAGGCACTGACCTCTGCTCACCGCCTTTTCTATGGCATCCTGATTGTTCATGATTTTGTTATCTACAAAGTTACAAAAACATTTATATTAACATACATATATATCATTGAGGTGAAGTGAGAAAGATAATCAGCTATGGGTTTCAATAATAATAATGTTTACCTTTCATTGTAACATTGACACCAGAGGCTAGAAACAAGCCTCCAAATCGGTTGTTGAATATTTGATTGCCTTCCAGAGTCGCTGTGGCATGGTTTGTGATTTCAATGCCTAAAGCGAGGATGACAGACAGCGTTATTTGGACGACTGAATAGAAAACTTACTACACAACCATGATGACACAGACATTTTTATTATTCTACAACTTACCATTAAGATGACAAAAAAAAAAAAACATTATTTGTGACCCTGGACCACAAAACCAGTCATAAGTAGCACATATTTTTGTAGCAATAGTCAACAATACATTGTATGGGTAAAAACTATAATTTTTTTTTTATGCCAAAAATCATTAAGATAAAGTAAAGCTCATGTTCCATGAAGATATATTTCTAAATTTCCTATCGTAAATATATCAAAACTTCATTTTGATTAGTAATATGCATTCATTTGGACAACTTTAAAAATGCTTTTCTCAAAGTTTTTATTTATAATTTTTTTTTTTAGTCATAATCTTATTTTTTGCAATTCTGACTTTTTTTCCCCACAATTCTGACCTTTTGTGTCACAAATGCAGGTGTCCCGCAATTCTGGGCCCGTATCCTTAAAGATTCTGAGAATCCTCTCAGAGAGCTCCTAACTTAACCTAAAAATTCCTTGCCAGGAGTTTTAGCTTAGAAGTGATTCCAGAACATTTTCAGTGAACTCTGAGCAAGGAATGGATGGAAAATCCTATCTTAGTGAGGAGGTGTGGTTGACCCCGTTGCTAGGTATGAGTCATCATTTCAAAAGCCGTGATTGGTTGATCCTACAAGTTTGATGAAAATTAACTTTTGGTGATAATGAGCAAAGGATGTACCCTCAAATCAATAAACATAATTATACACTCGAATCTTATGCAGACTGTAATTGTAAATAATATTTCACATTCAAGAAAATGGAAAATGAATAGTAAGCTGTAGGGGTTATAGCCTAACATTAGAATCTAAAATATGTGAAAACTTAAGCTCATTACACCCTGTTCAAATAATGATTTGTGTCTTATTTGCTCATATTAATATCCTAGCTGGCATATTTTGTACTTTCACTCCCATATGGACCCCATTGAAAACAAGATGGCCTATCTCAAGGGGCTGTCCTTAATGAAGTAGAAATTGCAACGTTACAACTCAGTGTGGTCTTAACGAGGGTAACACGGCTCAGCTTTTATCAATGTCTGTGATTACTTTCTTCTCCGGTGTAATAGCGTTGTGGCGTCGAGTTGAAGTAATTGCATCTCTAAGGAGATCCACCACAAACATGATTCCTGCACGATCCAATCTGTAGCGTCTCAATAATTCCCTGTCATCCAGTGTTTGCAGGACATCTCTCCTGCCTCCTCTGTTGGCCATTTTGTGCAGCTGCTTAGGGGAACTCCTAAGCCACTAAAAGTCCTCTTCCCTGCTCTTAGCAGATCTCGCCTTAGGAGCCCTTTTAAGCGCTAGGAATCTTGAGGAATAGCTTTTATATTAACTGGGATTTTCATGTCACTTTTAGGGGAAATTCTAAGAAAACGTCATGACTCTGAGAATTTTCTTAGAATTTGGCCGCTAGGAGCCACTTTTTGCACAAAAATTCTTTAGGGATACGGGCCCTGACGTTTTATTTCTTGCAATTTTTTCTCAGAATTGAGATATAAACTTATGCATTCATTTGGACAACTTTAAAGGCACTTTAAAAGTTTAAATTTTGTTGTACCCTCAGATTCCAAATTTTCAAATAGTTTTATCTTGGCCAAATGTTGTCCTAAATGTTGTCTCAATTTCAAAACAATTAACTGCAAAATTTCCAGCCAAAGTATCTAAACATTCTTGAATCAAGAAGGATTTTCTAGACAAGTAAAAAATATTTTCTTGTTTTCAGAAAAAACAAGTCAAAATTAAGTTGAGTTTTTGCTTAGAACAAGCAAAATAATCTGCCAACAGGGTAAGCAAAAAAAATCTGATTTCAAACAGAAAACAAGATTATTTTTCTTACCCCATTGGCAGATTATTTTGCTTGTTTCAAGCAAAAATGCACTTAATTTAGTTTTTTCTAAAAGCAAGACAATCATTTTTTTTTTTAGAAAATCCTTCTGGAATTTTTAGATATTTTTTGCCTGGAAACAGGACAAAAAAAATCTAAGTAAGAAAAGCATTTTTTGCAGTGTTCACCTTAACGACTGATTTTGTGGTCCAGGGTCACATATGGTAAAGGAACAGTTTACCCAAAAATGACAATTTGCTGAAAATTTACTCGGCCTCAGACCATCCAAGATATAGATGAGTTTGTTTCTTCATCGAAACAGATTTTGAGAAATTTAGTATTACATCACTTTCTCACCAAATAAGCCCTCTGCAGTGAATTTCACTGGAGGAAGCATTATTGTGGATCATGGACTGGTATTTTGGATTAAAACAACAGTTTGACACAAACAGCTTTTTACTTCACAGGACATTAATTGAGTGGAATCATTACTTGGATTACTGTGCTGATGAGCAAATTATTTCTCTGAATCTGTTCCGATTAAAAAAAAAAAAATCAGCAAATTTTCATTTTTGGCAGAACTATTCCTTTTAGACCACCACAGTGGCAGCATGTACTCATTTCTGACCTAAACCTTTTACTGACCTGCAGCAAAGCCGTCAAATATCCGGTTCTTCCGCAGCACCGGGTGGCTGTTTGTGCTGATGAGAACACCAGCCTGTGCGTTCCTGAAGATATCATTCTCTTCCAACAACCCTGAACATGCATATGAAGACACGGCTATTAGTTTTCATCATAAAGATCAGACATGGTACATCCATTATATTATTTCGCCAGCTTGTTGACTCAGATTAAGCTTAGTGTTGAACCACAAGGGTTTTTATTGGAGGATTAATCCTTAGTTGTGTGATTTAGCTCAAGACAACCATTGATCCATGTCTAGGAGTCTGTTTTTACTACTTCAAGTCACCCTCAGCTGGCGTAGCATTTCCTGCACTAGTAAGAAATTTCCCAATCCAATCTTACCCCTCCCGCCGTTGAATATGCAAATGCCCCCATCCCGTCCATCATGGATTTTATTCCTGCGCAGCGTGGGGTTGCTGTCCGTCTTAATCCACACCCCCGCCATGGCATTATCAAAGATCTCATTGTCCTCAATAAAACCCAGCCCTAGGAACAGACCATCAAATGATGTTAAACAAGAACACAAGAAAACAGAAACCTTTCGTCTGAAACAAAAAAACTTAATTAACAAGCTTCATAAGGATTGAAAAGACAGAGACAGTGGATGAAGAACTTACCAGAATTGTAAACAAGGATACCTCCATTTTGTCCACCCCAAATTTTGTTTCTTCTGATTTTTGGATTGCTTCCAGTTCTTTGTTTAAAAAAACAAAACAAAGATAAAACATCAATCCTGTGCAAAGCATTCCAAAAAATGAATCCAACATAAAATGCTAGTCCCTTGAAAACCAATTTGTAGTCCTGATACTTCCTGAAGAAGCAGAAATTCAATTACATCCTACCTGATCTGGACTCCAGAGTACATGTGATTGTAGATATCATTATCTTCCAGTACTCCATGTCCATTGTCATAAAAATACACTCCAACCTTTTCAGAGAAATAACAAAATTAGCAGGGAAGAATGAAGGCTAGATCATACCGAACTAAATTTTGAATTTCCAAACCTGTTTTCCGCTGTGTATCCTGTTCCTCCTGAGTACTGGCGTGCTTCCTGTGGTCACCCACACTCCGGCCAGAGTATTGCTGTATACCTCATTTTCCTCTATTACACCCTGGCCCTTTTCATGCTACAAATAGAAACAAACAGAACACCGAGAGTTACTCTATGACCACTGCATATTGTGCACACTTTTTTGTTCTGTCAGCAGCTTGAAATGTATTAGTCAGTTCATGTTCATGCTCACCACATAGATTCCTCCATGCTGCCCGTCATGGATCTTGTTGTGCCTTACTATAGGACAGCTGTTCGTTCTGATCTGAATGCCAGCCAGGGCATTTCCATAAATATCATTTCCCTCAATGAGGCCCCTCCCATCTCCAAATATGTAAACACCTCCTTGGTTTCCATTGAAGATGGCATTTCCCCTAGATTAAGAGCAGATGGTTTATTTTATAGATAATCAACAAGATGGAACAATCAATTCCCAGAGTGTTTAGTGAGCTAATCGATATCCAAAATAAGGAAAAGAGTGAATAATTATATTCAAGTCTAATAATAACTACTGATTTATAGTAATATGACACTGCTAATTTAATTTCCACAGTGAGGACAATGGAGACTCACCTTATAGTTGGGTCGCTGTTAGAGGTGATCCACACACCAGCAAAGTTATTAGCATAGATTTTGTTTTCTATGAACTGGCCTCGGCCTTTCTCATGTACATAGATGCCCCCCGTTTGGCCGTGGTGGATCTCACAGCGTACTACAGTTGGATTCGCGTATGCTTTCACCTCAAATCCTGCAATTCTGTTCCTATGGATATTACAGCTTTCAAAGTAGCCCTGCAGAGGGAGACAAAGAGACAGAAATCAGCTCACTGGCTAGTCCCCAGAACAGATAAAGTCTCAGACTGAATAAATATTAGATGTAATTACCATGCCATGGTCAAAGGTAAACACTCCTACATCTCTGCCATGGTGGATATGGTTACGTCTGATGATAGGATTGCCATGGTTTTTTACCCAGATACCCGCAAGCGCATTATTTGAGATTTCATTATCTTCATAAATACCCTGTAACACAACAGTTCACAAGTAAATACTTTAGCAAGATGTTTTTTTTAAAAGATCTTGAATCTTTAATCTTAAAAGAACATATTATATACAT
The DNA here is from genome assembly GCF_049309525.1 of Garra rufa. Classification (NCBI taxonomy): domain Eukaryota; kingdom Metazoa; phylum Chordata; class Actinopteri; order Cypriniformes; family Cyprinidae; genus Garra; species Garra rufa. The sequence continues at coordinate 23,246,809 of NC_133382.1, forward strand.
ACATATATGTATATTAGGGATGTAACAGTATTATCAATATCGTGGTATCGCAATAGCACAACTGTCTCGATAGTTTCGTGTTCACATGGCGATATGAAACGATTGGTCTTCCGGGCAAAAATAATTATTCAAACATATAAGGTCTTTTAAGCTCCATTTTGGGGCATTATGCTTAATTAAAACCGAAAGCACAATATGGCTTGATTCCTTCATCAAGCCTGTTTTTGCTGCACGTTTCAAAGCGAAGCACGCACTTATTTTAGGCAATCAGCTTGTGGTCCAGTGTTTTCTGCACCTCAGAACGTCTCCATTCACAGTGAACATGCGTTTAATGTATGTGATAAGAGTTTAGTGCGCATATGGGAACACAGCAGCCACCACTTATGCTTTATTTTCGCAGCAGATGATAACAGCATTTCACTAGATTTGTAATGAGATGCATTTTTGTAAGCCTGTTTTCACTGAAGCTGGTGTTTTATATCAAAATAAAAGCTTTACTGCTGTTTCCGTCAAAATAAAAGCTTTACTGCTGTTTCCGTCAAAATAAAAGCTTAAAAGTGCAGTATGAATTGTTGACAACTAACAATTTAAATGGGTAACGTTACTGCAGTCCAAATTTAAAATATCTCTTTCAAGTGTAGAAATTAGGTAAAAAGTACTGTAGTGTAGAGCAAAAATAATATGAAATAATCATTTTCATTTATTTTACAGTGCAAATAAATAAACCGATATTACTGTCATAGGAATAAATTGTTGTTACCACTATTATTATTATTATATATAATATTCTAATTTGTTTGACTTCCTAAAACACCAGTGTGAATGCAATTTAGACTGAGACAGTATAACTAAAAAGAGGGTTGAGTCCGCTTTAAAGTTGAATTCACTTACTTTTTTCTGACTTAAGTTTTCTTAGTTAAGAACATGGGTTGGAGCTTTTCATTTTGAACTGCTCCAAGTGCATTGAAGTGCATTAGATAGAATCATTTTAACTTCAAAATGTACAGTATTTCATTTTTTTCCCCAAGTCTTCATTTGTCTTTTTTTTTTAATATTGCAAAATATCATATTGTGAGATTTTTATATTGCTACATCCCTAATGTACATATACACAAACACGCATATATATATATATACACATAAACACATATGCATGTGTTCTATTATAAACAATAATATTAGCATGCAATAGTCTTTGTCTGCAACTGTATAATCTACACTTTATGACTAAAAGTGTCAACACTGAGATGAAGTAGATAATCAAAATGCAACATTTTTACTACATGATTTGAACAGGAAATGATGGTAAAATAAACAATTTGGGAACAAGTTACACTAAACTTTGTATATTAACCATTAATAAATATTGATTAATGGAATAGTTTAGAAGATTTGAAATACAGTGCAAAAAGTCATATGAATCGCTTTTTTTAAGGAGCTTTTGATGTGTTTTTTCCTGTTTAGTGCTTGACTGAAAGGTCAATATGATCCTATTTTATGGTAAACATTTGCATGAAGAAAAGCAAAACCAAGCAGCATAAAATCTTAATAATGACAATTTCCATTGTGAACAGTTCCTTCAATGCACAAAATAGACACTAAAGAATCCTACCTGTGCATGATCAGTGATGTAGAGTCCTACATTTTCACAATCGCTGATGTTACAGTGTTTGATGGTAGGTCCGGCACCCTGACCACTTACACACACCGCTGATCCCACTGCACACAAAGATAGAGAGATACTGCCATCTTAAAACCACCCGAGAACAAATTACTGCATTTCAGCTAATAAAATATGGCGCTAACAGCAAGGTCATGCATTCAGTTCCCACACATACTATTAAGTATACTTTGTGCACTGTCAAGTCAGATGAATGATGCATTAAATTGATCAAAAGTGACAGTAAAGACATTTATAATATAATGCTACAAAATATTTTTAATTTTCTATTCAATAGCGTATCCAGAACTGTTTTCATTAGTATGCGATTATGGTATGCGATTATACCAATTTTCTGAAGAATCATGTGACACTGAAGACCAAAGTAATAATTGCTGACAATTAAATCACTGTATTTTTGATTAACAGCAGCCTTTGCAAGCATAAGAAACATCTTCCAAAAACATTTTAAAAAAAGCATACAAAGCTTACACTTTTAAATTTGAGTGTATTATGCTAGAGAACCAGATGGTTGTCTAAAAAAGAATGAAACATACCTGTGCAGGTACTGCGGATAACGCAGTGGTCGATGTTGGGGCTGCAGTTAACTGTGATCTCCAAACAGTGGTGAGCATTATGGTGCTGTGCTGACTTATCATCAGGGTTGAACTGTGGGTAAAAGAGCAATATTACACACTCAAAAACACGATTTGCTGCAACCTCTACAAAAAAAGAAACTTGGATGATTTAGAAAATAGCTAGTCATATTATCTAAAAGACATCATGCAATGATTCACAAATGCAACCAGTTTAAACGGATAGTTCACCAAAAAATGAAAACTCTGTCATTAATTACTCACCCTCATGTTGTTCCAAACCTGTAAGACTTTCGTTCATTTTTGGAACATAAAATTAAGGTTGAACCACTGCTGTGGTATGGACTATTTTATTAAGGTCCTTACTACCTTTCTGGGCCTTCAACTGTCTTTACAGGGTCAAGGTCTTACGCATTTGGAACATCATGAGAGTGAGTAATTACTGACAGAATTTTCATTTCTGGGTGCACTAACCCTGGGCAGCCGTGGCCTAATGGTTAGAGAGTCGGACTTGTAACCTAAAGGTTGCAGGTTCAAATCTCAGGTCCGGCAGGGATTGTAGGCGGGGGGAGTGAATTACCAGCACTCTCTCCACCCACAATACCACGACTGAGGTGAGTCCCTTGAGCAAGGCACCGAACTGCTCCCCGGGCGCCGCAGCAATGGCTGCCCACTGCTCTGTGTGTGTTCACTACTGTTTGTGTGCACTTGGATGGGTTAATTGCAGAGCACAAATTCCAAGTATGGGTCACTATACTTGGCCTCAAATCACCTCCTTTCCTTTCCTTAATAAGATAATTGACCGAAGAAAAAAAAGCTGGAAAAGCTGTTGGACTCACCCTGATGGTCATGTAGCCCACATATGCGTCTTCAGATCCCTCCATAAACACAAACGTTGAATCTCTAGTGTTTTCAATGACAACCTTGTCAGCTACCTTCCCTGAGGCTGAAAGGAAAGAAAACGGGGTTAAGTGACTTTTGTCTAAGTTTGAAAAATTACATCTTAGGTAATGAAAACAAGGTCATCAGGTTCACCTGCGCCAATCATTGTAATGGGGGATTCAATGTAGATCCATTCATCTGTGTAAATGCCAGAATGCACGAATATCAAGCCATCAAAATGGGCCTCCTGCACGCCTCCCAATGCATCCTCAATGGTGTCATAATACTGCAAATCAGGGAAAAACACAGCAATTACTAAGAAGCTGAAAATTCCTCAGTGCATTTAATGAACCGTCTTCAAAAAAATTGAAACTGCTGAAGCCAAAGATCCATACCAACATATTCTCTCTGCCTTTGTATCTGGCTGGATTACTATAAAAGTGTTCTGCAAAACCAGGCTTTACATGTGCTCCTTTATACTGTGAAAAAGAAGAAAAAACAAAAGCAGACTTGTATTAACCATTTTTGATTGGTTCAGTTAACATTCATGACCTTTCAAACAGTGAACAGCATTATTAGTCTAACAAACTACAAAAGGCCTCAAACTGGAAAAATCATCTATGGATTCACATCCACCCTGATGTGAGAAGATAGATTGTTATTTACAAACTGACTTATCAAGGACAACATACCAACTGCTGAAAGCTCTCTTTCCACGGGTTTGGTTGCTCATACTCTTCCGAGTTGATCTGGTAGAACTTCCCCGGCTCTGGATGCATCATGGGCCGTGTATACTCAAACACCTCCATGTATAGTCTCTTCCTATAAATTGCACAACAGACAAAACAATCACTAATATAAACTTGAATCTGTAACGTGAAGCGCATGCGTTGTTGAACCCCCTGTTGAACATTCGTCGTGGAAGAGAACTGTTGAATAAAGTCGTTATTTTTGTTATTATGTTTTTTATTCTTTGTGTACAAAAAGCATTGTCGTAACTTGAAACACTGGCATCACACACAATTTTACCAATGTCTTAAATATGGTAGTTGTATTGCTGTCTACGCAGGGTCAGAAAGCTCTCCGATTTCATTAAAAATATTTTAACTTGTGTTCCGAAGATGAACGAAGGTCTTACAGGTTTGGAACAACACGAGTGTCAGTAATTAATGACAGAATTCTATTCTCTTTAAATCATTAGCAACCCACTTACACCATGACATTGCCTTTAATATTCTCCTCCATACTTCTACAATTGAAGAGATGAATGTGCTTCTGCAAATCAATCTATTGTCAGTATGTAAAAAGTCTCACCAGAGAATGGGGTCATTTGCAAGCTCACTGAATCGCTTGCATACGCAGGCAGCCTGGCACAGATCCTGCTCCAGCAGGTAGGAGAAGATCTTCAGAACGACTTCATCCGGAAGCTTCTCTTGGAGATACTGCTCTGCAGGAGCAGCTGAAATAAAGACAACAGGAGATGAAATCTAAACCAAATTGCTTTCAGGGCACACTTAATTAAAACCCCATTGATACGAAGCAAAACATTGAATAACGTAACCGCAATTGAATGACCAAAACCACACTCTGCACTCACCTGGCAAGTCCTGGGATTTTCCCGACACTCTTGCACGTTTAGCTCTGTGACCAAAATTTTCTGTGGCTGAAGTGGAGGCTCCCTGCATCACACAAATCAAACATTGACTTTTAAACTAGTCAGTTTAGATTAAAAAGACATCAGGATAGAAGTGCAAAATTAACAGGGATATTAGTCTGAATCTCAAAAGCGCGAAGTCTTTACCTCCATACTGTTTTTTGTGGGGCACACTGTTCTTTTAGGCAACAGGGACTTTCTACGGAGTTGGTATGGACTGTTTTGAGCTCCTGGACCAGATTCTTCTGCAACCATATCTGCAGGGATGTCCTCATCTACAGAGAGCATGGGGGGGGGGGGGGGAAGAAAAAGAAAAGAAAAAAAAAACAAAAACACAATCCATTCAGCAAAACATATCTCAACCTGCCCAGCACAGGCTCAGACCCCAAGTTCCACCGCAAACGCCTGATTTCCATGTGTGCACATTGCAAACTGTGCCTGCTATAACAAAACAGATCCATTCTTGCAATGAAAACAGTCAAAAAGAATTCTTTTTGTTGGCCTTCTCCAAAAGCATACCAGCGCAGACAATACTTCCACCCATTTGCTTCAAGACAACTTGATTTTCGACATCTTGCTTTTTATATATAAGAAAGCTATGGCTAGATTCATTTCGATCCAGGTAAGATGCGACAAATGCTGTTCTTCAATCAGCTACAAATGTCTTTTAGTTCCCTACCTGTTCAGCTCTGTTTGTGTGTGCAAGTTCCCTACCTACCTGTCAATACCTGGTGTACTGATCACCTGAGAGCCTTACAGTCTGTCCTTCCCTACAGCACATTTGGTACCTGGAGACAACATCCAAAAATGAAAGATGAGAATAGCAGCTAAAGCTTGGCTCTGAACTGTCACGAATTTTATTGCAACTCACAGCTGACTGATCCATTGCTAACAAAGACTACAGACAACAAGACAGCAATGGAAAAAGAGTACATCAGGGCAAAATATCAAGACAACACCTGCTTATTAAATCCTTATCTGATCAGCTGTGACTCTTCTCACTTTTTCCTGTCTGTCTGCCTAGAAAAAGGTGCAAAAACAAAGCAGCTTGGAGAAAACGCTCTTCCTTTTCACCTAAAACACAGACCTGGAGCATAACATTACCAGTCTAATGCAAATACACTTTCTAAAAGCCAGATTACTCTAGGAAGTTAATACCATAGCACCACTATGGTGAACGTCCAAAACAAATCAATTTGAGTAATTAAGTGTACAGGTTATAAAACATGATATTAACTTACTGCACACTCATGTCAACGCATTTCTTACGCTGATTTTCTTAATGAAATCGACTACAACTGCAACGTTTCTCATCACGTCAAATGTAAACAGTAAGGTAGTCAAACTCGACTAATCTAAAATGAATCAATAAGTCCTAATAAATGCTTGAAGAGCATGCAAACCTAATGCTTTAACATTTTATCATTGGAAAGCCTGTCAGTGGGGGGTCTGTGTAACCAAGCTAAACGTGGAAACAAAGGTTTCTGATTGATCATCGCAGATGCACCTCCACAAGCAGAACCCAGGGCCTTGTGCATATCACCTACAAACCTGCAACAATAACCAGTCATGTGATAAACGTCCCATTATGCACATACCCTCAACAAAACAGCAAAGGGAGCCTTTATCCAACCCTGTTTGCTCGCTGTGAGCTCAACTGCGCAGCTACTTGCATTAGCTTGCGTGCTAAATAGCAGTGTGTAAACACAGTTAACTTCACAGCTACTGCATTCAAAACTAACCAAAAACCGACCAAACATAATGCTGTTGAAGGTACCAATGCGGTGCAGGAAGCACTTGTGTGTTAGTGTTTAGCATAAATGGACAGTGTTATGTATCAATGGCAGCCCATACTGGATAACGTTACTAGCTGCTACGCAGCGGAGATTTTCTAGCCTAAATCCACTTCTCACGTCTGTCTTCCACTTATAACGCTTGAGATGTGGCTTATAGAAAAGATAAACAAACATTTACCTTGTCACCTTGTTTCTGGGGTTAAAACCAACCCGGAAAGGTGGTGAGTGTGTTAAAAGCTAGCCGTTTACGGTTCTGGCTTGTGAAGCCCAAACAAAGCGCGGCCTGGCCTGTATATATGCGCCTCGACGCTCTGCACACAAACCCGTTTATTCAGGCCGTGCGGCTTCGGAGTGGCCGTGTCGTTTCGCATAGATAAAGTACCGTACACGACACGACACAACATTAAAGTGTTGTTAATTTAAAAGTCTCCCTCTCACCTCTTTCTGCGTTGTTTCTTTCCGGCTGCACCGGGCGCGGCCTCGACACTCGCCTGGGTCTCCTGCTGCTCGCTCTGACGGAGTTCATTTGGCGAGGTGACTTTACCAAGAAAAAATACGCTTCCCTCGAACCTTATCCTGTTGTTCTTAGCATTTACACAAATCTCTGGTCTGAAACAAGTCAAATCACCCGTCTACGCCGAAAAAGGACACCAACCCGGGGCAGTTTTTCTTATTCGGGGTGTTGTTGGTGTGTTTTTTTCGGACAGCTCCCCCCTGTGCTGAGCTCCGTGTCTCTCTCTCCCTCTCTCTCTAGCAGGAGGAGCCATTAACATGGACATGGAGAACATGCACAAGGGGGCACCACTGATATTCAGTAAGAGTAACATGAAAAGTGTCACTGCTTTTAGATATTGAGCTTCCAACCTTGAATAAAATTAGTTTTGAAGTGTAACCTTGGTGCCTTGTAAAGCAGGGTTATGAATGGCAATACAATAGCCTAAACTGGTATCCTAGCCTGGTCAAGGTAGCAAGAGGTCAGTTAAGCTAGACCGGCTGAGAGACCAGCTAGGACAAGACTATCTTAGGCTGGTTTAAGATGTTTTGGTTAGACAACAAACTTACTTGGCCAAACCTGACCAATTGTAAAAATAAAGCACTTTCTTAAAACTCAGTGAAAGATGCTCTGTTCTTCTTGGTTTTATTCACCTGGTAAACTCTCACAGGGATTTTCAATGCCACAGACCTTAAAATATGTTACCCTGGACCACAAAACCAGTCATAATGGTCAATTTTTTTACCCTGAATAAATAAACTTTACACTGACGTATAGTTTGTTAGGAATTTGAAGGCACAAAACAAAATCAAAATATTGAGAAAATGGCCCTGCTAAAGAACTTAATCCAAATGATCCTAAAATTTAAAAGCCAGCTCATGTATCTATTTAAATGTTTAAAAACCCAATTTATACTGTGAAAAAAAAAGCAAAATATTTTTCTTTTTATACTATACTTACTGTATAGTTAAATGCACCCATTTAAATATTTTTTTATTATTATTTAATCATTAATTTTTTTTCCCCAATTTTTCTTTAATTCAGTTTAATCCTTTTTTCCCCATTTACTTTAACTTTTTTTCTCTCCAGACCTAGCAATCCACTGTGGCATCCTGGTGTATTTAGTACCTTTATAAAATATTGTATTGTTTATAAATCTAAATGGAAATTTAAAAGGGTACAAATAAGGTCCAACTGAACTAAACCTGTTTGTAATTATAATATTAAAACATTAACTTTGAAAATATGTAAAAATACAATTGAAAAATTAAACATTTCCAAATGTATCCATTAGATGGCGACATTGTCTCTAACCAAAACTGTAGTTGTGATTTTAACTGACAATATACATACAAAAAACATTTTTAGAAATTTTTTACTTAGAGAAGATTTATGACAGAATGCTTAAGAATGTAGCAACAATTTGCAAAATAACAGTTGAAAAGAAAAGGATAGTGCTAGTTTGCAAAATAACAGTTGAAAAGAAAAAGGATAGTGCTAAAATGGAACATTTTTCTAATCTACTATAGATTATATCCATTTCCATTATACATAAACAACTTTACAGAACTGTTGGACTTTTATACACTAAGCCAAAGCTTAGCCCTCAGGCTGAGGTCAGTTTAACTTTGGCAGAATGTGATACTATCTCATTGACAAAGTTATTGTTTTGTCTGATGACCTCTGCTTTGAGTTTGCGCAGCTCCTCTTTGACAGCCTCATCAGACATGCCATCAACAGGCATTGATTTAACCTTAGCCAGGAAAGCCTCGATGATCTTCTCCCCCTCCTGTGGGTAGAATTACAGCACATCAGTTTATTAAGTGTAGAAGTTAAAAACACTGAGATGCAGAGCAAATGCAAACATTTTTCACCTCACCTGTTTCTCCAAGCAGCGTTTCTTGGCTTCGGGTCCAGCTTCCTCCCCAGCTCTAGAGATATCCTGGAACTCCTCAAGCTCCAAAGCTTTCTCCTTTGCATTAGCAATCACATGCTTGGGGAAGTTAGCAAGCTCTGCCACATGAATCCCAAAGCTCTGGTCACAAACGCCTAAGTCAAATAAATAATTATTATAGACAATAAAAATACATAAAACAGTTTTTAGAAAATGTTTTAAGAGACACTTACCCTTTTTCACCTTGTAGAGCATGGTGAGAGTGCTGTCTGTGGTCAGGGCAGTGACGTGGAGGTTCCGGACAGTGGAAACCTGCTGTGCAAGTGCCGTCAGCTCATGGAAGTGAGTGGCAAACAGGCAGAAGGACTTGAGGCGGGTGGCGATGTACTCTGAGATTGCCCAGGCCAGACCAAAGCCATCGTATGTGGATGTGCCTCGGCCCAATTCATCAATAATGATGAGAGAATCCTCTGTGGCTGATCTGAAAAGCCAAAATATAAAAAACATGATATATTATACACTACCAGTCAAATGTTTTTGAAGTTTCTTCTGCTCATCACGCTTGCATTTATTTGATCCAAAATACAGCGAAAGCAGTAATATTGTAAATTATTTTTTTACCATTACTGAATTCTATTTAAATATATTTCCTGTGAACAAAGCAAATTTTTTTTGCATCATTACTCCAGTCTTTAGGATCACGTGATCCTTCAGAAATCATTCTAATATGCGAATTTGCGGTTCAAAACAGTTGAGTAAATTTTTGTAGGGTTCCTTGATGAATGGAAAGATCCAAAGATTAGCATTTATATGAAATAAAAAAATAAAAAGCTTCTGTAACATTGTACACTACACTTTTCAAAAGTTTGGAGTCAGTATAATTTTTCAAATTATAGAAATACTTCAAGAATGCTTTAAACTGATCAAAAGTGACAAAAAAACATTTATAATGTTACAAGATTCATATTTCAGATAAATGCTGTTCTTTCTAAAAACAGTCTTAAACACTTTCTATTCAAAGAAACCTGGAAAAAAAAATCTACTTGGCTGTTTTCAACAAATGTTTTTTGAGCAGCAAATCAGAATATTAGAATGATTTCTAAAGGATTGTGTGACTGGAGTAATGATGCTAAAATTCAGCTTTGAAATTACATTTTAAAATATATTTAATTAGAAAACAGTTATTTTAAATAGTAAAAATATTTAAATATTTGCTGATCAAATAAATGCAGTATAGATTTGCAGGAGAAACTTCTTAAAATCTTACTGGCATGACATGCATGTAACTGTATAAATGTATCAAATGCATACAAATGTGAAAGTGTTTTAGGGTTTATTGATGCCCATACAATGGAAGTGAAAGGACAATTTTTGGAGGATTTAAAAGCTGAAGCATATTTTAGCACTTAGGGTGTATAGCGTTTTGTCATTTAAAAAAATGACAATATTGTAAAATTGGGTGAGTAAATGATAGAACTTTCAATTTTGGGTGAACTATCCCTTTAACTTGTACTGAACCCAGAATGTTCCTTTAAATATAATGTACAAAAAATGTCTCATTTGAGTTCTGACCGAAGAATAGCAGCCGTCTCCAGCATCTCAGCCATAAAGGTGGACACTCCTTTGATCTGGCTGTCCCCTGCACCCACTCGAGCGAGCACGCAGTCCACCACACTCAGCTCTGCCTCATCACATGGTACAAAACAGCCAATCTGTGCCATCAGCACGATCACACCCACTTGGCGGATGTATGTAGATTTACCACCCATATTTGGACCTAAACATATCAGAAACACATTGATTAATGCATTTATGCACATTAAACTTCTATTTATGCTAGTATTCTACTTAGAAGCTTATTTTCATAATTAATTTTTTAAAAAACCTACCTGTGATGATATGAAACATCTCCTCGCCCCTTCTAAAGGTGACATCATTGGGAATGAAAGCCACGTCATCTTGGGCTTCAACACAGGGATGTCTTGCCGCCTTCACAATGAGTCTCCCTGACCCTTTCTCTAGTATTGTAGGCCTCACGTAAGGCACTGGAGCAGCATGGGACACCACAGCAAAGCTCACCACTGCATCCAGCTGGGCTATCACCTCATTCAGAGTCTGTACTGGATCCACATAGCCTATGGTACAAACACAGGGTTATTAGAGGTTCAAGTGCATAGCGCTGAAACCCTATTGTAATTGTTAAAATGGTCATGGATAAGCAATCTCCAACTAAAACTTAGATGTAAGACGTAGAATGCACACCTCAGATTCAACCTTGACCTTTGCAAAATTTGAGCATCTCACATTTTTTGAAAAACCTACTTTTGCAAACTAGTCCTAGGTTTTTTTTTACCTGATCAAAACCAAACCAGTGCAGAAAGATTCTCTGGGGTAAATATAAATTATTATCAAAAAAAAGTTAAACTTTCCACTCACTGTCGCAAAGGGACGCCAAAACGTTCGAAAGGGACAGGGCCACTTTTAGTAAAATGCCTATAACTCCAGAACGGAATGAGATATCTTTGCCAAACTCAGAACACTTATGTAAGAGCTCAATCTGAGGTCACAGAGAAAAAAACTTGATGGTGCTATAAGAGGGAAAAAAACATAAAAATGGCTATAACTGCACAACCATTTGTCCTTTCAACATGAAATTAGGTGTGCATGGTCTTGGTCCAAAGTGTCCCAAGTGTCTATAAGGACTTTTGTGTATCTCAAAAAACATGTCTGCCATTGCCCGACAAATTTTTAGCACCAATTTTAACGGAGGCTGATCAGAACAAAACTCGATGGGTCTGTTTGAGTTATGGGCCCAAAGGAGAGAAATTCGAAAGAAATCAGCCACTGGGGGGCAATATCGCATTTTTCAAGGTAAACAATTGTACCTGGTTTTCCACACATACACACAATATTTGTATCATACGATAGACCTCCTCATTCCGGACAACTTTGCCTCTAGAACCACTGCTGTCAATCAAATCATTTGATGATTAACAATGATTGAGATGATGTCAAAAACCTACTTTTGCAAACTAGACCTAGTTTTTTTTGCTCAATCTGGAAAAAACACTGCAGTACAATTCTCTGGACTCTCAGGTTGATAACGGTCAATAAAAAAAGTTGAAATGCATCCTTTGGGAGGCTATAACGAACAGGGTCATTTAGAACAGGGGCCTGTCCAAATTTACCCCAAATCCTATAAAGCCTAAAGGAAAACTCAATTTCATGAAACCTGGTAAGAACATGAGACAGGTGATTATAAACAAGCATGCAAAGTTTTAAGGAGATCAGACCACAGTTGGCGCTATAACAGTCATAAACATAAAAAAAAAAAACATTTCTATGGCAAATTACCTGTATTTGCCAAAGATGTTTTTTTTTTTTCAATCATTGGTTTAGGTGGTTTCCATATTTGCTTAAATGCCTTAAAGCGCTTGAAGCCCGGTAATCGCTGCTTGCAGGTATATTTAAACCACTCAATTCTTAATGTACTAACAATACGATTAACTGAAAACAGCTTAATGTTAGTGACTAAAAAGGCTAATGGCTAACCACTGAACTCTCCTGAACGCATGGCTGAGGCTGGCTAGGAAGAGAAGAAACTGATGAATAAAGTCACTATTTTTGTTTTCTTTGCGCACAAAAATTATTCTCATTGCAGGATAAAATTACAGTTGAACCACTGATGTCACATGGACTATTTTAACGATGTCCTTACTACCTTTCTGGCCCTTGAACATGTCAGTTGTGTTGCTGTCTATGCAGGGTCAGAAAGCTCTCGGATTTCATCAAAAATATCGTAATTTGTTTTCCCTATATACAAAGTTCTTGCAGGTTTGGAACAACATGAGGTTGAGAATTTATTTTTGTGTGAACCATCCCTTTAATACTGAATCCAGAACATTCCTTAACTACAATCATAGAAAACTTGATTCACCTGCTGCTATGCTGATGATCTCTTTGACGATGGCGTTCTGAGCCTCCTCATACTCTTCTCTGCTTTTAGTGTACTCTTCATTCAAAGAGCTCAGCTTACTGTAAAAAAAGACAACCTCATTACTTACTAACAACTAACCATTAGCAGCAGCAGTATTTAAACATCTCATACAACATCTTGCCTGTTAGTAAATCGCACTCCGTTCTTTTGAACATCTAAAGTAGTGAATTTCTTGTTGTTGCGAAGACTCTTTTCTTCTTTGCAAGTGACTCGGAAAAAGTAACCGATCTGTGCGTTGGATTCCAGCTTCACAGTCTTCGCTGCTTCCAGCCCTAAAGCAAAACAAACAATTGATTGTTACTAGTTTAACACTAAAATGCATAATATGAAAAAAATACTGTCCACCTACCAAGTTCACGAGCTGCACTGTTCAAGGCAGCCTGCATGGATTTCTCCAAACGATCCATGTTCTCCCTGAGCTCACTCAAGGTGGGATCGAATGAGGGTTTCACCAGGAACTCATGATGTTCAACCTAGACAACAAAAACAAAAGTGTTATACATTTTAGGAACTCCAACCTTTAGCCAGAGCAACTTACAAACTGAACTTGAACACAGAGTGGTGGTGACAACAGCAGACCTGGTTCATGTCCAGTGTGGTTTCAATCATCTCCTGAAATTTGTTGAAGTCAGAGACGAGGTCGTTGAGGGGAGAGACGAATGCGGCGTGCAGGAGGACTTGATGTTTCCCTGATCAAAATACAGCTGTCACTCATTGTGTTGCTCCACAACAAACTTTGTTGTTCAAATGCAAATTAGAAGATTAAAGGGATAGTTCATCTAAGAATGAAAATTACCCCATGATTTACTCACTCTCAAGCCATCCTAGGTATACATGACTTTCTTCTTTAGATGAATACAATCTGAGTTATATTAAAAAAATGTCCTGGCTCTTCTAAGCTTTATAATAGCGATAAACAGTGGTCTAGAATTTGTCTGAAAGAAGAAAGTCATATACATCTTGAGTAGCTTGTGGGTGAGTAAATCATGGGGCAATTTTCATTTTTGGGTGAATCATCCCTTTAACAGGCAACATTTTGCTCACCACTATATCTCTCCAATGCCAGCACCAGACTCGGCAATTGCCCCACAGCTTGATAGACCCTGTAACAGTCTTGTAAATTAGAGCTGTGGCGCTGGAACTTCTTTGCCATTCGGTTAAGGTCTGGAAAACGGCGGAGAAGATCTTCTTGACAACTCTTCCTCAGCTCAGAGTCCTCCACAAAAGTCTCCACAAGATCCAGCCTGCACATCATGAACAAATTTGTAATGAAGTCAGAGGCAAAAAGAAATCCTCTACAATCACAACATACTTAAAGAAAACCAAGACAAAGAGCTGCTAAAGATGGTCAACTGATCAAACCATAGTTCAGTCTCATTATTTCAAATTCAAGTAATTATTACATTTATTCACCAAGGATGCATTAAACTGACCGAAATGACAGTCAAGACATTTAAAAAGTTACATAAGATTTCTTTTTCAGATTAAAGATGTCCTTTTGGACTTTCTGTTCAAAGAATCTTTAAAAAAGTACCAGTTTCCAGAGAAATATTTAGCAACACAACTGTTTTACAACATTGATACCAATAAATGTTTTTTGAGCACCAAATCAGCATATCAGAATGATTCTGGGGATCATGTGATACTGAAGATGCTAAATTGACTGCTGAAAAATTGGCTTTGCTATCATTGGAGTAAATTAAATTTAATATTATATTATATTCATTTTACAGAATATTAATATATTATATGTGACCCTGGACCACAAAACCAGTCTTAAGTCGCTGGGGTATATTTGTAGCAATAGCCAAAAATACATTGTATGGGTCAAAATTATTGATTTTTTTTATGCCAAAAATCATTAGGAAATTAAGTAAAGATCATGTTCCATGAAGATTTTTTGTAAAATTCCTACTATAAATATATCAAAATGTAATTTTTGATTAGTAATATGCATTGTTAAGAAGTTAATTTGGACAACTTTAAAGGTGATTTTCTCAGTATTTTGATTTTTTGCACCCTCAGATTCCAGATTTTCAAATAGATGTATCTCGGCCAAATATTGTCCTGTCCTAACAAACCATATATCAATAGAAAGCTTATTTATTGAGCTTTCATATGATGTATACATCTCAGTTTTGTAAAATTTAACCTTATGACTGGTTTTGTGGTCCAGGGTCACATATATGCTTGGTGATCATAAGAAAGATCATAAGAAATTTCTCAAAAATTCTACTATCTCTACACTTTTAAATAAGAATTATAGTCTCATTGCATGTTGCTTTGTATGATGGGAAAAACAACATCTTAAACAACTTAGACATCCAATAGTGTTTTCTCAAAACGTCATCGGCCGTATTGGCGGCACTGAACATAAACAATGCCACTGAACCGAACCAAACTCACATATTTTGCTGGTTATTGCTGCTGAAAATTGTCAATTATTGTCATGTTTTGGGCTGTACTAATCGGTCGGACAGGGAAAACATCTGGAGTACTAAAGACTGCGAAAAGTTATTACAAATCAAGGAGAAAAGTGCAAAAAACTGTCTGAGGAACAAAAGGCACTTGTGGTTGGCCAAACTGAACCAGGATTTCCAGGACAAGAATCTTGACAACATTCATGATTGTTCTTATTATCAGTCAGGTAGGTAAAATATTTGGATAATATCTTAATTAATACTGCTTGCATGTATCTTTATCACCCATTTACTTCAGTTTATCAAAATATTGCTCCCTTTCCTGCTTACTAAGTCCTTCTCTATATGATTTAGGAGCTTCCACATGTTTTTCCCGTGGTTTAGACAGCATAAATTAGCAGAACAACGTAATCAGTAGTACATCAACCATGCAAACCATGCTGGTTTGCACATCCGAGTATCCCCAATATGGCCGTGCATCCGGATAATTGACCAAATTGTGACGTAAGTGCAAACCCTCTGTACTATTCCACAAATATGTATCAGGTTGAATCAAAGAATGACATCAAGATTTAAAAGTATATGTAACAAAAGTCTCACCTTTCTTCTATCTTGTTTTTGTCGATGAGAGGCTGTTTGATCCACTGGTTGATCAACCGTTGTCCTTGTGGGGTACGACATTTGTTTAAAAGCCCTGCCAGAGAGTGTGTGCCTGTAGCATCATCAGATGAACCCTAAGAAACCACAGAGGAACAACAAATCAGAACTCACAAAAACCCTTCACTGAAGAAAATGCATATTTCTTGTTTTTGAATCACCCCTGACCTGGAAGAGATTCAGAGCCTGCACAGCAGCATTATCCAGACGCATGTACTGGTTGAGGTCAAAGGTGGTTATCTTAAAGGAACCAAAATTGGCCTCATCTGAGAGAAGCTCCAGGTATTTGATGACTGCTTGTAAACAAGACATTGCAATCTGGGGGAAAAAAATAACCAGGTTGTATCTCCTGGCTAAGCATCTGAAATTACGTATCTAAAATGTGTTGCATAGCCCCAAACCTGTTTCTCCATCTCTGGAAGTGCAGCACTGGACACAGTTTCTCCCTTACGGGCCTTCAGTAGCCGATTCAGATCCTGCACAATGTCTTTGGTAGAGAACTCTGATTTCTTTCTGTCTGTGAGCAGAATGCCACCACGCTGTACCACCTGAAATATGAACAACAACCAGCATGTAAGAAAAAACTATTATGCTTATGGTTATACAATCTTGTTCTAGGACTGCACCAAAATTCTAAATGCACGTAAAATTCTGCCTGATATGATAAGCTGCATTTTTTTTGCTTTTTCCATTTTATGTTTGACAACTATGAAATCCCATTTCCACCACTGAATAAAATATATATATATATTTTATCTCACAATTCTGACTTTTTGTCTTGCAGTTTTGACTTAATTTATCAGAATTGCAAGTTTATATTTCGCAAAACCAAAAAAATCAAGTCAAAATTGCAAGACAAACTCACAATTCTGACTTTTTCCCCCCCAGAGTTGCAAGTTTGCAATTGAGAAAAATAAAATCAAAATATCAGACATCTTATCTCAATCTGCATGTGTGTGTGTGTGGGTAAGTGTCTTTTTTTCTCAGGATTGCGAGTTTATTAAATCAGAATTGTGAGACAACTCTGAGAACATATCCCACCCCAAAATAGGACAATAACTCACAATTCTGAGAAAAAAGTCAGAATTCATATGAAGTTCATATATCATGTAATTCTGACTTTACAACTCACAATTGCGAGTTAATTTAGAAGAAAAAGTCAGAATTGCGAAATATAAACTCACATTTGCTAAATTAAAAAAAAGAGAATTGCAAGTTTATATCACGCAAATCTGAGAAAAAAGTCAAAAACACAAGTTTGTATCATGCTACTCTGAGGGGAAAAAAAAAATCACAAATTGTCAATTGTGAGACAAACTCACAATTGCAAAAAAAAAGTCAGAATTGCAAGTTTATCACGCAGAATTAAGAGTTTATATCATGCAATTCTGACTTATTGCAGTTGTGATTTTACATCCCGCAATTCTGAGAAAAAAAATTGCGAGATATAAACAATTGTGGAAAAAGTCTGAATTGCAAGTTTATATCACGCAATTCTGAAAAAAAGTCAGAATTGTGAGTTTGTATCATGCAACTCTGAGTTGCGAGTTATAGTTTATTAAAAAAAGTCAGAATTAATTTTTTGCATTTCTGAGTTTATATCACACAATTCTGACTATATCGCATGTATCATGAAACTCAGAGAAAAAAAGTAAAAACTGTGAGAAATAAACTCACAATTGGGGAAAAAGTCAGAATTGCAAGTTTATATGATGCAATTCTGAGAAAAAAGTCAGAAATTTGAGTTTATATCATGCAATTCTGAGAGAAAAAAGTTAGAATTTTGAGTTTGTATCATGCAACTATGAATTGCGAGTTATAGTTAAAAAAAAAGTCAGAATTACTTTATTGCATTTCTGAGTTTATATCATGCAATTCTGACTATATCGCATGTATCATGCAACTGAGAAAAAGTTAAAATTGTAAAATATAAACTCAATTGGGGAAAAGTCAGAATTCATATGAAGTTCATATGAAGCAATTCTGACTTTATTTCTTGCAATTTTGAGTTTATATCATGCAATTCTGACTTTATAACTCACAATTGCAAGTTTATATCACAAAATTCTGAGAAAAGTTCGTATCGCACTTCTGAGAAAGTCAAAATTAAAGTTCGTATCACACTACTCTGAGGAAAAAATATTTTATATATAGGTTTATATCATACAATTCTGACTTTTTTGTTGCAGTTGTTAGTTTACATCACGCAATTCTGAGAAAAAAAGTAAAAATTGCAGGATATTAACAATTGCGAAAAAAGTCAGAATCCAAGTTTATCACACAATTCTTAGAAAAAAGTAAAAAATGAGTTCGTATCACTCAATTCTGAGAAAAAAAGTCAGAATTGTGAGTTTGTATCATGCAACTCTGAGTTGCGAGTTATAGTTAAAAGTCAGAATTTATTTCTTGCAATTGAGTTTATATCACGCAATTCTGACTATATCGCATGTATCATGCAACTCTGAGAAAAAAAAGTCCAAACTGTGAGGAAAAAAGTTAGAATTGTGAGTTTGTATTACGCAATTCTGATAGAAAAAAAGTCAGAATTACAAGATATAAACTCACAACTATGAAAAGTGTCAGAATTTATTTCTCAAAGTCATGGTTTATATCATGCAATTCTAAGAAAAAAAGATATAAACTAAAAACAGAACTTTGATATAAAACCTCTATATTGTTTTTATTTTTATTCTTTGGCTAAAAACAAAATAAGAGATGTAAATGAGATGTAAACCCTTCAATTGTGAGATAAACTCAGAACTGCAACAAAAAGGGTCTGAATTCTGAACTTATATATCAATATTATTCCAATATATTGTCCATCTCCATCTTGTTTCATAACACACAATCTGGCACCTATAAGCAAAACACCTGTTTGAGTTTTCCAAGGTCTCCCCCTGCATCTCCCCCAGGAAGCACACACTCTTTAGGCCCGATCTGCACAAGAAGAGCCTCCAGATTGGAAAACTGATCGTTGTCTGGGAATTCACACACGCCGAGTTTCCGGAGGGTGCTGTCCACATAGCCAACACCGACAACACGCTGTCCATCGGCTCCGGTGCCAAGACGAACCCCGACGACACCGGCAGCTCCCTCCCCAGGCCCTCCTCCACTGCCAAATAAAATCTCCTCAAACTGGGTCAGGTTTCCTGGAGACGCCTAGGAAGCAAAACACCAACATGATAAAACTAGGTGAGGTGATACACTAAGAAAAAATGTATTGAACAGTGAACAATGCAAGATACCTTGTAAGATATTTGCCAGTCATGTTCTTTGCTACTCTTACTGGCATTCTTGTAAACTTCCACTCGGTACTGTCTGACCAGCAGCAGGTCCCTCACAAATGACTCAAAATTCATTTTACTGAGGACCACACTCTCCAACCTCTTATTACCTGCGGTTTTAAAATACAAAGCATCTTTATTAGACAAAATGATCGATTTAACAACACAAACATCATTTTGAAGTCGTTCACAAACTGATATTATACTGCAGTTACAGTAAGATATATATATATATATATATATATATATATATATATATATATATATCTGCACAACAAAACAAAACAAAGAATAAAATTTCTTTAATGAACGACTATTCTGTGAAATAATTTCATAAGTTAATAGCTAACCTGAGCCCAGGTTTTTGATGACTCCATTCGTCTTGAAAACCTCTTTGGCTGCAAAAGCCGCATCTTTCCCGTGCACCGTATAGTAATCGTTTCGATCAAATACTCTCACTGTGGTGTCTGGTTTCTCGGGCATAGAAAAATAAAAATTCAGAAATCCATGTTCAGATGCACTGTCCATGGACAGATTTTGTTTAGGTTGCACCGCCATGCTGGAATCTCCCGCCACAGCACAGGCGCGCGAGGAGGGTCAAAGGCAACGGAGGCGGAGTTAAAATTACGACAACTATCCACACTTCAAATAAAGAAGGGTTATTTTGTATTTTTCTAAACTATATGTTGGAAATGACTACTGTCACGTTCATTGGTTGTAAGATTAATGGCATTTTAAAAAAAAGGTTATTTTATAATAATTCTTTGTGAATTCTGTGGATTGGAAAAAACACCTCAGTTTACCATTATCTCTATTCAGCATTGTTCTAAAAGTATTTGGAGATTATATTGGGAAAACTGGACTTTGTGGTAAGGATTATTGTATTGTATGTGATATTATATTTTTATTTATTCATTTTTTCATATTCATTTATTCATAATTTAATTAATAATACACTACCAGTCAAAGTTTTTGAACAGTAAGGTTTTTAATGTTTTTAAGAAAGTCTTTTTTGCTCACCGACCTGCATTTATTTGCTGAAGTACAGCAAAAAAAAGTAACATTTTGTAATATTTTTACTATTTAAAATAACAGTTTTCTATCTGAATATATTTTAAAATGTAATTTATTCCTGTGATTTCAAAGCTGACTTTTTGCATCATTACTCCAGTCACATGATCCTTCAGAAATCATTTTAATATTCTGATTTGCTGCTCAAAAGACATTTGTTATTATTATTATGTTGAAAACAGCTGAATAGAATTTTTTTCAGGTCTCTTTGATGAGTAGGAAGTTTAGATGAACAGCATTCATCTGAAATAGAAATCTTTTGTAGCATTAAAAATGTCTTTATCATTGCTTTTGATCAACATGAAGCATCTTTGCTAAATAAAAGAATTAATGTATATATATATATATATATATATATATATATATATATATATATATATATATATATATATACATACATACATACATACATACATACATACATATATATATATATATACATACATATATATATATATATATATATATATATATATATATATATATACACTCACTCCAAGCTTTCTAATTATAGAGTGTATAACGTTACAAATCCTTTTTATTTCAGAGAAATGCTGATCTTTGGATGAACAGCAAATCAGCCTATTAGAATGTCTAAAGGATCATTTGACACTAAAGATAAAAGATGAGTAATGATGCTGAAAATGTAGCTTTGATCACAGGAAAAAAAATAATTTTTAAAATATATATTTAAATAGAAAACTGTTATTTTAAATAGTAAAAATATCTCAACATTTTACTGTTTTTGCTGTACTTTGGATCAAATAAATGCAGGCTTGGAGAGCAGAAGAGACTTCCTTAAAAACATTTAAATATTTCTGTTCAAAAACTTTTGACTGGTAGGGTATTTAATTATATACATAATTTCTTTAATAATACAATGGGTAAATACCATAAAAATGTACTTTGCACAACTAAATGCTAACATTTCATAAATTACCTAGAATCATGTTAAAATTCTAAAATAAATCTAAAAAATTCTAATAGGTAAACATATGATTTAACTGAAAACATGTCATAAAGGTATCAAAGTTTAAATCAAAAGTATTTTTTATCACTATATTATTGATGTTATTATTGTGACTGTGTATGAATAATTTTTGTGTTTTTGTAGGGAAAAAAATCCAACAAGGTGTGCACAAATTAAAGGATAACTATTGCCAAAATGCAACCTCACTTTCACTGTTTGCGTTTCCGCTCGCAGCCATCTTGCCAAGTCAAGAAGTGTCGATCTCCGAATACGAGGAGAGTAAAGTGAGTTCAGTCCTCAGACGAGAAAGAACGACGGCGCGTAAGTGTCTACTTTAATACTATTTCGATAGGCGATCGTTACTTAGAGTTGCAGCTAAAAGCACTTTGTCGTTTCTGTTTAATTACTTATTCCTAAGTATTAATTTTAAGCTGCTGTTCCCTTAAGCACTCTGTCGTTTCTATTTACTTACTTATTCGTTAATATTAATTTTGAGCTGCTTCTAAACAGCACTCTGTTGTTTCTATTTACTTACTTATTCGTTAATATTAATTTTGAGCTGCTTCTAAACGCACTCTGTCGTTTCTATTTTACTTACTTATTCGTTAATATTAATTTTGAGCTGCTTCTAAACGCACTCTGTTGTTTCTATTTACTTACTTATTCGTTAATATTAATTTTGAGCTGCTTCTAAACGCACTCTGTCGTTTCTATTTTACTTACTTATTCGTTAATATTAATTTTGAGCTGCTTTTTAAAGCACTCTGTTGTTCTATTTAGTTATTCGTTTGTTTTATTTACATCTATTCACTTTTAGAAAAGGAGTGTTTCTTCTGTTATTTGTCCTGCGATTGTTTTTGCTTTAAATTCTAGTTTTTATTGCAATCATTAAAATTGATAACTGAGCGTACGGCCAAGGGAAGCTTTTGTTATTTCATATCGTTCCCTTCTGGAGCTATTACAAGTGCGAAGCTGTTGCTTTTTGAGTTTCGATTGAGCCATTTTGCGTGCGGGCGATACATTTGCGGCTGACTGAGCCTAGGAGGCGTCCCTAGCTTTTATCAGTGAAGCACTGTTCGGTTGTCTATTTAACTGTGTCAGACCAGCTGACGCTGAAGCGCGACTTTAACCGAGCAACGACACCGACAACGCACTTAAGTACTCCTTTCCTTTATTTCACTCTTCTTTCTGTCCTCCTCTATCATGTGTTTCCAATTCATTCCGGTGGTCTCTACACACCGCACTAATATCACACACACACACACATCGACGCAATATTTCTAACCTGCGTCCTATCGACACCTCTTCCACTGAACCTTTCTCGTTCACGGTTGGACTCTGGAACTGTCAGTCAGCTGTCAACAAAGCTGACTTCATTTCAACATTTTCTGTGCAATCTGGTCTGAGCATTCTAGGTTTGACTGAGACCTGGATTCGTCCAGAAGACTCTGCAACCCCAGCTGCTCTTTCTAATAACTTTTCCTTCTCTCACACCCCTCGTCACACTGGAAGGGGCGGGGGTACGGGACTTCTTATTTCTAACAACTGGAAATACTCAACCCATTCTCCTCTATGCAATTATAGTTCATTCGAATCTCATACAATCACTGTAACATCTCCTATCGAACTCCACATTGTGGTAATCTACCGCCCTCCTACTCAACTTGGCATCTTCTTAGAAGAGCTGGATGGGCTGCTGTCCTCTTTTCCAGAGGATGGCAGCCCACTTCTAGTCTTTGGGGACCTCAACATTCACCTTGACAAACCCTATGCTGCTGACTTCCATTCACTTCTAGCTTCATTTGATCTACAACGGGTTATCACTACATACACTCATAAGTCTGGCAACCAACTTGATCTCATTTACATGCGAAATTGTATTTCAGACAACATTGCGGTCAAACCCCTACACATCTCTGACCACTTCTTCATTACATTTGACCTACATCTTGCTACTTGTGCACCCCCAACCCCTCTACCTGTTACTTTTAGAAGAAACCTACGCTCTCTCTCACCCTCCCATCTTTCTTCTTTAGTATCCTCCTCCCTTCCCTCTCCTACTCACTTCTCATCCCTGGACACTAATGCAGCAACTGACACCTTATGCTCCACTCTTACCTCCTGTCTAGATGTTATATGAGTGTGTGCGACGAACAACCGTATAAGTCCAAAAAAACAAAAAATGAGATAACCACGTGGCATTAATTGTATGTGTGAACTTTGTATACAGAAACAGTTTGGAGATATTTTCGCGCGACCAAGAGCCCGCATTTTAAACGTTAAAATAGCATCACGCGGAAAAACCGTCTATGTCCACAAAGAAGAATGGAGATGCCGCTTGCTGTCATGTCTGCTTCGGACATTAAAAGGCAAACCTCGGCAAAAAAAAAGAGAGCCGACATGACCAAATGGAAGGACAGAGTAAGGAAGGCTTTGAGGGATACTGGAAAACCATATTTGACTCGAAGAGGAGAACAAAAACCAGGGAAAAATCCACCGAAAGATGTGAGTGGAAGAACCGTATATGTGATGTGATCTCTCTCTCTCTCTCTCTCTCTCTGAACGTGCTGAGGAGCGCTAAACACCGCATAAACAGTTAACCTATCAAAATAAACCACATACCATATATAATAAAGCTGTATTCATTCATATTTCCCGCCAGTCCTGTGTAAAGTACGGCAAGCAGAGTTTATTTGTTTATATATTTATTTATATTGTGAGATGGCGGAGCGCGAGAACAGTTTGAAGTTGTATATACACAGGTGCGCTGCGCCAGCTTTTCTAAAAAAACGACAAGGTGCACTATTGGAGCTATCTAAACATACATTGTATAACATTTAGCTATGATGTATGTCTGCATTGTATTTATTTATTTATTTATTAATTTATATATTGTTTTTGTTAATAATTCATTGTTATTGTCTGTACTGTAAGAGGGTCTATGTATTGTACATTGTTCATACTGTATTTTCTGTTTTTAAATAATAATAACAATAAGCTTGAAATAAATGCTTAAAATTAACCTGAAGTTTCTGTTACTGTATTAAAACTAAGATAAAGGAATCAGATCTTTAGTGGTTTAAAGTGATATAATGAACTGGAGTTATACTGTTATTCCACACTAACTGGACATATACCGTTCTTCCACATTTCAGAAATATAAATCACAATAACTTTTGATTTTTAATACTGACACTGAAAAATGTTATCTCCTTAGAATTGAGAAGCTTTTGTTGTCTATTTTCAAGTAAAATAAAAATATATAATATAATGTTCACAATCCAAATGAAAAAAATCTTATTACTCAAAATTTAAAAATATGGACTTGTATGGTTCTTCGTCTCAAGGCCTCATATGCCCTCTCTCCTCCAGGCCAGCACGAGCTGCTCCGACAACCCCTTGGTTATCCGATGTTCTTCGTGAGCATCGCTCCAAACTTAGGGCAGCCGAGAGAAAATGGCACAAATCTAAGGATCCATCCGACCTCAGTATGTATCGGTCTATGCTCTCATCTTTCGCTACCCAAGTACATACAGCCAAATCTTCATACTTCCACAACAGGATCAACAATTCTCCAGACGCACGCAACCTTTTCAAAACATTTAATACACTGCTTTGTCCCCCTCCACCACCTCCCACAACTTCTATAACAGCTGATGACTTCGCCACATTTTTTACAGACAAAACTACATCGATCAATAATAAGTTCCACACATACAGGAACTAAAATTGACCACACTCACGGCTGGAACTCCCCTCTTCTCCTTCTGTCCTTACTCGGAGGCAGAAGTAACCAAACTTTTCCTCTCCAGCCATCCGACGACATGTCCTTTAGATCCTATCCCCTCACACCTTCTCCAAGCAATCTCTCCTACAATCCTACCGGCGCTCACACACATCATCAACACATCTCTTCTCACAGGCACTTTTCCCACTACATTTAAGCAGGCCCGGGTAACCCCACTGCTCAAAAAACCTACACTTAACTCTTCACTCATTGACAACTACAGACCTGTCTCTCTCCTTCCATTCATAGCAAAAACACTGGAACGGGCTGTTTTCAACCAGCTATCCTTATTCCTCTCACAGAACAATCTACTGGACTCTAACCAATCAGGGTTCAGAAGCGGCCATTCAACTGAGACTGCGCTACTGTCTGTCACTGAATCCTTGCGGACGGCAAAAGCTGAGTCCAAATCATCTGTACTCATCTTGCTGGACCTATCTGCAGCTTTTGACACTGTGAATCACCAGATCCTCCTGTCCACCCTCTCAACGCTTGGGCATCACAGGGACTTCACTTCGCTGGTTCAAATCCTACCTCTCTGGTAGGTCTTTCAGAGTGGCCTGGGGAGGGGAGGTATCCAAAACTCATCAACTGGTCACTGGGGTTCCTCAGGGATCAGTTCTTGGACCTCTCCTCTTCTCCATATACACTACATCTCTGGGCCCCATCATACAGGCACATGGCTTCTCCTACCATTGCTATGCTGATGACACACAACTCTATCTTTCATTCAAACCAGACGATCCATCGGTAGCTGCACGGATCTCAGGTTGCCTGGCGGATATCTCTGCATGGATGAAGGAACACCATCTACAGCTCAATCTAGCAAAGACGGAACTCCTTATCTTTCCTGCCACTCCATCTCTACAGCATGACTTCTCCATCCAGTTAGGTTCATCAACAATTACCCCATCGACTTCAGCCAGAAATCTGGGTGTAATCTTTGACGACCAACTGACTTTTAAAGACCACATAGCTAAAACTGCTCGATCTTGCAGGTTTGCACTGTACAACATCAGAAAGATCAGGCCCTTCCTAACAGAGCATGCTACACAACTCCTCGTCCAGGCCCTGGTCATTTCCAGGCTGGACTACTGCAATGCTCTTTTAGCTGGTCTTCCAGCATGTACAATCAAGCCTCTACAAATGATTCAGAATGCAGCAGCACGACTGGTCTTCAATGAGCCCAAAAAGGCCCATGTCACACCTCTCTTCATATCACTGCACTGGCTACCGGTTACAGCACGCATCAAATTCAAGACACTGATGCTGGCATATAGGACAGCCACCGGATCATCACCTGCCTACCTCCATTCACTACTACACATCTACACTCCTTCCAGAAGACTGAGATCCTCTAGTGAAAGACGCCTCATTGTACCACCACAGAGAGGTATTAAATCACTGTCCAGAACATTCTCGTTCAATGTCCCTGCCTGGTGGAATGATCTTCCCACCCCTATCCGGAATGCACACTCCTTAACAGCTTTCAAACGACTGCTGAAAACCCGTCTTTTTCGACACTATGTGACTCAAAAAAAAAAAAAAAAATTCTCCTCTCTTTATGATCCTCCCTTCTAGCCTGTTTTTCCTCTCTTTCTTGATCTTCTCCTTCTAGCCTGCACTCTTCTAACAACGCCTGATATATGGTATTTTTAAGCACTTCCTATGTTGATCTGCCTCCTTAGGATGAATCACTTGTTGTATTCCCAATTGTAAGTCGCTTTGGATAAAAGCGTCGGCTAAATGAATAAATGTAAAATGTAAATGTAAAGATGGATAGCTCCTAAAGCATATTTCCATATAAATGCACGGCTAAAATCTTTGTTTTGTCGAAAGTGAAAAACAATATTAACCTTTTAGTTGTAAAAAGAGCCTCATCTAAGCCTAATATTTCGTCCTATGGAGTCCATTCATTCGCATTCGGAGATCGACACTTCTTGACTGGCAAGACGGCCGCGAGCGGAAACTCAAACAGTGAAAGTGAGTTGTTCAAAACATTTCTTTTTAGTAAACTCTGTGTACACAAACAATGTTCTCAATGCTCGAGTTCATGTGTAGAGACCTAGGCGATACGTCGAGCAAAGTGTCATGATGTGTCGAGCCTTCTTAGTGTTGTAAAAATATCGATTTTGATGCGCTCAAAGTTATGCCCCTAGAACTCCCATTCACCGGCCATTTACCCCAAAACGAAATCACGGTCAATCTCAAAAACGGCTCGTTAGTGGTAATTATGCTTTTAGATATAAGTTTGTCTCGTTTACAGTAAAAAAAACAGCCTAGGTTGCATTTTGGCAATAGTTATCCTTTAATGTTGTTTTGTGTGTGTGTGAACTTGATTGAAGGAGTCACAAAAAATGATTATAAATTCACCATTTTATTAAAAGAGAACTAAGAAAAACATAATATACTATGAGAAAGTTCTTGTTACAGGTATATACGGACTATAACACAAATATATCTGCCACAATCAACTGAATATGCCTGAATCACAGCTAAAACTGATTGAAAATAGTTGTTTTGCATGTGTGGGGTTAATCACAGATCAGCGAGATCACATTTAATGACGGTTATTTGTTTCATTCCCTGGGACAAGATAACCATCCATTCTGTATGAAGCTGTAATTAAAGGCCTGATCATTTGAACCCTCACTCTGAGCTTCACTCAAACAAATGGGCTAGTACAAAGCTATGGCAAATTACTGAAAAACAATAGTACATTCAGTTTGCTTCCAGTGTTTAACAAGTGAACTATCCCTTTAAGGCAAGCCGGTTTGGTTTGGAACCCAAACAGAAGTGAAGAAGTTGCAATAGCAGGTAAGTGTCACTTGGTGTCAGAACTGAGCTGGTAAGGCCAAAATGAAAAGTGATCCATCTCTGCAGGGAATCTACAGTACATGAAAGACTGCTTACATAACAGCCACTTCAGCTGTGTGCCTCCCTAAAGTACCTTCACTTCATTTACTGAATGAACAGACCTGGGAATCAGCTGTGGTAAACATTTGATCTGCATTGTATCCTACAAAGCACTATTTGCGTGTGTACATAAACATAAGTGCTGTGTATATATGCATACATATTTACACACACGCAACCTTGTTCCACTAAAACCTAATCGACTTTCCAAACTTGAGAAAACAGGTTGAAGAGGCACTGCTATATCTGTTTTATCATTTCTCTCATTTTATTCATATGTATGTGTTTTTACGCATCTGTATACAGTTGTGTCCTATTCAAGAAATTATTCACCCAATAATTAAAATTCTTCATTATGTTCTAGATCTGTAGGACTACTACTGTGGAACACAGAAGATAATTGACAAAGATAAATTAAATGTATTTTTGGATACAACGAAAGTCACAATAGTAACCAAAAGTTACCAAAATATCTTCTTTTATGTTCCACAGAAGTAAGAAAGTTGTATGTCTGCAACAACATACACTACCGTTCAAAAGTTTGGGGTCAGTAAGACTTGTAATAGTCTTTAAAGAAGTCTCTTATGCTCATCAAGGCTGCATTTATTTGATTAAAAATACAGAAAAAAACAGTAATATTGCAAAATGTTTTGTTTTAACATACTTTAAAATAGAATTTATTCCTGTGATGAAAAGCTGAATTTTATCGGCTGTTATTCCCGTCTTAAATGTCACATGATCCTTCAGAAATCATTCTAATATGCTGTTTTATTATTAGAATGATCAATGTTGGATAATATCAACAGTTGTGCTGCCAAATATTTTTTGGAACCTGTGATTTTTTTTTTCAGGATTCTTTCATGAATAACAAGTTTAAAAAGTACAGTGTTTATTCAAAATATACATTTTTTATAACAATGTAAATTATTTATTATTAACTTTTAATAAACTGTTAATTATTAACTTAATACATCCTTGGTGAATAAAAGTATTAATTTCTTTAAAAAAAGAAAAAACAAATAGAAAAAACAATAAAAATGTACTAAAGTCTAAGTAAATTTTATGTTTTGGTTGAACTATCCCTTTTAGATGACACTTTCGTTGCTTGCTTTTTGTTTCAATCAAAATTCGAACAGAAAATCACTTCTTCTGCAAAATGAGTGGGCTATTACTCACTAAATTTAAAGGAATAGTTCACCCAAAAAAGAAAACCGACTAACTGGAGTAAGCAATAATATTGATGAAGGATTCATATTTTAGCCAGAAGCAAGTGTTTAAAGTTAAAATCAACATAATGATGAATTTGTTCATTACAAACTCACAGATTTTCACTTCACATGATGTTAATAGATGGATTGGAGACATGTGGATTAGGCTACTTGTGGATTCTGACGGCATCCATTCACTGGTGAGCATTTCTCCAAGTCCATTCTGATTAAGAAACAATTTCATCTACATCTTGGATGCCCTGAGAGTGAGTACATTTTCAAAATATATTCATTTTTACACGAACTCTTCCTTTAAGTCTTTACCTTAGAAACAATTTCATCAGGTTGATAAATACAATTGTTTGGTTAAGTATGTTTACAAATGAATATACTGTATACACAGGGACTGCCACAAAGTCTGTACTTTCCAAAATTATGTATGTAAACAACCTGTATCTGTTGCAGTCCTGTTCATGTTAGAGGTATTTATTCTCTGATGAATTCCTATGGGCCGAGCGAGAGTGTGTTTGTTCTCTGCAGTGGCCTTTCGTGGTGGGATGGCCTGCTTTAATGGGGGTGGCATCCTGCTGCAGCGCTCTGGACTGTGGCCAGATGCAATGGTTGGACTGTTACTGCTGTGACAGGGCAGAACTGGGAGCACTGCAGAGGATTAAATCATCAGGACGTAGACAGAGAGATTTTAAATCACCCTCTGTTGCATTGCGATATTTGTCATTATTTCAAGTTCAAATAATGGAAATTAGTACACAATGTCAAACTTTTGAAATGCACGGATAATGCAAGCACTGTGTCAGTTTATGTGCTTAATTATTTGTTGGGTTTGTTAATTCGAAATATAAGGTCCAATGTGTATATATATGGATCAGGGGCATTTCCTCCGAGAGGGCAAGGGAGGCAGTGTCTCCTCAAAAATTTTGGATGAGAAAAAAAATGTAGTGTAAAAATAGAGTGTTTTTATGACACGCCATTAATCGTCCATATTGGTGGTACTGAATGTAAAAAATGCCACCTAATTAAATGAAACATGCATATTTTGCTGATTATTGCCGCTGAAAAGGTCAATTGTTGTCATGTTTTGGGCTGTACTAATCGGTTAGATCAGGAAAAACGTTTGGAGTAGACTGCCAAAAGTTCTAACAAATCAAGGAGAGTGCAAAAAAACAAAAAAACAAAAGCCGTTTATGGGCGGCCAAATTGAACTAGGATTTCCAGGGCAAGAATCAATTAAGTTTGTTCTAATCATTTCCAGTCAGGTAGGTGAAATGTTAGGCTAATATTTTAATTCATACTGCTTGTACGTGTCTTTACCACCTATTTACTTGAGTTCTATAATATTGTAATATTGGCATTGTTTTACTCTCTATAAAACAATGCCAATACTACAAAATATAACATTAAAAAGTGTATAAATCAGTTGTTTTTCTAAAGAAACATTGTCCAACAGCAACACCAGCAGGTAAAATTACAGAGGGAGTCCATGTGTTACTCACCTCCCCTGAGCACAGTGAGTTTTAACAGACCCGCTAAAGCATGCAGTGAGTTTTGTGGGGTGTATTTAAAAATGAATGGGGGAAAGTCATTTGAGAGAAGGCAATGCCTTCATCACGGTATGATTGGATATGGCTGGTTATGATCTGGTTATTTTGCGTTCGCAAAATCAGTCTGAATGAACAATATAATGGCGTTAATGGGAAGACTACTTTAAAAAAGTATGTAAACAACTCACCGATTTAGATATAGCCAATTTGTTACATCAAAATAAGACTTAAAATGGCATGAAAATGATCTGTGGGAGTTTTTTATGAGTAATAAGCTTGGTGAAGTTTAAAGTAAATATTTGTGCCTGTGACCAATATTTACAGAGGTTTGATGATTGATCACCCAAAAAATCCCAAAATAGTTAAAAGTGACTTATTAAAAACAATAGCTGAACATACAGTGAGGGAAAAATATATTTGATCCCTTGCTGATTTTGTAAGTTTGCCCACTGACAAAGAAATGATCAGTCTATAATTTTAATGGTAGGTTTATTGCAACAGTGAGAGACAGAATAACAGTAAATAAAATCCAGAAAAATGCATTTCAAAAAAGTTATAAGTTGATTTGCATTTTAATGAGTGAAATAAGTATTTGATCCCCTACCAATCAGCAAGATTTCTGGCTCCCAGGTGTCTTTTATACAGGTAACCAGCTGAGCCTTTAAGGGAGTGCTCCTAATTTCAGTTACCTGTATAAAAGACACCGGTCCACAGAAGCAAGCAATCAATCAGATGCCAAACTCTCCACCATGGCCAAGATCAAAGAGCTGTCCAAGGATGTCAGAGACAAGATTGTAGACCTACACAAGGCTGGAATGGGCTACAAGACTATCGTCAAGAAGCTTGCTGAGAAGGTGACAACATTTGGTGCGATTATTCACAAATGGAAGAAGCACAAAATAACTGTCAATCTCCCTTGGTCTGGTGCTCCATGCAAGATCTCACCTCATGAAATTTCAATGATCATGAGAACAGTGAGGAATCAGCCCAGAACTACATGGGAGGATCTTGTCAGTGATCTCAAGGCAGCTGGGACCATAGTCAACAACAAAAAAAAAGAATTGGTAACATACTACGCCGTGAAGGACTGAAATCCTGCAGCACCCGCAAGGTCCCCTGCTCAAGAAAGCACATGTACAGGCCCGTCTGAAGTTTGCCAATAATGAAAATGCACGTGTTTGGAGGAGGAGGAATGCTGCCTATGACCGAAAGAACACCATCCCCACCATCAAACATAGAGGTGGAAACATGCTTTGGGCCTGTTTTTCTGCTAAGGGGACAGGACAACTGCACCACATCAAAGGGACAATGGACGGGGCCATGTACCGTCAAAACTTGGGTGAGAACCTCCTTCCCTCAGCAAGGGCATTGAAAATGGGTTTTCGATGGGTATTCCAGCATGACCCAAAACACATGGCCAAGGCAACAAAAGAGTGGCTCAAGAAGAAGCACACTAAGGTCCTAGAGTGGCCTAGCCAGTCTCCAGACCTTAATCCCATAGGAAATCTGTGGAGGGAGCTGAAGGTTTAAGTTTCCAAATGTCAGCCCCAAAACCTTACTGACTTAGAGAGGATCTGCAAAGAGGAGTGGGAAAAATCCCTCCTGAGATGTGTGCAAACCTAGTGGCCAACTACAAGAAATGTCTGACCTCTGTGATTGCCAAAAAGGGTTTTGCCACCAAGAACTCAGTCATAATTTTCGATGATTTTCAAATACTTATTTCACTCATTAAAATGCAAAGCAATTTATAACTTTTTTTAAATGTGTTTTTCTGGATTTGTTGTTGTTGTTCTGTCTCTCATTGTTTTCACAACGCATAATCAATCAGCCAAATTGGCGGCACTGAACATAAACATTGCTACTGAACCAAAACGAAATACGCATAATTTGATGATTATTGCTGGTGAAAATGGTCAATTATTGTCATGGTTTTGTTACAGTCTATAGTACTCCAAATGTTTTTCCTGGGCTGACTGATTAGTACAGCCCAGGAAAAACATTTGGAGTACTATAGACTGCCAAAAATTATAACAAATCAAAGAGAAGAGTGCAAAAACTGTCTGAGAAAAGGCATTTATGGTTGACCAAACTAAACCAGGATTTCCAGGGCAGGAATCTTGACAGCATTCATGTTTGTTCTTATCATTTCCAATCAGGTAGGAGAAATATTAGACTTATATCTTGTTTAATATTTCTTGTACGTATCTTTACCACCTATTAACTTAAGTTTGTCAAAATATTGCACCCTTTCCTGATTACTAAGTCCTTCTCTATATGATTTAGCAGCTTCCACACATTTTTCTGTGGTTTATACAGCATAAATTAGCAGAACAACGTATTCAGTCGTACATTAATAGTGTTGTTACATCTGAGTATTGCCAATATGGCTGTGTATGCGGGTAACCAAAATCCAAGGCAGGACCAAATCGTGACGTAAGTGAAAACCCCTTATAAGCAATTACACTGCTGTCAATTCCCATAAGTAAACAGTACAGTAGTACAAAAGGCAACAAGGAGCAATAAAATGATTTCTGGAAGAACACAAGACAAAGACCAGCCAAAAAAAAAAAAAAAGCTCATCAGTTGTTACTTCATTCGGTCATATGTTGGTAATTGCCCTTGTCAGCATAATGGATGTGCATATTAGTGTGTGTGCTCGTTGTTATCTGCTAAATGGCATCTCAGTAACTTGGCCATCAGTAAGTACTGAACACAGTGTCTGTGTGTGAGAACGGCCAAGTCTTGCATATCAAATGTCTAAAACTGGGCCGTCTGGAATAAGAGAGAGAGAGAGAGAGAGAGAGAGAGAGAGAGAGGTTAAATATAATGTGGAATTCATCTTTAAGATGTATACATTGCATGTGTATTTTTCTATCGTGTTAATGAAAATGCATATCCATCCTATTATTCGAGTAGAATAAATACACAGTTTGTTCGGTCCATATAAAGCGCCTTTTTAAAAGTGTGTTAATTATCTGGAGCGTTCTGTGATGTCAAATACATCTCACTTAATACATGGTTAAATATTAATGCTGTACTGTATGTGAAACCGAAGCCTCTGCTGTACTTGAATTACAGGTAGCATTTTACAATGTCTGAGAAACACAACAACGCTAATCAAGAATGTTTGGGAATAATATTGCCTATCATAGCATAGTAAATAGCTTAACAGTTAGCAGTTGTTTCCTTTATCAAGCCATGTTCTAAAGTGACTGCTTTTCAACCTTTAAGTTTAAGTAATCCTTGTTGCAATATCAGTTGTACTTTACCCTATACTGTTTTAAGCATTTTATTTGCAGCAATTAAAGCTACCTTTGAGGTTTATGTGAACCATGCTGCTCTGCTGCATATCTGCAAAGGGTCATAAAGAGAGATTTAAGAGACATAATTTATATCCATTGTAGACAAGAAAATAGATGCTTCTAAATCGAATCCTATTCAGTGCTGTTTTCTTTGAATCTTATTGTTGAATGTATTTTGTTTACACAAAGGCTATCGTGTATTTGCATTTAGACAGTGTATTATATCGCCTCCTTTATGTCAACATGAAGAACAATGTGGACTTTTTTGCATTATCAAATAACATTACATATAATCGTTTCAATTATGAAGGTAGCCAAAGCTCTCTGAACACTAAGCATCAAAACCATTTATAACTGCTTTTTTATATCACTGATCTGTTAAAGCTCCTGATGTTAGCCACAAAATACTCCTTTTCTGTCCATTTAGTTCTAATTTATTGTTCTTATTGAGAAATCTGACAGAGGTGGTAGATTATGTAAATATAAATCCTCTTTTTCAATCGGCTTGAAGATCCAGAGCTTGTCTGTTATGAGTCAAGATTCTAGCCATTGTGAATTCCTTTGTGAATTCTGAATTTAATTTACGAGAATTGAATTTGAAACATCCTCCATCTATTCCCGACAGACAGCTGATGTCAGTTTAGTATTAGTCTCAACCGTAATTACTAGCTTTCACATTTTTGTGAAGTTTGCCTAACATTGACGACTGCTGCTTTCAACTACACGATTTTTGGCGGTCATTCAAAAAAAGAGAGGGAAACAGATGGATACTCAGAAAGGGAAAGACAATCTCAGTCACGCTCTTTTTCCTTTATGTACAACACAACCACACAGACACACGTGTACGCAGCCACACAAGGGTCTGTGTTGGGAAACCGGAGCCTGGTGTTAAAGTCTGCCAGTGTTTGGTACAAAGCCTCAATGTGCATTAAGAATGAATAGGTCTTCAGTTTCATGGCCCTCACTCTGAGTAAACACCTGAGTGGTCAGGGGCTCTTTATACCAGTGATTATCAACCATCTGTGTCTCACATGGCTTTTTATGTCCTCAATTACCAATTCACAGACACTGGCATCTTATTACCAAAGTTCTTGGCATAGTTAAAGGCAATACCAGGCTATATGGTTTAGCTGGACTCATTTTACTAGATTAAAATACTCAGTACATGAATTAAGTTATAATTCTTCAGTACCACATTTATATTGTGACATATTTATTTTTCTTTACCGTAATATTAATCAACATGATATTTTATGACACTGCAATTTGTCCACATGACACTGCTATTGCAAGGCCATAATAAAAATATAAAACAATTATTAAAATATAATCTTTTTCTCTATAGCAACACACACAACACACACACACACACACACACACACACACACACACACACACACACACACACACACACACACACACACACACACACACACACACACACACACACACATGTTGGGTTTACATGTTTTATGGGGACATTCCATAGGCGTAATGGTTTTTATACTGTACAAACCGTACTTTCTATCGCCCTACACCTACCCTATACCTAAACCTAGCCCTCACAGGAGATTGTGCACACTTTTACTTCCTCAAAAAAACTCATTGTGCATGATTTATAAGCCTGTTTCCTCATGGGGACCTGAGAAATGTCCCCACAAGGTCAAAATCTACTGGTATTCCTATCCTTGTGAGGACATTTGGTCAGGGTTTGGACATGGGTTTAGAATGGCCATGAAAACACTTTTTTGTTGACTCCTAGGCAAAGTATTGCACAGTAGCAATAGCATTGCATAAAAAAAATTAACTTTTATGTTGTGAAGGCATAAGAAGACAGATTAAAATCTAACAGGAATTACATTGTTTTAAGACACCAGACATCTCTTTATGCATCCAGACGGTGCGGAAACTTTTAGGTAACCTGAAAGAGGCATTAAGCACACATGTTGCATGTGTTGTGGGTATCAACCACTGCATGATTCACTCTTTCCCTTGGTTTTACAAGCTCTGGAAAGGCATGCATGCAGGAACCACCCAAGATTTTAGAAGTAACTGTTTTCTTAAAAGGAAGTTTGATTCAGTCATCTCCTTTTTGGAGGAGTGGTGGTTAGAGGTGAGGGGGTGCAGAGTCATGGAAAACATCTGGGGTAAATAATGAACCCTATGATCCAACAGCACCTAAGAAGAATACAATGCAAATGCATCACATTAACAATACTGAGGGCGGCTTAATCAACTGATAATCTCAGTTGCTCCTGCTGGTCTTTTGGTATGAAAATGCCTCAACCCCCATCAGCAACAGTCTGTCTTCTCAGCCCTTCAATATCCAACAGACCTGGGACATGGCCAGAGACAGGTGGCCTGCAAGGAGGGAGCTAAGGCAGTCAAGCATTGAGAAACTCGCTAGTTTGAGTAGGCCTTGATAAACAAGGCAAGATCTGGTTGATGGCATCACTATATCTGGTACTATTGTTATAGTCATTTTCTGAAATCGTATTAATAAATCTCCTTACGATATAGGTCTATATTGATTTGCGTTTCCTATTGTTTTGTTCGTTCAATGATAAAAAGCAAATACAGTATGTTCTTTGAATGACCATTCAACAATACAACATTAATTAGATATTTCGTTAGGAGCTTGTTATGCTGAAACCAAGGGTGGAATATCTTGAAAGAAAGGCCATTGTTTTAATAATCATTAATAATAACATTTTAATAATCATTCTAATTCTATGAGAATAGGAAAGTTCACACCATGATTATAAGGATAACAGCATCCACCCAACTTTAAAGAAACAAACACATAAATGCTCTGAATGTAGGCCAAGTTTTCGTTATAGGTGTGAACGTGTCTTAGTTGTGGATTACACTTACACTTAAGTTGCACAACTTTCCTTTGTTTACACATTTAATGCTCATTCTGAAAAAGGTTTGAATGTAAAAATTGCACAATATGTGTATAAACATACAATTAAGCTTCTATGGAAAACATACATGTTTTCTTATCTGTGTGAACAAGCGTTAAATATTAGGACCATACTAAGAAATTTGGATATATTTTACATCAAATCTGGGTGTTATATAATTAAAGAAAAATTTTAACATTTACCCAGAATATAATTTTGGCCCCCTAAGGGTGGAATTCACAATGGCTCAGGTGATTCCCTATTTCAGCTCTAAATTACATGGCATTTATGACCGGGCAAATTCTACAGTGTGTGACCAGGGAGTGACGCATTGCAGGTACAAACGAACCAATCAGAGGCATCCGCACAACCGAAACACGTTCAGTATTCTTCCGCCCTCAGATAGTCCGCCTGCATTTGCGCCTCAAGATCAGCCTTTAGCACAATACAATATCGTATCATTTTTGAAGAAGGACATATATCACGTTTCCTCAAGGTAAGTTTAGTTTCGTAAGTAAATATCGCGGCATTTCCGACGCACCGCTAGTCAGAATGCAGTGCGGTTGGCGGATGGATACAGGAAGATGGGAGGTGTTTATGTACGACCGTTAAGGCGGGTCTATACCAATATTCCGACCACCATTTGTGAATCTCTCACGGAGAAGGAGGGAGACAGACAGAGGAAAAAGAAAAAATGGTAAGTGCACATCTATATTTCTAATAAATGATGGATATGCGTTAATTAAAAGGTATATGCTGCTAATATATATTTCCGCGGAAGCAAATAAGTCAGAAAATGGATAAAGAGTTTTCTTCAATCGTTTATAGAAATATGCCGCCAAATTTGCGACTACAGTGGATGGACTGAATGAAGGAATATAACATTAGCCACTGCATCGCATCTCCTATTCCTTCGGGTTTTAACGTTGCTCTTAAGTTTTTGTCATATTCGCTTCTGTTTTTATCACAGGCTTAAGCGAAGAAATTTAGGAAGTACTAAACTTCAGACTAGGTCTAGTGGAACCCATTCACTTTCAGTTTTCGTATTGGGATCGTACTGTTCAATAAACTTTGTTAAAAGGATTCAATAAGAACAGGTTATACAGAATTCTTTCTGTTTAAGCTCTGTTTGAACCGAAAGTATCCTGGTTGCATTAATAGTTAGTTAAGTTAACTGGACAGCATCACATGTGAGCCAACCTTAGTTATCATGCCATAACAGGCTTCAATAAAAAAGTAAGTTAGCTTGTTAAACCTAGAAAAAAAGCTGTTATATATTGTGTGTTTTTTTTTTTCGCTTAGAGTCGTGAATGGTACATTTGCTCTAATTTTTGAATAATCTTAAAATATTAATGTTCGCTATCGCAGCTGTTTTCCTCATACCCGTTTATTTGAATGTGCATGTGCATGTTAAAACGTAACGTTAGTGATAATAGCCTGCAGTGCTCTTATTAGGTTACTCGAGCATTGTGGCACTGAGCTACTATTACAATAAAAAGTTATTTTACGATCTAAAATGACTGTATAGTGCCACAAGGGAATAGTTCACCGGGAATCAGGTGGGTGGATGAACTACTGTTGTTAGGAGTGTCTAAATACCGTCGCTATGGTGGGACTTTATTCTCTCCAGCTGGTGTCGTAACATTTGGAGGGAGGGAATCTGAGGTCTCTGTTTGGTCTCGCACGGGTTGCTAGACATTGATGTCAGAGAACCAAAACACTATGAATTCTTACTGAGTCTGTTCTCCACACCATTTAGTAATATGCTTGTTTGTTATCTCTTTCTTTCCCCAGGCTGATCAACTCACAGAGGAGCAAATAGCTGGTAAGGACATGCAACTTGGCTTTGCTTACACACCCCTTCTGAGTTTCTGCACTGGATTATGGCGTTTTGCGATAGCCTGCCTGTTCTGGTTTTTCCATAATTGCTCAATTGTTGCCTTTTAAGGTTGTAACTTAGTCAGATCTGTGTGAATGCATGGGTTATTGCTTCCTTGAGTGTGCAGGCTTGTAACTTTTTACAGCCTGTAACAAACTATAACAGATACTGTACAGATAAGTGTAACATGTAACTTTATTTGCTTAGACTTTTTTTTTCCACAAAAGTAGGTTATTATAGTTAACTGATTATATATATATATAATATAAAATTACAAAAAAGTTACTAAAAAACTAAAATTTAAAATGTATCCAAAATATTCATAAACAGTCTAATAGTGTTTATTAGTGGAGTTATTATAATTATTTTAACTGGAAACTAGGTGGGAAAGTTGTAATTGTTCTGTATTTTGTGTTGTTTCTTTAAAAAAAATACAGTTAAATTAATAAGTGAGCCCAGTGCATTTTCTTAAGCTCCAGTATTTGCATGTTTAAGTAAAACATTTTGAACAGGCCCGTGTTTTGTGTAATCGAAAATCTGGTTGTCCATCTGTAATATCACTGTAATGACATTATATCAAAGAAGGCATCAAATAGTCTCTACTCGATGGGCATTGTTGGCAACTTGGCACAGAGAAGAGTTTGCATTGCCTTTTAGTGCTTAGACCTCTAGGCAAATGCATGCACTGGCGAAATGCAGTCTCACTTGTCACTTTAGCTTTGTCCCGACTATGCCTGCAAGGATCAATTCTCCTCATTTACACTGATCAGTGCCAGTGCTGACTCTTACTGGACTTTTACAAAATGTTGTCTTCTGAAAATGAATCTAAAAGGCACTTGAGGCATCTAGGCAAAGTGATTCATTTTGCATGTTGTCTGTGCATGTAACTAATGGTGCTCTGCGGGTTGAACTGCCTTCGCTCGAAGGCCTTAAACTAGTACTAGTGGTGAGGTGTTACCATGGCTCTGGGGTGTTGGTGTGTCTTCGACAGCATCCTGTCACCTTAGACATTTATCTATGGAGGCGTTTGTTGTTACTGAACTCAACAGCAGACAACTATCTAATGCTACTTTTAGGTTTGCGAACTTGATGTGAAGTTTAAACCTGGCCTTTTTAAGATTAGGTACATGGTTTAGGATCTACAAAATGCCCATGTGGAATTACAAAGCCCACAAGTAATGAATTATTCACATGAAGTACTTCACCCTGTTAATTTTGTTTATTGCTAAAATGGAAAAGCAGTTG
The DNA here is from genome assembly GCF_049309525.1 of Garra rufa. Taxonomy (NCBI): domain Eukaryota; kingdom Metazoa; phylum Chordata; class Actinopteri; order Cypriniformes; family Cyprinidae; genus Garra; species Garra rufa. The sequence goes on from NC_133382.1 coordinate 23,286,985, forward strand.
TACTCTAAAGGAGGGTTTATGAATACGTGGTTATGTGGCTCAAACACTGATCTGTCTTCCTTGGTAATCCTTCCAGAGTTCAAAGAGGCGTTCTCGCTATTTGACAAAGATGGGGATGGCACCATCACCACGAAAGAGCTGGGCACTGTCATGCGCTCCCTTGGCCAGAACCCTACAGAGGCGGAGCTGCAGGATATGATCAATGAGGTGGATGCAGATGGTGAGGACACGTTTTTGCTGCTACATTAGCCATCAGCATGATGTTAACGCTTGCAAGACTTCTAGAGTCGAATTTGCATATGACATGAAACTGTTTTATCATGATTAAAACATTATCATCACTCATGCTGTGTCACTTATCTGACTGTACTTTAAACTTTAATCAGGTAATGGAACAATAGACTTCCCCGAGTTCCTGACCATGATGGCAAGAAAGATGAAGGACACCGACAGCGAGGAGGAGATCAGAGAAGCTTTCCGTGTCTTTGATAAGGTAAGGCTTCTGAAGAAGTCTTTCTGGTAACATTCCTAGATGAATGCTTCATAATTTGGATGGATTGTTGTTCTTGTTGTTCAGGATGGGAACGGATATATCAGTGCTGCTGAGCTGCGCCATGTGATGACAAACTTGGGAGAGAAATTAACAGATGAGGAGGTGGATGAAATGATTAGAGAAGCAGACATTGATGGAGATGGTCAGGTCAATTATGAAGGTGAGTGTTTGAGTTTGAGTTGCATTTTGTGTTTTTTTTTTTTTGTATGTGATGCCTAATTCTTCTTTTTCTCTCTCTTTGCAGAATTTGTACAGATGATGACAGCGAAGTGAAGGCCTTGTACAGAATTTCTTGTATAAAATTATCTGCCTTTTCTTGTTTTTAATTTCTGTAAAATGTTTAATTTTAATTTCTCCCCATCCTCTCCTGCTGTCCAAAGGATCTGCATGTATACTATAAGATTTGAGTGCTCATGCCTTCCCCCAACTCCTAGTCATCGTAAACAATCTGTTAGAAGGAGCAGTTATGGGACCAGGTGATACGTATAGGCGCAGATACTGACTACGCACAGGCCCCTTTTTCCCCTTTTTTGCTCTGTCTGCCTGCCCACCTGACGAGCGGTGACATCAAGGGTCCAGCTGACTCATTTCAACAATTTTTGGCATGATTCTATTTTTTCTTCTCTTTTGATTTTATGTGGAGGTGCAACTCTGCATGGACAATGGACTGAGTATAAATAGAAATGGGAAAAGTCCTCAGCATTGCACTATTGCGACATCATTGAATTGAATACTAACGGGTTTATCGCCAGGTACTCATACACTCTAATCTTTTTGTATTTGTTCTGTTCTTACTATGCTTTTTAATTAGTCACTTTTCTTTTGTAACTGCTTATGGCACAGCCATGCCTCAGAATCCATTCCAAGTTGTATATTTGTTTTCCAATAAAATTAACAATTGACCCAAAACTGCTTCCCCTGCTTTCATTTGACTTCTCGGGTGGAATCCAAAAGAGGATTTTGACAGTACTTTGGTTGGTTAGCATTAACTATTAGCTGCATTTACAATTGTTAGTCCACTCTCCACTTTGGAGTGACATTGCATGATTATAATCAGTGTAATTAGCTGTAATTAGGTACTTTAGTTGTTCATGAGTTCCTTGTTTATCCTGAACAGTATAACTGCCCACTGTTCTTCAAGAAAATCCTACAGGTCCATCAAATTCTTTGTTTTTTCACCATATTTGAACCCTTTCCAATAAGGACTGTATGATTAAAGAGATCTATCTTTTCACACTGAGGACAACTGAGGGACTCATATTCAACTATTACAGAAGATTCAAACGCTCACAGATGCTTCAGAAGTAAAAACTAAGCATTAAGAGCCAGGGGTGTAAACTTTTGAACAGAATGAATATGTGTACATTTTTATTATTTTGCCTAAATGTTGTATTTTTTATTTTATTTAGTACTGCCCTTCAGAAGCTACAGAAGATACTTACATATTTCCTAGAAGACGAAATTAGTTACATTTACCCTGACCTTCAAATAAAAAAAAAAATCATCCCTGGCTTAATGCATCGTGTTTCCTTCTGAAGCATCAGTGAGCGTTTAAACCTTATGTAATAGTTGCATGAGTCCCTCAGTGTGAAAAGATGGATCTCAAAATTATACAGTCATTGTTGGAAAGGGTTCAAATACACAAAAATTTTGAAAAACCAAAGAATTTGTAATGAGGGACTTATGAACAACCATAACTAAACAAAAAACACAGCTGTGGCTCATTCAGGTAACACTGTTAAAAATCAAGTGTATGTAAACTTTTGAACGACATTTTACAAATTCAACTATTATTTTCTCTTGTGGACTATATGTAAACGTCTTTTATGTGAAATATCTTATTCAGGTCAATACTAAATAAAAAATAACATGCATTTTGTAGGATCCCACTTATTTTGGTAAAATAATCAACATTTTGCAGATTCTGCAAGGTGTATGTAAACTTTTGACCTCAACTGTATGAGTAAAACGTTCAAATTGAGGTTGCTTAGCTATTCAAAAGCTTCTGACTGATCCTCCTAAAAAAGTGCTCTAGGACTTGTGGCAGGTTAATTCTGTTCCACATTATTCTAGTAAACCTGTTCCACTGAACCACTACAGTCTCCTTAAAAGGTATTGTTGAAATAGCGCCAGAGTTCCTCATGTTGGATACACAACAGATTTTGTAGCTGCAAGGCTGAAATACAAACACTGCCCGAGTGTTTCATTGTTAACAAGCTGTGCACAAATGGCGATGTGCCTTTGAAGTAATCACGTGTAGGTAACTGCAAGTTTGAGGAATGAGCGAGGGCTCATTCACAATGCGAACAAATGTGAAGCGATGGTGATGGAGGCCAATGAGGCATAAGCGGCTCACTGTATCGAGGGAGATATGTGTGCATCTCATCTCTGGGAACTTTTTACCACCGTGCTGAGCTTTCTGACGTGTGATATTCATGTTCCATCACGTTTCCTAGCAACCGTGAATTCCAGTCTCACGGGTAGCTGCTCTTTCCCTTTTCCAGTAGGCTCTGAAGGATCATCGGGAGTTGAGCAGTGCTCCCATGTTCACGTCATGTAACTATGCGACTGACTGACGATGGAGACGTGGCGCTCGGCGGAGGTAGAGTAAATAAAAGACAAGGCCAGACTTTGTATTTGTAAAGCCAGCCAATGGCATTACACGAGTAGGCTTTTATTAAATGAAGACTAGCAGAAGAAAGAATAATTTCTGCTCTTCTGGTTTGTTTAAAGATTCTGCCTGTGCACTGGCACAGCAGACGAAGTCCACAAGACAACCGAGTCATGGGACTTTGTGATATTACTGCCACCCAGTCTAACAATAGCTCTGACTCTTATTGTTATGATACCAGGCCACCACTCTATCACTGCACTGTAAAACCATCGCAAGTCCTCACCAGTTCTTATGGTGTTCATTTTAGTAATTTCTTCATTGTCATGGGAAAGAAGAACTGAAAATGAAATATGAGTTTTGGGAAGTGACAAAGCAAGTTCAAATCTATTTTAGAGTACAACCATTCCATTTTGTATGGAAGCTAATTATTGCCTCAGAGTGAGAGAGAAAAGTAATTACAGTTTTATTTCTTAAAACGACAACTTCATATTTCACAATTGTGAATGTTTATCTCACAATGTGATTTACAGCCCACAATTAAAGGGATAGTTTACTCAAAAATGTATAAATTTTTTTTTTACTCAAAAAAATTCTGTCATTAATTACTCACCCTCATGCCGTTGCAAACCTGTAAGTCCTTTGTTCATCTTCAGAACACAAATTAAGATATTTTTGAAAATCCAAAAGCTTTCTGACAGCAATGAACCTCAAGGCCCAGAAAACAGGGTTGCCAGGTTTTCACAAAAAAACCCCGCCCAATTGCTATTTAAAACTAGCCCAATTGCAGTAAAATCACATTCCATGGGGTAAAATACACATTTTGTGGTGATGTTCCTCTAGTTAAAATTAGCATTCCAAGAGCTAAATATTACGTTATTAGGGTCGCTTATTTGCGTATTTCATTTTATTTCATTCTGTAAACTATTTGTTCTACGGATCTGTGCACTAGTGTTAAATGCAATAACTTGTCCATATGCTTTTTTGATTACTGTTTAAGTTTAAGTGCCGGCAACACAGTGTTGCCAGATATTGCTATAAAAACAAATAAAAAAGAAAGAAATATTTTTGCAATTAAGATAAGGATATCACTAACACTAAACTGCAACTTTCCACTTAATTATCTTTGTAAATTGTCAAATTAAATGGAAAACCAAAACGCTTATAATAACTGGATCTGGCAACATGGAGGCTGCGCCCATGCCCTCAAGACTGGTTCACTCCGCCAGCACCTCACAGCAATCATTTTTATATATGGACGCTAAACATTCTTGCAAACTGTCTAAACTGAAGTATACATGCAGATACCTGACTATGGTCTTGCTTATATTACTACAAGTGTCTCTCTCTCGCTCAAGTGGCACTCTTTCCTCTTGCTCGTTCTCTCCCTTGCCTCAACGATTTCCAGGATATTGTATCTAATGCTGCTCTGCAGGCAGGTTTTTGAGCCCGTAAATCACGACTTCAAACCATGACTCACGACTTTTTAGTGTTGCAGGCAAGTCACGCCAAACTGCCTGAGCGCATTTATTTTTATTATAATATTATTAATTTGATTGCAACGTTATATCTATTCTATTCGATCTAGTATGAGTTCACGGGAGGGAAGTCACAGGTTTGACTCCCTGAGCTTCCGGGAGAGATGTGATGTCTGTATAGTGTTCTGTCACACGTCAATAGCCTAATCAAAGGTAACTAATCAAAGGTCATCGCACATCACTCCCAGATAATCGAAAATAGGTAAAGAGGCGGGATGTGGGTGAAGCTGGTTTCTGAAACCACACCAAACTGGAGCAACAGCGGTGACAGCAGCGGCAATCCCCCGTCACTCAAGTGGCCACGCCCTTAAAGGAGAAGTCCGGTGTGATATTGACCTAGAGTGTGAACTTACCTTTCATAGCTCATCTTGGCTTGTCACCATGCACTCCGAAATCTGGCGCTAGTTAGCCGATGCTAACAACAGGTTGTCGTTGAGGGTTGAGACAGTACCTTCAGGAAATTTACCGTTCGCCGCCATCTTGAATTTAGTCACGATAAGTCAAGTGACGAGCAGGAAGGAAACTAAACTACTACTTCATAAAACTCAGTAGCTTCATCGTCCGACATCCTTGCAATTGCTGTCTGCACTAACTCCAGTCCAAAAGTAACGCGAGTACTCACGTGACTTATCAGGTTGTAGTTTCCTTCCTGCTCGTCACTCGACTTATCGTGACTAAATTCAAGATGGCGGCGAACGGTAAATTTCCTAAAGGTACTGTCTGTATAAATCTTGTAAATAAACTACCAGTGCTTTTTCAAAGTTCTCAATGTCTCGTTTTAAATGAAGTGTGGAGCTACTTTTTGCCTCGTAAATGGTGTAAAACAGTGATTTATTTACATGGCTAGTCCAATGCCCGAGGCACCCTCAACGACAACCTGTTGTTAGCATCGGCTAACTAGCGCCAGATTTCGGAGTGCAGGGGACAAGCCGAGATGAGCTATGAAAGGTAAGTTCACACTCGGTATCATGATTCATTACACTTTAGGTCAATATTACACCGGAATTCTCCTTTAATTATGCAGAATTTTAAGGCTTAATATAACTGACATGAAGGGCGAAATTAGCTATATAAACTAAAACTATTTTTTGTACCAGGCTGTAATTTTTTTTCTGCTGTAAAGGAGTCTATGGGATTGACTCCCTTTTGCAGCCAGTCTCTAGCGGCCAGTCGATGAATTGGAGTTTATGTCACTTCCATGTTGGTTTCAAAAGAGAAAGGGGGAGAAAGGTTGCCGCTTGGTAAAAACTAGATATGTGTCAGTATACATCCATGTGTTCTGTTTTAAAGGGACAGCAGACCAATTTAATACCTGTCTGTAATTTATGTTAATAAATCAAAAAAAGATGCTACATAAATGTATGCATGTTAAATAAGCATACTGTATTTGAAAAACTAGTTTAACTATAGTTGCATTGCTGTCTATGCAGGGTCAGAAAGCTCTCAGATTTTATGAAAAATATCATACAGGTTTCGAACATCATGAGGGTGAGTAATTAATTACAGAATTTTCATTTTTGGATGAACTATCCCTTTAACTAGCACTCTGGTGTCAGGTGAGTGAGGCATTTCTTGTCAAATATCCATCTCCGTCTTGTTTTGGGAAAAGTTGCTCATCTGGCCCTCGTGTTGTTGCCATCCTTATGATTATTGCTATCACTCAGCAAGGACACAATGCCAGCCATTCCCAGAATGTGTCAGCCGCCTCACGTACAGCCTTCCGTACCACATTGACACTTAATAAGATCATCTTTCTCCCCGGGTCCTGGCTGTCCACCCTCTCTGTGCGTGGTTTGGCAATCGCTGTGGCCATTATCACATGTTGCTGATGGATACGTGTGTGTGTGTGTGCGTGTGAGCGTGAGCACACAGCTGCTCCTGTTGTTGTGCCATGATAAATGGGAAAGGGGTGTTTAATGGGCCCCTGTGCACTCTTGTGGTTATTTTTCAATCCTGGGTTCAGGGATGGCTCAGGGCGTCGGACCCCCTGGGCCCAGTTTGTACCAAAAAACAAGCCAAAAACAGAAATCACAGGAGGGCGGCAATGAGAACAAACAGTTATTTCATATAAACGCTGTAGTGTTGGTCAGTTCAAAAGCCTTTTCCTCAGAGACAAAATTATAGCTCTAATTTAAAGGAACAAGATAGGTCCAGTTGCCTAGAAGCTCGGGGTTTGATTAGCCTCCTTGTATGGCAGCCAAATCCAATTCAGATCTCAGCCAGGTTGGCAACTGCTCATAAAGAAGGAATTTTAATGGGGTTAGCGCTTGGCAGCCTCTCGGTCGCAACAGGTCTCCATAGTCAAGGTTTGGATGGGACGGTTTTTACGACGTGCGCCAAAATTAACACCTCCTCCTGAGTCTCTCTGCCCCTCTGAAGGGATTGAGTGACTCCTGCCTCGGGAGTCCGATGACATGTAATGTCGGTGTAACCGGATTACCAGGTTTGATTTAACCACACAAAAACACAAGTGCTCAATGTCCTCGTCGTTGCTTAGCCGAAATCCAATGAATTAAAAAACACAGGCGATCTGTTTCCAATGCAGAATGATCTTTTGGAAACCCAGCGGATGAGATTGAGTCATAGGAGGCCTGATGCGGACAAAATTGGGTCATAAAACTAATCTGTTTTCATTAATGGTGGCTCATTTTTCTGTCTAGAAAGGCACACTGTAGATACAAGCAACATGCGCTATTTCTGCCCACCTTCAAAGGCCAGGGAGGGGGTGGTGAGAGAGAGAGAGTGAGAGAGAGATCGAGGGTGGGAGGTGGAAGTTGCTGAAAATAGTGGAAAGCAATTAGAATATCACAAAGTTCAACCCCGGGGGGAAAAAACTGGTGAGATTTTTGAAACAAAAGAGCTGTGTTCTCAGACGAGCAAGAAACTGAAGAGGGAAGCAAGACTGAGATAGCGAGTTAAATGGGGGAGGGGAAGCGTAATGCTAGCGTAATGTAACTCGCAAGGATCTGACGCCGGGAGGAGTGGTTCATTTCTGGCACAATGCCACAAAGAACTCTTTTCAGGGGAAAAAAAAAGATGTCGGAGACTGAGATTATGTCAAGAGCCACTCAAAATAATTCTAAAGGTGAAGCCAGGCGTGCTGGAAACAGAGTTTGGAGGTCATATAACTCAACCTGAAGAGGAAAAGGACAGTTTAAGTCCTAGCATGGTTTTTTTGGGTTGCAGTTTGTCTTTGTAATCACTTTTTCCAAGGGCTAGGACGACATTGCTGTGCTACCTTTCTCTAATACTCATGTGTTTTTGCCGGCTTAGGGGAATGAATTAAAATGTCACCTAAATTCTTCCTCATGCTGTTGTTAACCCAGACCACACTTAATCTGTCTACGCAAGGTGCCCTGAGGCCCATCCTTTCTTTTTACTACTGTATATATATACTGCAAGACTAGATTTAGTCAGTGAAGGCAAGACATTTGCCATTCAAACTAATCCCTGGTGAACTGCTTCTAGAAAAGATTTATTTCCATGTTTTAAATACAGAGGTCTATTTACCTTAAAGGGATAGTTCACACAAAAATGAAAATTCTGTTATTAATTACTCACCTCATGTCGTTCTAAACCCTCAAGGCCTTTGTTTATCTTCGGAACACAAATTACGATTTTTTTGATGAAATCCAAGAAAACAAAAATATCAACTTTGTTCAACAAATTTTTCTGTTCTGTGTCAGTCTTCGACGTGCATTCATAAGAGTACTACAACGTGTTACTTTTTGTTTTCTTTGCGCACAAAAAGTATTCTCTTAGCTTCATAAAATTAAGGTTGAACCGCTGATGCCACATGAACTATTTTAACAATGTTCTTACTCTGGGCCTTGAACGTGGTAGTTGCGTTGCTGTCTATGCAGGGTCAGAAAGCTCTCGGATTTCATCAGCTGGGATTCGAACTCGGGACAGCCATTGCGCAACAGCTATATATATCACTTTATCGTAAGGCTATCAGTGCTAACCATCAAAAATATCTTAATTTGTGTTCTGAAGTTCTGTTTCTTTTATTTTTGGGTGAAATGTCCAAGCTGGTCTCATGACGAAAATGTACCTCTGGAACTTTTTCGTAAGACAACGAAATACGTACTGCCGTGTACGTTTTGTGACATATTCAATGCAAAATGTCCACTGGGTGGTGCCAAAACTCACTTTAACATGTTGTTTGAACATTAATGTGTGTTGGCAGTTTGTGTAGACAACCACCCTACAATGATAAAAATCCACCCAGTGGTATTTTTTATTCTTTAAAGTAATATCCCCTTTTTAAAATCAGGTCATTCTCAGCTTCTTGTCGGTGTGTAGAGGCCGGTCCCACGATAGTTGATTGACATGAGCGTCTTACCTTAGACCCGCCCTCACCGAGCTGAAACAGTCCGACTCCGATCGCCATTGTGTCGACTCAGGTGCAGGGGAAGACAAGAATGTCTCTGATTGAGCGACTGAGGTGTTCTGTTGTTGGAATAATGAACATAGCAGTCATCATTTACTCCCGACATCTGAAGCACTAAAGAAGCAGAGGATTAACGTTACTTTCATTTATGAAAGGAAAGCGCCAATCCCGATCTACATATGCATCTAGTTTGTGTGAATCATTTGTGATGCAGCTTCACCCACAGCAGAAGTGAGTATAAGGGATTTTTATGCATCTTTGCAAATGGCCTTATTTAATAATGTGCTAGTTAGCAGGTTTTGCAGCTAAACACGGCTAAAGTAAACATTACGGCTGGTCATCCCACGGCAGAGAGGGGCGGGGCGAACAGAACTCATTAGCATTTAAAGGAACATGCAACAGAATAGCTTGCTCTAAGGGCTGATTTTGACAAGGTAAAAAAAGTGTTTTTTTACACTACCATTGAGAAATTTTAACCAAAGTATGTTATAGACTTCTCATTAAGACCCTAAAGAATCATATCAACTTGTGGAAAATGGGCATCCGATGACCCCTTTAAAAGTTCCTCCTTTGTGTCCACAAAACAAAAAAGATCATACAGGTTTGGGACAAAATGTAAGGTGAGTGCATGATGACAGAATTTTCATTTTATGCTTTGATTGATTAGTGCAGCGGTTCCCAATTCCAGTCCTCCCGACCCACTGCTCTGCACATTTTGTGTGTTTCACGCATCGCTTCCGAAGTTTGTTCTATTCCAACGTTACTGCCCTTCGAAGTGGACATCACATGATATTTCGCCATTATTCATTAGTTCGAAGCGAGCGTATGTGTTCCATTTGAAGGTCATTAAAGCGTGCAAGACGTAAATTTAAAATGCATTTATTTACAGATGCACTTATGTCACACTTCTCTAGTAAGTTTCATCTGTGTGAAGACGCTACATGCGGTGACGTAGCGCAAATATGTGAATGAATGTTTCGAAGTATAGTAAACAGATTTCCCCCGCTTACGGAGCAGGGAGCAATGAACACTTTGCAGGGACCATGTCAATCGGATCGCAGTCCCAGGTGAAAAAAAAATATACTTAAATGCAATTAAAATACACTTAAATACCCGCAAATACATTTTTAGTACATTGTTTTTTTTTGTGTTAAATAAAAGTTTGATGGTTATACACTATAAATTTACTAATTAAAAGTATGTTTATACTTCAGTAGGACTTTAGTACACTTGACAAAAGTATACTAAATACCAGTAATACTTAAATATTTTTTTAGTGTACTACAATAAAGTACACTACAGAAAAAACATCCAAAAGAGTTTTATTAGTGTGTTTTTCAAAAGTGTGCTTTAAATGCTTTAAACATTAGTTGATTTTTAGTACACTGTTTACATACTAATCTTGAGTTTAAAATAAGTTAATATATTAAAAATCTATTAGTAATGTATTGTAGTAGAAGTACATTTTCCCAAAAGTTGTACTTAAGTACACTTAATGTGAATGCATTATTATCACTAACACTTAAATTGATTTTGAGTGTGGTAATTTTAAGTTTACATTAAATTTATTTTATTAAAAATCTATTAGTAATGTACTGTAGTAGAAGTATATTTTCCCAAAAGTTGTACTTAAGTACACTTAATGTGAATGCATTATTATCACTAACACTTAAATTGATTTTGAGTGTGGTAATTTTAAGTTTACATTAAATTTATTTTATTAAAAATCTATTAGTAATGTATTGTAGTAGAAGTACATTTTCCCAAAAGTTGTACTTAAGTACACTTAATGTGAATGCATTATTATCACTAACACTTAAATTGATTTTGAGTGTGGTAATTTTAAGTTTACATTAAATTTATTTTATTAAAAATCTATTAGTAATGTATTGTAGTAGAAGTACATTTTCTCAAAAGTTGTACTTAAGTACACTTAATGTGAATGCATTATTATCACTAACACTTAAATTGATTTTGAGTGTGGTAATTTTAAGTTTACATTAAATTTATTTTATTAAAAATCTATTAGTAATGTATTGTAGTAGAAGTACATTTTCCCAAAAGTTGTACTTAAGTACACTTAATATGAATGCATTATTAGCACTAACACTTAAACTGATTTTGAGTGTGGTAATTCTCCCAGGTTAAAAAAAGTGCACTAAAATACACTTTATTTAAGTATACTTAGTACACTTTTCAGTAATGTACTAAAAGTACTCTATTTTCGCACACTAATTTTGTACTTATTGTACTAAAAAATAGTATTAAGTATATGTTAAGATAAACTTAATACCATCTAAGTGTACTCAACTGTGCTATTTTGAGACACCATGAAATTGAACTAAAATGTGCTTTTAACATACTATATCTGTATTTAAAAAAATGTATTTTGTTACCACTTCTAATAGGATTGAAACATATTTCATAAACCTTTAAATATACTAATTATACATAAAAAATAAACTTACTGATTATTTAAAATACATGAATAATATATAACAAATGTATACAAAGCGTATTTATAATGTATTGCCCAGATATTTTTATCAATAAAAAATACACTTGTTGATTATTTAAAATACATAAATATATAACAAATGTATGCAAGGCGTATTTATAATGTATTTCACACATATTTTTATTACAAAAAAAATACACTTGTTGATTATTTAAAATACATGAATAATATATAATACATGTATACAAAGCATATTTATAATGTATTGCCCACATATGTTTAATAATAAAAAATACACTTCTTAATTATTTAAAATACATGAATAATATATGATAAATGTATACAAAGTGTATGTCACGCCCTTGGACTGTTTGTCTTGGTTTTTCCCAGTGTTTCCCCCATTGGACTGTCTGTTTGGTTTCTCCCATGCCCTTTTTTGGTCTTCCTGCTCATTAGTGTGATCCCCTCCACCTGTTGTTGTAATTATCTCCCCTTTATAAGTTTGTTTGATTTCCTTGTTTCTTTGTCCGGCTACAAGCGTTACACCTATGTTCCTTCGTTGTGTGCACGTCTTCTCCCGTCATTCCTGTCTATTGTTACTCTGCCTGAGGATTTATTGAAGACTTTTTATTGAAGACGTTATTTTTTGCTTTCCTACACGTTTCGTGACAACGTATTTATAATGTATTGCCCATACATTTTTATTCATTATAATACACTTATTAATTAATTAAAATATATCAATTATATATAATAAATTTATTCAAAGCGTAATTATAATGTCTTGCCCACATATTTTTATTAATAAAAAATACATTATAAATACGCTATGTATACATTTATTATATATTATTCATGTATTTTAAATAATCATCAAGTGTATTTTTTATTAATAAAAATATTTGGGCAATACATTATAAATACGCTTTGTATAAATTTGTCATATATTATTCATGTATTTTAAATAATCATCAAGTGTATTTTTTATTAATAAAAATATTTGGGCAATACATTATAAATACGCTTTGTATACATTTGTCATATATTATTCATCTATTTTAAATAATCAACAAATGTATTTTTTATTAATGAATATATGTGGCCAATACATTATAAATACGCTTTGTATACATTTTTTATATATTATTCATGTATTTTACATAATTAATAAGTGTATTTTTTATTAATAAAAAACATGTGGGCAATACATTATAAATACGCCTTGTATACATTTGTTATATATTATTATTGTATTTTAAATAATCAGTAAGTTTATTTTTTATGTATAATAAGTATATTTAAAGGTTTATGAAATATGTTTCAAATGTATTATAAGTGGTAACAAAATACATTTTTGGAAATGCTGAGATAGTATGTTAAAAGCACGTTTTAGTTCATCTTCATGGTGTCTCAAAATAGCACAGTTGAGTACACTTAGATGATCTTAAGTTTATCTTAAGGAGTACTTAAGAATAACTTTTAGTATATTAAGTACAAAATCAGTGCCCGAAAATAGAGCACTTTAAGTACATTAAGGGAAGTGCACTAAGTGTACTTAAATTGTATTTTAGCACACTTTTTTCACATTTTGAATATTCTTTTAATATATTACTATTATACTTTAAATTAGTCTTAAATATATTTATAAATGTTTAAAAATAGGGTTCAAGTGTATTTCTAGTTTTAACTAAATATATTTTTTAAAATACAGATATAGTATGTTAAAAGCACATTTTAGTTCAATTTCAGGGTGTCTCAAAATAGCACAGTTGAGTACACTTAGATGGTATTAAGTTTATCTTAACATATACTTAATACTATCTTTTAGTACATTAAGTACAAAATTAGTGTGCGAAAATAGAGCACTTTTAGTACATTACTGAAAAGTGTACTAAGTATACTTAAATAAAGTGCATTTTAGTGCACTTTTTTTTTACCTGGGGTTCCTGCACGGACCTCACTTCTAATGAGCTAGTTATCTGAATCAGGTGTGTTAACTAAGAGAGACATGCAAAATGTGCAGAGCGGTGGGGCGCGAGGACTGGAATTGGGAACCGCTGGATTAGTGTACAGAAGCATGTATATGGGCTACATGGCTTAGAAATGCCAAGGTTTGAAGTTCACATCCAATCTGACAAATGCTGAAGCACAAGGGTTATAAATTCAGATCCACTTACTCAATGACTTAAGATGATCACAATTCTGCCCTATTGCCATTGTGCCCTTGAGCAATGCATTTATCGGCAGGTTCTTCCAGGGGGACAGTTCCTGTGGTTTAGGTAAAAAAGCTTCAGCTGAATGACAAGTAACCCTAATATCACCCTTGGAGTGTTTCCCATTATCACCAGAGCAAAAGCACACTGTATCAGACCATCCTTCGGCTGATGAGAAAGAGTAGACCACTAAAGAAGTCATTGAGATGTCTCTAAACAGCCCGTACATAATGGCCGACATAAATTTGGATCAAAGCAATATCACTTTTATTAGCAGCAATATATCCTTCAGCATTTCTAAATGCAAAACGAGAGCCACGAGTACAATTTGTGTTGTGTTTTACGACCTGTGCTTATTTGTCATGTGCTTTTACCTCATCCCTAGATGCTGCTGCAAAGACTGGCATTAAAACCATTCAGCTGTCTGGCCCTTTGACCTTTCGCCACAGGTGAAATTCCAGCATCTGGATGAAAAGTTATTTAGTCTACTCACAGAGACATGGTTTAAGCGGTCAAATGAAGATATTTATGACCCAGCTGAATGTAATCGGTATGAATATCTTTCATTATTGTACAACAATAGATGTTAGTGATCTTTAGGCAATGATCTACAAAGGTTTGAAATTGAGTTTGAACGTTTCTTGCCAGAGCTGTGGTCAGTCTAATGTGATCACGCACACAGTAATCCATTTAAGTCATTTTATGGATGCTCAGCAGGGAGACGGCTCAGTCTCCTGTCTCGGATGGGCTTGACTTCTCTAATTGATCCACAACAGCAGTGAGACTCACCGATCGATGAGCGAATCACATCCGGAACATAGTATTGTACTCCTGCAATTACATTCAAATGTTAATCATGTAAAGATAACTCAATATCATAGTTTAGTTCCAGATAGAATGTATTATGTTTCTTGGTGTACAAATGTAATAATGGCATGAAGCAAATTCCAATTTTTCACCATGTATTTCACAACTTTTGGGCTATACACTACCATTCAAAAGTTTGTGTCCTTTTTTTAATCCCCACAAAACCTAAACAGTCTCAATTATCAAGCCATTTGAATTTTCTGAGCAGTATGATGTCTTATTGCTCAAGCCCCGCCCACGACCGCTAACTGACTGTCCCATATTAGCATAATCCCGCCCTCAGAGTTGTACGCTGTCTGCGATTTTCTCCTCGCTCGACCAGCTGTTGCGACAATAATGTCTCATAAGCAATGCAGGTGTTTTGTAGTTGGAACATAAGACTTGCATAATGACTTGGAGAGGATCTGCAAAGAGGAATGGGACAAAATCCCTCCTGAGATGTGTGCAAACCTGGTGGTCAAATACAAGAAACGTCTGACCTCAAAACAAGGGTTTTGCCACCAAGTACTAAGTCATGTTTTGCGAAGGGGTCACTCATTAAATGCAAATCAATTTATAACTTTTTTGAAATGCATTTTTTCTGGATTTTTTTTTTTGCTGTTGTTATTCTGTCTCTCGCTGTTAAAATAAACCTACCATAAAATGTATAGACTGATAACTTCTTTGTTAGTAGGCAAATGAACAAAATCCGCAGGGTATCAAATAATTGTTTCCCTCACTGTATTTTGAGACAGTAAGTGAAGGAAAATTTGTCATTCATTTAAGCATGGCGGTTTATTGTCAGATTTGTAGTTATTAAGGCATACATTTCATTAGATAATAGCTTGTGCTCAAATATAATCCCTGTATGATCTCTGTTCGTGATCACAAACAGGCCCCAGAGCAGACAGCCATAACTCAGTGTAAATGATGATATTTGAGGTGAAGCAGTTCCGCGAGTGCTTTGGCTTGCTCTTGAAAGAGAGTGTTGTTCTAAACAATGGCTTTCTGTACTACCAAGCCAACTTTGAAACAATCACTAATAGCAAAATCCAAGGAATCAGCAATCTCTTCAGTGATATTGTCCATGCGCTGGGTAATCTTCTAAACCAATGACCTTGCCATGATAGGTGCCCGATCTCTAACATATGCTTCTTACTACGATTAAAACGCCCACACTCCATCTAAGTTACAGAGACAGATGATATTCATCTGCATACAGCCGCATGCACTCGCATGATAATGAAAACAAGATCCCTTGAAATCTCTGTGACCTCAGCTTAACCTGTCTGGACCTCTCTGAGGCAAAAGAAATGAAGCTAAATGAATGATTTAGACAGAAGCGAATAAAAATGAAATATATAGCAAACTGAGACTTTTTTTCTCTAGGATATTTACAGTTTACCATTATGTAACCTATTATCATGTAATAATCTAATAATGGAAAAAATACAGATAATTTCAGTGATATGAACCTGCATAGACCTTACCAGAGCTATCAGAGGTGGTCACATTTGAATTATCCATGGCCCAAAACCCCACCTGTGCTTTTTTCCAGTGACTCCCAGATGAGATGGCCCTGACAGGGCTTCAGTAATGGAGTCGGACCCAGGTGCCACAGTATCCATTTCCTCTACCAACACGGGCTCCCCTGGATGGGCCGCACTGCTCGATTGAATGACTCTTGAAAGTTTGATGAGCTTGAATGGGCCAGTGCTCCACAGACAAAGAGGGAGTGTTGTTTAGCCAATAGCGCTACTAGGAAGATGCTGGGTCAGCCATGGGACATGGATGAAACCTGTTATTGAAGCCAATCCAGTGCTCATGCCTCCATGAAAACAGGACAATGGGAAACCGCTGGTTTATGCCAAAATGCAAACAGATTGATTAGGCTTGTAAACAGAGCTAGCCTCAAGTTCACCTTGTGAGGAATAGGATAATAGCATATTTCTGTTCGGCAACACTTTTTATATTAGCAGCTGAACTGTAAAATCATTTAAATATCAGAGAATAAAAAAATAGAACCTTAGGTGATAAAACCAAAGCTGTTAAAGATTATTTTTAAAAGTGGTGTGGAATTACTTTGAAATACTGAGCCTGGGTTTATGAATCTGCGTAATATGAATATGCACGGCAGGGCATAGTTACACAAGCCTGCTCAAAACATTAGATAATCCATCTTCAACCCAGACAGGAATTCCTGGCAGAGGACCAATAACATCTTCACAACAAAGCATCTGAAGAGGAGATGCTTTCCTGAGAAACACCACAGCTTCCAAAACACATTTCCACCACATGACATTTATAGAAATAACAATACTGCATGGGAAAGCTTCTTGTAGTTTGTATACGCTATTTGTAGTTAAGTTATAATCCTCTCACAATGAAATAGTCAAGAAACCCTTTGAAAAAAACTGTTAGCTTGAAGCTACAAACAAACTGACACAACAAACAAACTAGCAGGATCAAGATTGTTGTGAATGTGCGTCAAGACTAACACAGAAGAGAAGATTTTGATGAATAAAGTAGTTGTTTTTGTTTACTTTGCATGCAAAAGTATTCTTGTAGCTTTATAGCATTATGGTTGAACCACTGATGTCACACGGACTATTTTAATAATATCCTTACTACCTTTCTGGGCCTTGAATGTGTCAGCTACATTGCTGTCTTTGCAGGGTAGGAAGCTTTCGGATTTCTAAAATATATTAATTTGTGTTCTGAAGAAAAATAAAGGTCTTACTGGTTTGGAACAACATGAGGGTAAGTAATTAATGACAGAATTTAAATTTTTTGGTGAACTATGTCTTTAAGGAGCTTTTTAGTATTATGCTTCACATTGAGCATATATGTGCATGCCATTAAGTTGCCTATTGCTTTACATTTGGCATTTTGTCATGATACACTGCTATTTAATATTAGCTCGTGAGTAGACAAGCTACTATTTTGAAAACAGCTTTGCCGGTGATAGTTTGTACCATAACTACAGAGCCTTGCGAAAGTATTCATACTCCATTTTTTTTTTTTCACATTTTGTTATGTTGCTGCTATATGGTAAACTCCTTTTAATTATTTTTTTCCCACACCAATTTACAGTGCATTCACCATAATGGCAAAGCAAAAACTGTTTTTTAAAATCTTTGCAGATTTATTAAAAATAAAAAACTGAAATGATTCCATTGCATAAGTATTCATACCCATATCTTGGACAGCTGACATTTAGCTCAGCATTGGGCATTCCTATTGCTTGTAGATGTTACTTGTAGATGATACTACATTTCAAGTGAAGTTAACCTTTGGCAAATTCAATTGAATGAATATGATTTAGAAACACACACATCTTAATATAAGGTCTAACAGCTGAAAATGCATATCAGAGCAAAAATCAAGTTCTGAGGTAAAAGAAAACTGCCTGTAGAGTTCAGAAACAGGATTGCATCGAGCTGCACCATCTAGGGAAGAGCTCAGAACAAATTCTACTGCACTGAAGGTTCACAGAAGCACGTAATCCCTGTTACCCTTAATGGAAGAAGGTTAAAATAACTAGGACTCTTCTTAGAGCTGGCCTCCTGGCCAAACTGAGCAATTGATGGAGAAGGGCTTTGGTTAGAGTGGTGACCAAAGACCAACCAGATGGTCACTCTAGTTGAGCTCCATGATCATATGTGGGGATAGGAGAGACCTACAGAAGGACAAAAATCACTGCAACACTCCACCCATCTGGACTTTATGGCAGTGTCTAGACTCAATCCTCTCCTTAGTAACTACACATAAAAACACACTTGGCATTTGCACCAAAAACACCTAAAGGACCCTCAGACTGTGAGAAACAAGATTCTCTGGTCTGAGGAACCTCAATTCCAATCATCATGTTTGAGGGAAACCAGGCACTGCTCATCACCTACAGAGTGCCATCCTAAAAATAAAGTGTGGTGGTAGCAGCCTCATTCTGTGGGGCTGTGTTTCAGTGGCAGGGACTTGTCAGAATAGAAGAAAAGCTCAACACAGCAAAATATAGAGATAGCTTTGATGAAAACCCAGTCCAGAGCATTCAGATACTTTGACTAGGCAAAAGGTTCACCTTCCAATAGTACAATGACCCTAAGTACACAACAAGAGTGGCTTATAGACAACTCTCTGAGTATCCTTGAGTGGCCCAGCCAGTGTCTGGGCTTGAAAGCAATCAAATATTTCTGGAGAAACCTGAAAAATGTGCACCTGGCCCCTATCCAACCTGACAGAGTTTGAGAGGTGAAGAGATGAGGAGAAGAATGGTAGATAATTGCCAATTGCTGATGTGCAAAGCTTGTCGCATCATACCCAAAAACACTTGAGGCTGTAAAGCTGCTTTAGCTAAGGGTGTACTCACACAAGGCAGTTTGAACCGTGCCCGAGTGCGTTTGACCAGCAAAGCGCGGTTCGTTTGACTAGTGTGAGTGTCTTCCCCGGCCCGCTTGGAAGAGGTGGGCCAGAGCACGGTTCAGTTGGACGCGAAACAGGACGCGTGATGTCAGGCTTTTGCGAGGTAATCAACGTTTTTGTAGTCCGTAATCGAAAGCTGCAAAGTCATTGCTGCATTTCAGCTGGTGATTGAAAACCTCCTCATATGAGCAGCATGATTGCGTGAAAAATTTCATGCCACAATGGCGATATACCTGTTTAACAATAGGCTGACACTTCTTGACTGACAAGATGGCTGCGAGCAGAAAAGTGAGTTGTTCAAAACCTTTCTTTTTAGTAAACTCTGTGTACACAAACAATGTTCTCAATGCTCGAGTTCATGTGTAGAGACCCAGGCGATACTTCGAGCAAAGTTTCATGGTGTGTCGAGCCTTCTTAGTGTTGTAAAAATATCAATTTTGATGCGCTCAAATTTATGCCCCTGGTATTCCCATTCACCGGCCATTGACCACAAAACGAAATCACGGTCAATCTCAAAAATGGCTCGTTTGTCGTAATTATGCTTTCAGATATAAGTTTGTCTCGTTTACAGTAAAAAAAAACAGCCCAGGTTGCATTTTGCCAATAGTTATCCTTTAAAGAAATGTAACATAAGGCAGCAACATAAAACGTGAAAAAATGAAAAAATGAATGAATACTTTCGCAAGGCACTGTTCTTGTAGTCACTCATCAACACTGATAAATATTGTGAATAGATGTATGAGCATGAAGGAGACGGAAGAGAAGGTGAGAAGGTCTTCTGTTTTATCTCTCTCCAAAGCTGAAGGTCTAGAAGAATGGTTAATCATAGCCACGGTACATCCATAACTAAGATATACAACTCATCCCCATTATAAAGAGAAAGGAAGGTGGGCTGAATATAAAGAAAGAGAAAAGAGGTAAGAATGGGGGAGGGGAGGATGCTCGAGTGAAACCCATGCATTAAAAAAAACTCCCACACTTGAGGGCGAGCAGAACGAGAGACTTTACATTGCAAGTGATGGTATAGATTTCAGATATTCCCACCAAAAGGGAACATGATCACATCCCCCACATAAGCAATCTTCTCCTGGGTATCTTAAGGGTTCTGCTGGGATCTACGGTGTGGGATACGAGAGAATAGGATAAGTGGATTAGACATCGACACTGCCTCTGGGAGTCCTCACCTTACATGCCCTGTGTGAGAGAGAGTTTTTAGCCGTTTGGCGCACAGCGCTGGTTCTTTCGTGCAAGCAGGCTTCTCTATTAGAGCATATTTACCCTGTCAGGCTGCAGCCAAGGGTTCAATACCTCCATTGCGTAATTGACAGGAATCCTACCCCACCAATGGAATTTAATTACAACCCCTGGAGAGTTAGAGTCTCTTGACAGGTAATTGAAAAAATGCAGGGGACAGAAAGCCATGCTCAGGCACGATAGGATGCCTGGAAACTACTGTGCAATGAGGAAATCCTAAAATCAAATTATTACTAGGCCAGAACCAGAAAGGAGAAATTCACTGTATCATTCAATGGAATTTAGACAGACACACACAAGCTAAC
>NC_133382.1:23308074-23352785 GCF_049309525.1 Garra rufa
TGTACTCTAGTTCAAAAAGGTAAGGTAGGGCAAAAAACTTCATCTCATTTTCTCTTCCAACTTCAAAATCAAAATGTTTTAATTTTTTTTGTAAATGGCGTTTGACTTTCTTTGCACGTTCGTTTGTAAACACTGGGTCAGTACTTTCGCCTACACCACTTGTGACCTTTTCAACGTGACTATGTAATGCGCAAAGCCAAACTAGTGCAAGACGAGCATTTGTGGTTAAAAAGTATATACATTTCTAAATATTTAGAAAATTACAGATCATTTTGCTAGAGAAGACCCTTATTCCTCGGCAAAGATCATGTAGAGCCCACTGAAGTTGCGTTAAAACGGGAACCGTTGGCTCCCATTAAAGTCCACTATATGGAGAAAAATCAACAGTTTTGGTTACCATTTTCTTCCATTTTATGGAGAGAAAACTAATTTGGGAAAAAGAAATTTGCCATAATATCTCATAATATCTTCCATGTTCCACAAAAGAAACAAAGGCATACATGTTTGGAAACGACATGTTAGGAAAACTAAAACGTACATTTTGACCAGTTTGCCCCCAAAAGCTACTGTATGACTTCTTTTATAACATTTTTATAGGACGCTTTTGTGTCCTTTTGAAAGCCAATCATACAGTTTCACAGAAAAGAGTGACCAGTCCAATCCTTAGAATTCACATTGTACTGTATGCTCTTTGAAAGAAAGTACAAAAAAGGCTGAAAATTTAATTTTATACCACAGTCTGTCTGAATACTCAATTCTGATTAGTTGACAGGTAAGTTTTGACAGGTAAGGCCAGTGTTTCGTATGGGTTTGGCTTAACAGTGTGCGTTTACATCAGTGGTAGTTCCTATAAAACTGTTTTAGACCCTACTCTGAAGTAGGAGCTAATTTAGGAACCCAAACTGGGTTCCTAAAACTAAATGTTTCTAGTTCATGTGGTGCAAACATGCCAAAAAATGAGAACTTCCAGCAATAGTTCTAGGAACCATGAGAGGTTGTTGTTGTGTGAAAGCCCTTTTTCACACATACAGTCTTTACTGATATATTACCGGTAAATTACTGTTAAGAGCTCATGTGTGAACAGGACCTTTTCTGTAAATTCATTCTACCAATGAGAAGTTGTAACCTTACCAGTAAATTAATGCAAAATCAGATGACTGGTATGAGCACCTATGAGTTCAAATCGTGCTGATGTAAGACCATTTTGGCAATAGTTCATGATTACTCACCCTCATGTCGTTTCAAACCTGTAAGACCTTTGTTTCATCTTTGGAACACAAAATAAGATATTATTGATGAAATCCGAGAGCTCTCTGACCCTCCATAGACAGCAAGATCAACGTGGTAGGACCCTTGCTGTCTATGGAGGGTCAGCTAGCTTTTGGATTTTATCAAAATATTTCTTAATTTGTGTTCCTTACTAGTTTGGAACAACATGCGGGCGAGTAATTAATGACAGAATTTTCATTTTTGGGTGAACTATTTCTTTAAACATAGTATATCCTAATGTACAAATTATGTAAACACACCCACAAACCTCCACAGACTGTCAGCGACAACATCCCATAGCAGCAGTGCATTTTGAGGATCATGATGAAGTATAGTGTTGACAGGAAGGGGATGTGCACAGCACAGAGAAGCACTCTGCCCAATGCCTTTCATGCTTTCTGTTGTCACATATTTATTTATTTAATCAATTTTCTAAATTCAGAAAATGTGTCCCCATGCCAGATTAATGCTAACAAGACAAGATTTACATTAGATTTGTGTGTATTTGGGTGCCATGGCTGATTTTGCATTGGATAAGAAGCAATGGAACAGAATTAACTGACCTTATAAACTAAATACTTTGTGCTTGCACAAAACAAACATGCTTAATTGTGAAATGCAACCTTGAAGCATGTTTGAGTGGTAAGAGAAAATAGTAGGTATGTGAACAATAACTGCTGTCCTTCTCCATTCTCTCCGTCTCACACACACACACACACACACACAGGCATACAAAAGTATCTGGGTGATGCAACCCACTGAAATAATGAGAACAACATTAGATTTTTCTTGCTACATTTGAGCTTGGAAGTAACAGCCATTTTGAGATGTATGTGTGTCTTTTGCTTGACAGTTATGTATTATTTTATTCATAATTCTGTGCATGCAAATTGTATCTTTGCAAATAATCTCTGTAACTGCATCCAGCCAATCAATTACCAATGAGTGTCTTTCATTAGATCTGTTCCATTGCAGCGCCTACCCCGTCTGACCCTAAAATGAACTCAAATGGCATCAGACATTAAACTTAGGTTTCGTCTGTGAGAGGAGAAAGTGATGGCATCCGTGTGTGTGCGAGAATAAAAGCAGGTCAGAAGTGCTTTGACCTCATCTACACCTACACCCATCTGTCCCCGATCTCATCACACTGCAGCTCTGACTTAATTGGACAAGAGATGACACTGGCACTAACCAAAACCCTGGGGGTCACAACCTCATCATGGAGCGGGAGGCGGAGCTAAAGAGACAGGGATTACAAGCTACAGTGTTTACTACGTCTTGAGTTACATTGGAAACTATGGGTTGAATATAAGAATCGTACACCGTTGAAGTCAAAAGTTTACATACACCTCGCAGAATCTGCAAAATGCTAATTATTTTACCAAAATAAGAGGTATCATACAAAATGCATGTTATTTGTTATTTAGTACTGACCTAAATAAGATATTTCACATAAAACAAAGTTTACATATAGAGAAAAAATAGTTAAATTTCTAAAAAAAAAAAAAATTACCCTGTTCAAAAGTTTACATACTCTTGATTCTTAAAACTGTGTTGTTACCTCAATGATCCACAGCTGTGTTTTTTTTTTTTTTTTTTTGTTTAGTGATAGTTGTTCTGGAGTCTCTTGATTGTCCTGAACAGTTAAACTACCTGCTGTTCTTCAGTAAAGTCCTTCAGGTTCCACAGATTCTTTGGTTTTTCAGAATTGTGGTGCATTTTAACCCTTTCCAACTCATATGCAACTATTACAGAAGGATCAAATAGAAAAAAATAATGCATTAAGAGCCAGGTGTGCAAACTTTCAAACTGATTAAGGATGTGTACATTTTTCCTATTTTGCCTAAATATCATTTTTTTTTTTAATTTAGTATTGCCCTTTAGAATCTACAGAAGATACTTACATGTTCCCTAGAAGAAAAACTAATTACTAATTACTTTTACCCTGATTTACCCAATTTACCCAAATTTAAAAAGTTTTCACCCCCAGCTCTAAACTTTTGAACAGGGTCATTTTTATAAATTCAACTATTATTTTCTCCTGTGCATTATATGTAAACATCTTTTATGGGAAATATCTTATTCAGTTCAGTAATAAATAAAAAAAATTACATGCAATTTGTATAATCCCTCATATTTTGGTAAAATAATTAACATTTTGCAGATTCTGCTAGGTGTATGTAAACTTTTGACTTCAACTGTAACTGGTTAACCCTAACAGGATTATTCCTCTATTTGCATGTATTTTAAATAAAACTTTGTAACATTAAATGCCTATTAAAATCTATGGAGTGAGGGACTATGAGGAAGAAATGAGATAAATGAGTGCAGCACTATTTGTCACTAGGGTATACGTCTTGGTACTCTCCTAAACGTGCACTGGAGACTGACACAAAAGAGAAGAAATTGTTGAATAAAGTTGTTATTTTTGTTTTCTTTGCACACAAAAGAATTCTTGTAGCTTCATAACATTATGGTTAGTCACTTGGACTATTTTAACAATGTCCTTGCTACCTTTCAGGGCCTTTTTGTTGCTGTCTTTGAAGGGTTAGAAAGGCTCTTGGATTTCATTAAAAAAATCCTAATTTGCTTTCTGAAGATAAACGAAGGTCTTATACGGTTTTGGAACAACGTAAGGGTTTCTTCTTTCTGCCAATTAACAAAAAACATTTGGAATAATTTTAGTTGCCCTAATTGGTGCAGAGAACACATGGGCGTTCTTTGGGTGCCTCTGATATCCGTCAGTATCTAGGAAGTCACTGGGAGTTTGGTCGGATCAACAAATGCCAGTGTTAAAATCCCTTGGCAGCAGGAAAAGGGCACTGCAAGCTCCCTTTGCCAAAATTTGTCTCATCGAACAATTTGGGTCAGCAGGGCTCGACATGTTTACACATCTTCCCTGTGAAGCACTGACTCAGTCTGAGACATTCTCACTATGCACACTGATACATGTCTTGCCCAGGCAGCTATTTCACCCATTATAAATACTGCTTATTTTGTGAATAATCTACCTTCTTTCACTCTCATTAACTTCCTCTCTTCTCTTCCTCTCCTCTCTCACTGGAATTAATTAGATAGGTTGTTAGAGGGAACCTTAAGGCCCATGGCACAGGTTCTGGTTATTTATAAAAACTATATTTACACCATCTAATCAGGTACCCAAAAAAACAACAGGAAAGAGAAGAACACATATGAAAAATGCAATATGCATGATTTATGGGACAGTTAGAAAGGGAGCTTGCACCTCTCTGTCTGTTCTGTCTTTACCAAAACCAACAAACCAAAAAAACAAACCAACCTATATATCAAAAAGCGAATGTTGTACTGCACACTCTTCTAAGGAGCACTTCAGACTAAAACATTCAGGGAATTATGGATCTCCAGAGGATCCTCATCTTACCTCTGTTACTATCTCTTCCCCTGAATGGAAATAAGTGTGTTGGGAAATGATGTGTTGGGATGAAATGGGCTGAAGTGCTCTGATGGAAGAGAAGGAGACAGAATGTGGATTAGCGAGATTCACCGCAGATTGCTCATTGTAACAGACCTCAATGTGCTCTCACATTTTTGGTACTCTTTAACAGTGAAGACCGGATAAAATACAGCTATTAGTGGTGCTTGCTAAGGCAATCTTTCGCTGCTTTAATGGTTTGGGATTTCAAAAACTCTTTTAACCTAAGTATTAAAATTCTGCACATATTTCATCCTGCACTTTTTGGACACTTCAAATCGTACTGTTCATTAAAAGAAAGATTTGCTATTGCTGTTCTAAGCAATCTGACTTCTTGGGAGGAACCTAACTACCTGCATAGCAACATGCTACAAGCACTCAGAAGACCTTAGAATTTGCATATGAACGTCTTAGGAACATATGGAAGCCCGTTTCCGCCACTGAATAAAAAATTAAAAAAAGGTAACAACATTTTATCTCACAATTTTTTCCACAATTGTGTGATACAAACTCGCAGTTCTGACTTTTTTCTCAGAATTGCGTGATATAAACTCGTAATTGCAAGTTATAAAAAGAAACTCTCAAGACAGAATTGGGGGAAAAATTCCAATTTGCGAGATACAAACTAATCAGAATTAGGACTTTTTATCTCGCAATTCTGACTTTATTTCTTACAATTGTGAGTTTATATCATGCAATTATAAGAAAATAGTCAGAATTGTGAGTTTATATCTTGCAATTCTGACTTTATAACTCACAATTGTGAGTTTATATCATGCAATTCTGAGAAAAAAGTCAGAACTGTGAGTTTATATCACGCAATTCAGACTTTATAACTTAAAATTGTGAGTTTATTTCATGTAAATCTGAGAAAAAAGCCAGAATTGTGAGTATATCATGTAGTTCTGAGAAAGAAGTAAGAATTGTAGGTTTTTATCTTGCAATTCTGACAATTTCTTGCATTTGTGAGTTTATATTTCACAGTTTTGAGAAAAAAGTCAGAATTGTAAGTTTAAATCACGCAATTCAGACTTTATAACTCCCAATTCTGATTTGTACCTTGCAATTGTGAGCTTATATCACACAATTCTAAAAAAAAGTCGAAATTGCAAGATTTGGAAGGGGTAATAGATTGCAGGGGTAATAAAGGCCTTCTAAAGTGAATCGATGTGTTTGCATTAGAAAAATATTGACATTTAAACGTAATAAACTGTAATCTCTAGCTTTTGCTAACTGTCGTACACGATGTAGGACGTAGGCGTAGCATAAACTGGAACGCCATTCTCTTGCGAAAGCTAGAGATTATAGTTTATAAAGTTTTAAATATGGATATTTTTCTTATACAAATGCATCAATTCGCTTCAGAAGGCCTTTATTAAACCCCCCGAGCTGCCATTATGAAGTTTGGAAGAGCTAGGGCATTTTTTAATATAACTCTGATTGTATTCATCTGAAAGAATAAAGTCATATACACCTAGAATGGCTTAACAGTGAGTAAATCATGGGGTAATTTTCAGTTTTAGGTGAACTATCCCTTAAAGTTATATAAAAACATAATTTTTAGAAAACAAGCAAGCATAAAGATTGTACAAAGATATATAAATTAGCCACTAATTAGCCAGAGATTGTGTTGAACAGATTCAGATTCAACTTCTGCACTTGATCCACACATCATGACATAGATCCACTTCATCTTTCCAGGGAAAGAGCACGGCAAAATAGTGTGATGTGTATTTGAAAGAGAGAGAGAGAGACAGGGCTGGGTGATGGGAGGAAGCAGTGATCGATGCTCTAGTGCATTACTGATGATTTGCACTCAGCCAGTTAGTGGTTTTTGGACACACAGCCATTAATGAGCCATGTCTGTCCTCACCTCAACCACATACAAACACGACGAGAGCGGACACGGCTCTTAGCTTGACAATGCGCACACCCACAAACACACATTACATGCACAAATATACTTAATGCACAAGCTCCGAAAAGTGGTCGCCAGAAAGCATCTTCACAAAGATGCGGTTTAGATGCAGAGAGAAGTGGGCAAACTTAATTTGGTGCGACTCCACCAGAAGAATTACAGAGATGAGCTGGGCAGAAATGAATTGTGTAAGTATTGCTCCAAACACCCAAGCCCCCACCAGCAGGCAGAGCCGTGAGTCACTCTTCCCCCTCACTCTCATTTCACTCAGCCCAGCCATGAGCTCCAGCACTCGGCTCTCAGCTGCTCAACCCAACAGACACATGGATGCACGTACACCAGCAGGCGCTTGTTTACCAAAAGAAAGCGAGTGCCTCATGCAAATCAGCTGGGCTCATTTTAACACACCTTTTCTGGAGGTCTACTATGTCTCATTTCTGGTGTTGGGCAGAATGCAAATCCTCCATTTGGATTTACAATATGGAAATCACCTAAGCCTGTGTTTAGTTGGATTGATTCTGTCCAGATTTGAGCACAGCTTGTGTATCGGCCTGGATTTCTGCACTGGGAGAGTGAATCACCACCCACTAGTAATCACCTCTGAATTCACGTACAGTCACAGTGTCCTTCCCGTGTTCTACACCCACACCCAGCCTACAGCTGACCGTCTCCTTATGGAGCTCACACACACTCACTCACTCACTCACTCACTCACTCACTCACTCACTCACTCACTCACTCACTCACTCACTCACTAACACACACACACACACGCTTCTTCCAATAAGGTATGCAAACACAAACTTTGCTTGATCTCCAGTGAAAAGTAAACAAACAGCAAAAGAAGCACAATGCTCACAATAACAAACAGGTGATCAGGTGAAACACAACAAACTCTGTATTAAACTAACGTTAAATATAATTTTTATAATTGTTTTTATTATTTGTAGTAGTTTTATTATTAACTAACACCAGGACCTGCTTTACAGGCTTAAATAATAACAACAACAATAATAATAATAGTAATGAAGACTTTAATCAAATACATAATAATAATGATTAATATTTAGTATTACCATACAATATGGTTATATATCTAACTCTATATATATATATACAGGGGTTGGACAATGAAACTGAAACACTGGCCAATATAATGTTGGAGGTTTCATGGCTATATTTTTGCAGCCTGGTGGCCAATCTTCACTGATTGCACATTCCACCAGTAAGAACAGGTGTGAAGGTTGACTATGTGCACCCAATGGTTCAGACATTGTACTCTGAAGGTGGTGCCATGTATCAGGATGATAATGCACCAGTACACACAGCAAGACAGGTGACAGAGTGGTTTGATGAACATGAAAGTGAAGTTGGACATCTCCCATGGCCTGCATAGTCACCAGATCTGAATATTATTGTGCCACTTTGGGGTGTTTTGGAGGAGCGAGTCAGATAACATTTTCCTACACCAGTATCATGTAGTGACCTGACCCCTGATCTGCAAGAGGAGAATGGCTCAAAATGCCTTTGGCTACTGTGCCATACTAACTGTGGTCTAAAACCAGGTGTTTCAGTTTCATTGTCCAACCCCTGTATGTATGTATGTATATATATATATATATATATATACACACACACACACACACACACAGTGAGGTCAATAAGTATTTGATCACCCTGTGATTTTGCAAGTTCTCTTACTTAGAAATCATGGAGGGGTCTACAATTTTCAGCATAGGAGCATTTCCACTGTGAGAGACAGAATCTAAAAATAAAAATCCGGAAATCACATTGTATGATTTTTTTAACAATTTATGTGTGAATTACTGTGTCAAATAAGTATTTGATCACTTGCTTATCAGCCAGATTTCTGACCCTCAAAGACCTGTTATTTTGCTTTTAAATAGTCCAGCTACACTCTGCTCATGATTCTAAATTAGTAGCACCTGTTTGAGGTCGTTAGCTGTCATAAAGACACCTGTGCACCCCACAATCAGCCAAAGTCTAAGTAGCAACATGGGCAAAACCAAAGAGCTGTCAAAAGCTGGAAAGGGCTACGGACGGGGCAATTGCCAAGCAGCTTGGTGAAAAAAGAACAACTGTTGGAGCAATTGTAAGAAAATGGAAGAGGCTAATGATAACTGTCAATGTCCCTCGGACTGGGGCCCCACGGAAGATCTCTTCTCGTGGGGTATCAATGATGCTAAGAATGGTGAAGAATCAACCCAGAACTACACGGGAGGAGCTGGTCAATGCCGTGAAGAGAGCTGGGACCATCGTTTCCAAGGCTACTATCAGTAATACATTTACATTACATTTACATTTATTCATTTAGCAGACGCTTTTATCCAAAGCGACTTACAAATTGGGAATACAACAAGTGATTCATCCAAAGGAGGCAGATCAACATTGGAAGTGCTCAAAAATACCATATATTAAGCGCTGTTAGATGAGTAGAGGCTAGAAAGGAAAGATCAAGAAAGAGAGGAGAACAAAGTTTTTTTTTTTTTTATTATATTATTGAGTCACATAGTGTCGAAAAAGATGGGTTTTCAGCAGTCGCTTGAAAGCTGTTAAGGAGTCTGCATTCCGGAGAGGGGTGGGAAGATCATTCCACCAGGCAGGAACGTTGAACGAGAATGTTCTGGAAAGTGATTTCATGCCGCTCTGTGGTGGTACAATGAGGCGTCTTTCACTAGAGGATCTCAGACTTCTGGAGGGAGTGTAGATACGAAGTAGTGAATGGAGGTAGGCAGGTGATGAGCCGGTGGCTGTCCTATAGGCCAGCATCAGTGTCTTGAATTTGATGCGGGCTGTAACCGGTAGCCAGTGCAGGGATATAAAGAGAGGTGTGACATGGGCCTTTTTGGGCTCATTGAAGACCAGACGTGCTGCTGCATTCTGAATCATGACTAAGACGTCATGGTTTAAAATCTTGCATCGCACGGAAGGTTCCCCTGCTTAAGTCAGCCCATGTCCAGGCCCGTCTGAAGTTTGCCAGGGACCATCTGGAGTCATGGGAGAAAGTCCTGGGTCACATGAGACCAAAATAGAACTTTTTGGTCTTAACTCCATTCGCCGTGTTTGGAGGAAGAAGAATGATGAGTATCATCCCAATAATGCCATACCTACAGTGAAGCATGGGCTGGAAGCATCATGCTTTGGGGGTGTTTTTCTCCACAGGGGACAGGACGACAGCACTGTATTAAGGACAGGATGAATGGGGCCATGTATTGTGACATATTGGGCAAAAACCTCCTTCCTCCAGTCAGAGCATTAAAGATGGGTCGTGGCTGGGTCTTCCAACATGACAATGACCCAAAGCACACAGCCAGGAAAACCAAGGAGTGGCTCCGTAAGAAGCATATCAAGGTTCTGGAGTGGCCTAGTCAGTCTCCAGACCTAAATCCAATAGAAAATCTTTGGAGGGAGCTGAAACTCTGTGTTGCTCAGCGACAGCCCTGAAACCTGACAGATCTAGAGAAGATCTGTATGGAGGAGTGGGCCAAAATCCCTCCTGCAGTGTGTGCAAACCTGGTGAAGAACTACAGGAACCGTTTGACCTCTGTAATTGTTAACAAAGGCTTCTGTACCAAATATTAAACATTTTCGACTCAAGTGATCAAATATATATATATATTTTTATTTTTATTTTTTTTTATTCATAATATTTTTTAATATTATTATAGAATATGGCTACATATTCTAATATGGATAAATAACAATAATAATAATAATAATAATATCGCTATATATCTAACACCAATCAGGCTTAATAAATAAATGATATTTTAATAATGCTTTAGGGGCTAAATAATAATGATAAAAGTAAATAAATAAATATGCTCAGCTATATTATTTATAGACATTTTTTTTAAATAAAATACTCTATGGGCTAAATTACTACTACTACTACTAATAGG
Organism: Garra rufa; assembly: GCF_049309525.1. Taxonomy (NCBI): domain Eukaryota; kingdom Metazoa; phylum Chordata; class Actinopteri; order Cypriniformes; family Cyprinidae; genus Garra; species Garra rufa. Next base: position 23,318,636 of record NC_133382.1, read on the forward strand.
TTAATGCTATAATGACATAATAATAATAATAATAATAATAATAATAATATTTTTTGATATTATTATAGAATATGACTACACGTCTAACATCATTCAAGAACCGTTTTACAGGATTAAATAAATAATATTTTGAAGGCTAAATAATAATAATAATAATAATAATAACAATAATATGATAGTAATAATAATAATAATAATATTTATTAGTATTATTATAGAATAAGGCTATATATCTAACACTAATCAGGATTAATAAATGAATAATATTTTACTAATACTTTAAAGGCTAAAAACTATTAAAATTAAATAAATTAATATGGTACAGCCATTTATTCCATATCTTCCATTTAATTATATCTCTATTTATTTAATAGGATTTCCTTTAAATAAATTAATTAATAATTTAATTTTAATAATACATAATGGGCTAAATACTACTACTACTAATTATGATAACAATAGATACTAATAATGATATTAGTATGACTTTGAATTAGTATTACATACTAATAATAATTAATAATACTATAATGATATAAATAATAATCATATTTCTTAATATTATTATACAATATGTCTACATACCTAACACCATTAAAGAACCGTTTTACAGGATTAAATAAATAAATAATACTTTAAAGGCTAAATAATAATAATAATAATATGATAATAATAACAATAATCATAATAATAATAATTAGAATGTGGCTATATATCTAACACAATCAGGTTTAATAAATAATATCTTAAGGCTTTAGAGGCTAAACAATGAAAAAAATTAAATATATAAGACATATGTATTTATTTATTTATACAAGATTTGTTTTAAACAAATATATAATAAAATTTAAAAATTTAAACATTTTAATAATACTCTATAGGCTAATTACTACTATTACTAGGTTAATAATAAAATGACATAATAATTATAGAATATGGCTACATATCCAACAATATTCGAGAACCGTTTTACAGGCTTAAATAAATAAACAATACTGTTAGGGCTAAATCATAATAATATGATTAAAATAAAAAAATATTATTATTATAGAATCTCTGTATTGCAAACACCAATCAAGACCTGTTTTACAAACTTAAGTAAATGACAAACAATACTTAATTATGCTTTAGGAGCTCAAATAAAAAATACTAATAAACATATACAAATAATAAAAACTATATATAAATAATGTAGTCTTCACATAAACCTGTAAAGCAGGTCTTGAGTGTTGTCAGAAAAATACAGCCATATTCGCTAAAGTACAAAAGTATGCAGCGATCCTATAAAAGACTTTTGTCATAATGAATCAAACCTGCATTATTTACATAAGATGAGAGCTGATTATGGAATGGCTGTGAGTCTTTGGAGAGCAGTATGTTCTCTCTGGTTTGTACCCACAGAGAACAGGGCCTTGATGTGCTACTTAAAGAACTCTCGGCTGACTCATCAGCTTCATTCCGACTGAAGCACAGACAAGTGTGAATATGACTCACTCTGCTTGTAGATCTGACAGTCAAACATTTATCAAAGACCAACATCATGCAGTAAGCTCTGTGGCACAGCGAAACACCACACACAGTTCAAAGAGTTGGAAAGAGAGCCGGGCGTAACCTTTAATCCTAAATAGAAATCCATTTATTTTTATCCCCAAAAAACCTAAACAGTCTCAGTTCTCTCCGCAGCATGACGTCATTGCTGACAGATTGCCGTATTAGCATATTTCCACCCTCAGCCAGTTGTACACTGTCCGCCATTTTCTCCACGCTCGAGCAGCTGTAGCAACAACAAAGTTTCGTAAGCAACGCAGGTGTTTTGTAGTTGGATGTGAAAGTGAACATAAGAGTCTTTCATTTTCTCTGACATTAGAGCCATTGACGATGCATTGGATTTGTTTTGGTTTTGATGGTAACGCACTTCCGAATACACAAAAAACAGAAGAGAGGGGTGGAGTGAGTAGTAGCTCATTATCATTTAAAGAGGCATGCACCAAAACGGGCTGCTGTGAACAGAGCTGTTTTTAACAAGGTAAAAAGGGTGTTGTTTTACACAACCATTAAGGAATTTTAACCAATGTATGTTGCAGACATTTCATGAAAAGCCTAAAGAATCATACCAACTTGTGGAAAATGGGCATCCGATGTCCCCTTCAATAGTGTTCAGGTAAACTGTAATATGAAGCAGCATCTATTAATGGTTTACTGGCGATGGTTTCAAGGTGCAATCAAATCACACTCATGGATGGGAGGAAAACAGCAGCTGGTCTTCTCCGCTTGGCAGTATGGACCTCACCTGCCCCAGTGACCCAGTAACCAGGAATAATCCAACATGATCAACACAAGGGTGGGCATTTCCTCTCTTTATCATCAACTACATCAGGTTTATAAATACACATTCTGCTCAACAGATCATGAAAAGACCAGTCATCATTGGCATAACAAAAGGTCTTAGAAGCTTCTGTATTGTCATTAGACTTTTTAAAAACAGAGTAACAGATGTGAAAGTTAACATCTCGCATGAAGATTCTGAGACTGGCGTACAGTTGCTGTCCAATCATGTGTCCTGTTATTTAAAGACAACCTAACAGCGGCTCTCGTTTAGTGCAGTCAGCTGGACACAAGCAGTTGTGTCAGATGCAGAGAACATTGCTCAACCAACAGGAACAAAGTCTCATATCCATGGCAAGATTTTCACCAGTTTTTACACACAGCTAGGGGCTTACATAACTGAGTTATTCAGTGCTTGGCAGGACTTCATTTTGGATGCAGTACTGTGCTGTTCTTATCACTGCTCCACCTTTATATGAAACAACACACTCGCGGGGCTCAACAATAAGGAGGGCCTGGCAGAGTAGTTCAGTTTTCAGTTGTGAATTCTACTAGTCAACTTGTCATCTAGCTAAAATTATTGGCTTTTAGACGTTTTTGTCAAAATTGGAAGAATGTTAGCATCAATAAGAGCGGTTTGAAAATTGCTATAATCAGATGTGTTTGGCAATGTGTGCCATAATTTAGCAGCAAAGGTCTAATTACTCGCATAATTTTCAACAAGTATTGCTTTCTTTGTTTAAAAAAATCTTACCATGCCCAAACTAATATTAAAGGGATAGTTCACCCAAACATGAAAATTACCCCCTGATTTACTTACCCTCAAGCCATCCTAGGTGTATATGACTTTCTTCTTTCAGATTAATACAATTGGAGTTATATTAAAAAATGTCCTGGCTCTTCCAAGCTTTATAATGTCAATGAATGGCTGTCCATCCATCCATCGTAAAACGTGCTCCACACAGCTCAGAGGGTTTAATAAATACATTTAAAAAGTGAATTGATGTGTTTGTGTAAGAAAAAACTTTATAAACTGTAATCTCTAGCTTCCGCTGTTGCACGTGCGTTCAGGAGAAAGTGCCGTTCCAGCGGATGACATAGGACATTGGCATAGTCTAACCTCCGGTGAGAATATGCTAGTCTCTCGACAACCAAGTTTTGTTTATAGCAAAGGAAAGCCAGTTTCCTCTTGGCTTATATTAAAATCCTCCCAAATGTTTCTTTACAAATCCTCTGTTCTTCAGAAAAACCCTTCAGGTCCCACAAATTCCTTTTTTATTTTTTTAGCATTTTCGTCTATTTGAACCCTCTCCAACATTGACTGCATGATTTTGAGATTCATCTTTGCACACTGAGGACCAACTAGGGGGCTCATATGCAACTATTACAGAAGGTTCAAACACTCACTGATGCTCCAGAAGGAAACACGATGCATTAAGAACCGGGGGTGTAAAATTTTGAACAGAATAAAGATGTGTACATTTTTCCTATTTTGCCTAAATATCATATTTTTTTTCCATTTAGTAATGCACTTCAGAAGCTACAGAATATACTTACATGTCTCCCAGAAGACAAATTAAGATATATTTATCCTGATCTTCAAATTCAAAAAGTTTTCACCCCCCGACTCTTAATGCATTGTGTTTCCCTTCTGGAGCATCAGTGAGCGTTTGAACATTCTGTAATAGTTGCATATGAGTCCCTCACTTGTCCCTAGTGTGAAAAGATGGATCTCAAAATCATACAGTCATTGTTGGAAAGAGTTCAAATAAACATAATTGCTAAAAAACCAAAGAATTTGTGGGACCTTATTGATTTTTTTGAAGAACAGCAGGCAGTTTAACTGTTCAGTACAAACAAGGTACTCATGAATAACTATCACTATACAAAAAAAAATGTATGTAAACTTTTGGTATTTTTATAAATTCAACAATTATTTTGTGAAATATCTTATTCGGGTCAGTACTAAATAAAAAATAACATGCATTTTGTATGATCCCTCTTATTTTGGTAAAATAATTAACATTTGGAAGATTCTGCAAGGTGTATGTAAACTTTTGACTTCAACTATAACTTGTAGTTTGTCTGAAAGAAGAAAGTCGTATAGACCTAGGATGGTTCGAGGGTGAGTAAATCATGGGGTAATTTTCATTTTTGCATGAACTACCCTCTTAAATGCACAAAAAAAAAAGATTTAAAACACAATGTATTTCTAGAATGAAATTGTGTTGGGGACAGTAAAATCTAAACAGAATAAAACGCTTACATTCTATCCTTGAATTGGCACACTTACTGTGTATTTGCAATTGTTCGAATTTCCATTGCCTGTCACATGCTTGTGTCGTGACATTTTAGGTTTCAGAACATTGCTCACAATGGACAGTCTATGCGGCATTACGTCATCAAAGTGTGGACTTGGAGGAGGATTGCGAGGGCTCAGGCCAGCATTTGAGACTGGGCCAACAGTGTTCAGTCAGACCTGTGTTTGCTTCTTCAAATCACTTATTGTCCATCTGCATCCTTGGTTTATGCAATACTTTTGTAAACCACAGTCTGTTTGAGTTAATCCACTTGAGGATTCCGAGAGGAACAGCGAGTGAGGATGAATCTGCTTGAAATGAGGCTCATGAAGCAAACACGAAACAGCTGTGGCCCACAATCATGTGCCGTTGGCTGTTGACGTACTTCATAATCAGCCTAGATTACCAGCACATTCATACCAATGTTCTTTTGAAAGAACACCAGTACGGCCGTTCAAAATAATAGTAACAAGGTAACAAAATAAAAGAATTCATCATGAGTCAGTGACAACAGATACACATTCGCGCGAACATAAATTGCCACATGCAAATTCGGTTACATCTTGTGTATTCCGTTTGTTGTGCTTTTGACCCAATTAGAGGCTCCTCTCAATCTCTGAACCAATCAGATCCATCCATGAGTTAGGAATCCCCGTTGCCCTAGCAACTGTGAGGTCACTGAAACAGATGGGGGGAGGGGGGTGCTTGGTCGTAAGGTTGTAAAATGCAGTTTCTCTCCCTTGACAGTACAGCTGCTGTGCAAGTGTTTGATGCATGCATGCATTCATTAGCGCAGGCATACAGGAAGGAACAGAGACAGGAGACAGGAATCCATTGAGGCAGATGTGCTTTGAAAAGGAATATTTCCCTGCCCGTTCCACACTGCATCATTGCAAAGCCAATCCCTCACTATTGATGACCGGAATCAGGGCAGATCTGATTTATTAGCGTATGATCAAACTTTTCCACTGAACACATCAGAAGAGAAAAGCAAAGCAAGGTGATGAAACTCCTCCATTCTCTCCTCCAGCGTGACCTATTATTATTCACTGAGAGAATTCGCTCTCATCCATGTTTTAAACTCCCATCTCTCTCCCACAAAGAAAAGCACTCGCTCAAGCTGAAATGTTAATGACGATGCCAGCAAATGAATTGCGAAAACAGTCCTTGCGGTCTGAAGTCGGGTGACCGACTTGAATAAAGGAGGACTGGATTATGGAACGAGAGCAGATGAAAGGAGAGAGAGGAAGAAAGCAGAGCAGAAGTGGAGACCAGGGCAGCGGAGTTGAAAAGCGAGGAGAGTGGGGGCGTATAGAGCTGTCATTTCATCTTAGATTTTGCTCTCTCCTTGTCTCCACTCGTCTTGCTTGGTGAAATGTTAATCTGGCATGGAGTGGAAAACAGCACAGAAGATCAAAAATAGGTCAGAGGGAAAGAAAAGAGAGGATGAAGAACGACCGTCCTGTGATTCGAAATGCACACTGAGAGAGTTGAGAGAGAAAGAAGATGATCAAGCTTTAGATGTTGGAAATATTTATTGAACACAGGCTGGCGGAGACGGAAGTGAACATTTCAGATACTTTCTGTACCAAAAATCATACCCAACGTGCTAGATCAGTAGTTCTGATGGGTTGTGGCTCAAAAAGGGCCGCAGGCCTGTTCTGATAAGGTCAAGAATTGGTAAATGCAAATAAATATCTAACTAAACTTCTATCAACTTCTAAAAGTGAGGTGAAAAAAGCTTCACAGTGCAAATTTGCACAAAACGCAAATTCATCTGTCAAACTTGACAAACTAGCTGGATGGTTGCCTGACATGCCCTTATCCTCAAAAACCAAGAACAAAATGACACAAGGTGAAAGAAAAAAAAATCCATGCAACATTAAATATGGGTTATGCTGCGCTGTGCTGCGTCACTAATGTAAAACTGGTTACTGAAGTGAAACAGCTTTTGCAATTTCTTGTCTGGCTCATATGGTTTCATGTAGAGATTCCAAATCCTCCCTTTTCTTTCCCTCTTGTTTCGTTCCACCGTTCAGTCTGAGCATCTTAGGATGTGCTCTGCACAGATCATAATTTCTCCTCCTCTCACTCTCTTGTCTGTCCCTGACTGCAGAGCTAGTAGGACAGCAGGGGGGTTGGGAGGCAGTCCTTAGACTGCATTGCTTACACGTTGAGTGGAGGAGGGAAGCAAAAGAGGTTAAAGATAATAAGGAGGTACTTTGAACAACAAACCTGCTGAGACAGGAAGTATGCGCACACATGCACGCACTCATTATACACATGCAGAAACATCTCACACTACTTCCCTGAAGAGTTCTGCCTCCTTCACAGAGCTCTGTAGTGCCCTCTGCTGGTTGAGACGCAAACAGCATTAGCACTCAATCATCTACTGACTGAGAGATTGATAAACGTCAGAATTCATGAAATAGCACCAACAGCATTCAGATAATAAAGTCTCATATGGGAAGCAGAGAGTTTTATATATGGACTTGACCCTCAGTGTGCACCATCTGCGTCTGGTGAGTCTGGTTAAAGTGTCACTATTATGAGGTTTCCAAAATTGGCTTTCATGCAGTGTGTAATGTAGCCGTATATAAATGTAAATGATCTGCTAAGTTGTAATACCAAAAGTGCAAGATAAATAAAGTTATTATCTCCCAAAATAAAGAACCAACTCTGTACAGCCTAAACGAGTCATTAGTAAAGGTGCGTTCACGCCATATCGGAATTCCAGTAATTACAACACTAAGCTTCAGACACGCCCTTCATCAAACGTTGACGCCCCGTGTGAATGTACAATAATCTTGGGGAGTTCAACGTGGGATTCATAAAACGCTTTCTCTTAAAAGATGGCTCAGTACCCAGTTTATTTGGACCATCTGGTTCTACCAAGTCACAATCTGTAAGTATGATAAAAAATAGATGTATATATTTTCTTTTGAGGGTTCTTTTGCTGTAGACCAGGGGTGTCAAACTCCAGGCCTGGAGGGCCGCAGCCCTGCAGAGTTTAGTTCCAACCCTGCTTTAACACACAAACCATGTAGTTGTCAAACTAGCCTGAATGACTAACTGGATCAGGTGTTTAATTAGGGTTGAATCTAAATTGTGCAGGGCTGTGGCCCTCCAGCAAATGAGGCACTAACTAAGAACACAAAGAACGGACTTGGGCTCTCGTGGAGACCGGTCTTGCCAGGCTTCCTTAAATTTTAGGCTATGTATAATGTTATATATTCTTTTTAATATGCCAATAAAAAGTATGACAGGCTTTCTCACTTCATTACAATTATGCAAAACATAACGACAAATATATATTTTCACGAGCCGTCACGTATTTGCGCGCTTGCAGCGGGAATCTCTTACGCGAGAACGAGAAGTTTAAAGCCTACTGGCTTCTATACTTCTTCGCCCGCAGCATCTTCGGTGATTTCTAATGGTTCAATTCCCCCAAGTCTGCATTCGTTGCATCCTCGATTTCAAGAACACATCCGGGCACTTTAATGTGTCCTTTGTACTTGCGTTCTTGAGTATTGGAATTGAACTTCGAGAATTATTGATGACGTAGAGCGAGAACACAAGGGCGCATATTGAGAAATGGCCCGAGTTTGACACCCCTGCTGTAGACCAATCACAACAGACTGGGCCATCCGACCAATCAGAACAGAGTAAGCTCACGGAAAGGAGGGGTTTAGAGAGACGGAATCTTTGAACTGCTTCGAACAAATCGTTTGAGAATTGCAGGAAAATGAGGTGATATTAAATAAAAAAGACCTTGAAGCGAAGTGTTTTTTAACCTTGCATGCACGTAAACCTATTCTAGGAGACTCCAAAACAATATTAGAAAACTTAAAGATGACATAATGGGGCACTTTAAAGAAACAGTCCACCCAACATTTTAATTCTGTGATCGTTTACCCACCCTCATGTCATTCCATGACGTCTTCACAACAGAAGATATTTTGAAGAATGTTGGTAACCAAATAGTTTAGTTCACATTGACTTCCTTTGTGTTTTTGCCCATACACTGGAAGTGAATGGGAACCGAAACATTGTGGTTACCAGCTATCTTTAAAATATCTTCTATTGTGTTCTACAATAATTCCTCCCCTCTAAAGCGACCTGTCACTCGCAACAACAATGGTTCAACAATCCATTCAATTTCATCAATGGTTACATGAATGATGCTGGAAAGCAAGAATGAAACTAAATATTTAAGCATATGTCAATATATGGTCAATACCAAGGGTCCTGTGCCAGCTGAGCAAGTCCCATTGAGATGAATGTAAATGCTAATCAATAGCTTTCTACAGGTATTAGATAGACTTCTTTGGCAAATTCTACAGAAAAATCAAAAATCAGTGGCATTTTCCAAACGCATTTTTATTTCGTAACACAATTCATTGTCCACACAGTATTTTCTGTGTGCTCAATTGTTTTTAATATTCTGCAGTTTTCCATCAACATGCTATTTTATTAAAATGAACACTAATAGTCAGGAACATCAGATGTGCCCAAATGTTCTCTTGACTCCCCGTGACGTCATAATCACAAGTTGAACCATTTTATTATCTGAAAAGCAATTTGCTATTCACCTATTTTTAATTTGTATTTCTCGCATGTATGTGTGCTGCAAAAGCCTGGCCCATAATGCGGCGCTAATGTAATCCAACTCTTCTGCACTCACTGACCCCCATTATGAAACTAAAAATGTGTGAAGAGAAGCGTTTCCTTCAAAGGAGGCCAGTCTCCTCCCCTGTTTCTCTGCTCTAAGCTTCTTGTCCATCCAGCTTTATCTCAATCTCCTTCCACAGCTTCCTTCTCCCCATCACCAGCTGTGCACGCAATCCCGGGCTCTGTAGGCCCACACGGAGGGGTCATAATCTTCCATCTTCTTAATCACACCCATCCACCACAATCTCCTGCAGAGAGAGAGATGGATACGTATTTTACTGTCACTCCGCTGTTCACGCTGAAATGAGCAGCCGCGGCTTTCTCGCCATTCCTGGAGGTAGAGAAAGCTGAGCCTTTTCAAAGTTCAAGACAAAGTGACACGTCCAAGGCCACCTTTTCTCCCTCAACACTCACTCATACACACACACACACACACACACACACACACACACACACACACACACACACACACACACACACACACACACACACACACACACCTCTCTCTCTGGTTTTAGCTCTAATTATACTGAGAAGTAGGCTGCTGTTCTAGTTCAGAGCACCCAAGTGGGTGGCCTGATTCACCATCACTGGGCGTGGAGAGGACAGGAGGGGGTGAGAGAAAGAAAGGGAGAGCTAACGGCATAATGTGATGAGGGAGATGATAAGCATGGTCCTGCATGGTACCCACAGAGCAGCAAAGCTGTTCTGTCTACTTACTGCAGTGATCTTCTGAGATAAGGGTGTTGTTCAAATTTCTAAGGGGCAAAAATTTTTATGTAGACACCAGAGTATCACATATTTGGGGTTTAGGGGGTGAATGTAATGGAGGCCAGCAAGTAAGAGCTGTGCGGGTAAACTTCACGCCCCTGACCTCAAGAGGCACACTAGTGATTGATGCTAGAAGCTTCTTTTGCATCCTTGTTAGTGCCAGCCTCCCATGCTAAAAACATCAGTTCGAATCCTACTCGAAGCGAGTGAGGTGAGTAAATCCGGAGGGGTTACACATTGCTGTCGTGACCCGGATGGGAGTGAGGTTTAGGGGGTGAGTGTAATGGAGACCATGTGGTTAGAGCTGTGCAGGTAAGCCTCACTCCCCTGATTTCAAGAGGTACACTAGCAACTGATGCTAGAGGTTTATTTAGCATTCTTGTTAGCGCCAACCTCCAATGCTGAAAACATCAGTACGAATCCTACTCAAAGCTAGTGAGGCGCATAGAACCAGAGGGGTTACCTGGTGCCTTGTCCCCAATGGGAGTGAGGTCTAGGGGATGAGTGTAATGGATGCCAGCTGCGTGGAGCCATGCTGGTAAACCTCACTCCCCTGATCTCAAGAGGCACACTAGTGACTGATGCTAGAGGCTTCTTTAGCATCCTGTTAGTGTGCCAGCCTCCCATGTTGTAAAATGCTGGTTTGAATTCTACTCATGGCGAGTGAGGTGAGTTGAACTAGAGTGGTTACCTGGTGATGCAGATAGGAGTGGGGTTTAAGGGCTGAGTTTAATGGAGGCAAACTGGTTAGAGCTGTGCAGGTAAATCTAACTCCCCTGATCTCAAGCAACTGATGGTAGAGGTTTCTTTAGCATTCCTGTTAGCACGCAAGCCACCCTTGCTGGAAACGCCATTTTGAATCCTACTCAAAGCGAGTGAGGTGAGTAGCACCGGATGGGTTACCTGGTGCCGTGACCTGGATGGGAGTGAGGTTTAGGGGTGAGTGTACTGGAGGCCATCCTGGAAGAGCTGTGGTGGTAAACCTTACTCCCCTGATCTCAAGAGGCACACTAGTGACTGACACTAGAGGCTTCTTCAGCATCCTTGTTAGTGTGCCAGCCTCCCATGTTAAAAAATGCTGGTTTGAATCCTACTTAAAGCGAGTGAGGTGAGTTGAACTAGAGTGGTTACTTGATACTGTGATGCAGATGGGAGTGGGGTTTAAGGGGTGAGTTTAATGGAGGCAAACTGGTTAGAGCTGTGCAGGTAAATCTAACTCCCCTGATCTCCAGCAACTGATGTAGAGGCTTCTTTAGCATTCCTGTTAACACGCCAGCCTCCCATGCTGAAAACGCCATTTTGAATCCTACTCAAAGCGAGTGAGTAGAACCGGAAGGGTTACCTGGTGTCGTGACCCGGATGGGAGTGAAGTTTAAGGGTGAGTGTACTGGAGGCCAGCCTGGAAGAGCTGTGGTGGTAAACCTTAGTCCTCTGATCTCAAGAGGCACACTAGTGACTGACGCTAGAGGCTTTTTTAGCATCCTTATTAGCGTGCCAGCTTCCCATGCCAGAAGCGCCAATTCGAATTCCACTCGATAACAAGTGAGGTGAGTAGAACTGGAGTAGTTATCTGGTGCAGTGACCCGGGTGGGAGTGAGGTTTTGGGGGTGAGTGTAATAGAGCCCAACTAATTAGAGCTGTGGTAAACCTCAATCCCCTGATCTCCAGCGACTGATGCTAGAGTATTCTTTAGCATCCTTGTTCGCATGCTTGCCTCCCATGCAGGAAATTGCCATTTTAAATTCTACATGAAGCGAGTGAGGTGAGTAGAACTGGAGGGGTTACCTGGATCCATGACCGGGATGGGAGTGAAGTTTAGGGGGTAAGTGTAATGGAGGTCAGCTAGTGGTAAACCTCACTCCTCTGATGTCAAGAGGCTGAGGCCAGAGGCTGCAGTCCATGCCAGAAACGCCGGTTTAAATTGCACTTTGAGCAAGTAGAACCAGAGGGGTTACACTAGTAATGCACAAGCAACCACCCTAGAAATCCTGACAGTGTATTAGCCTAACAACGGTTCAGAACACCCTAGCAACTGTCTAGAACACCCTAACATAGTACTGGTAACAACCTAGGACAAGTTCACACTACAGCATTTACAGCATTTACTACAAGCTCAATTTGCAAGTCAGTGAGCTTGCCGGCAGGTCAGGCTGAGATCGGGTGAAAATCAGCGGGTGATCAGCACTTGGCAATCCTTATGTGTGAACTACTCAACGACCCATCACAGAAGGTCAATGACAAATATGCTAAATATCTGAACCTGTTGGCCGACTCGACATCCTGTGGTGTCAGGTGTCACGACCAGCTACAGCCAATATGAGAGCGAGGCATGGGTTGAAGTCACCAGAAGAAAAACAGCAGCAGCAGCAGCAAGAAGAGATTACACAAGACACAAAAAAATGGAGCAACATTTTTCAGAACAGATCATCATGCAAACAGCTTGGAGCGCTAATTTTCTTCCTGAGGTCCATTTACAAATAAACAACTCCTGTTTCACCTCTTGTAAGTGTTTTCATAAAAAAATGTTTTTGGGGACTGGATAGAATCATTGGGGGACAAATTTTTTGTCAGCTCATGTAGTGTGTGACCCCCTGTTGCAGATCATTTATGTATCTTATGTATTTATGTATCATTTAGTGTCTACTTTCCTAGAAAATTCCTAGAAACCACCCAAATAGCCCAAGCAACCACCTATCAACCTCCAAAACACCCTTGTAATGAAAGCACCTGCAACCAACCAGAACACTGTAGCAAAGCACTGGTAACTACCCAGGACACCCAGGTAATGAACTAACAACCTTCCAGATCACTCTAGAAATCATCTAGAAAAACTCTAACAACTACCTAGAACAAGTTAGCAATGATCTAACAAATGCACTTGCAACTACGCAGAACACCCTCACAATGACCTAGCAAGACACTAGCAACCACACAAAATATCCTAGCAAGGACTTAGCAACTTAATAGCAACCACCAGGAACAACCTAGCACGACACTAACAAGCAACCACCCAGAATTCTCTAGCAATGGATTAGCAGTATAATAGCAAACACAAAGAAGACCCTAGCATTAAACCGGCAACCACCCAGGAAACCCAAATAACCACCTAGCAATCATTCGGAACACCCTAGAAATACAGAGACATGGACCCACAACACACAACATTTTCTTACTAAAATGTGAAAATGTAGTTATTACTTTTTGAGTGTTTATATGACATCTGTTTATCTGATTGTTTGTTCCGTTTTACAAGACAGACATCAATCCATCATGAGTGGTTGCTCAGCAACTCCGGACACCTGAGAACTTCTAGAGTCCATAGACACAAAAGCAAATGTTTGCAGGCCCAAACACATACATACAATAAAATAAATAAAACTGAGATCTTCACCCTTCAGACAATCACTCCCACATCCTGCATCTACTAACATCCACAAGTAGGTGATGTACCTGTACAATGTTTTCATCAGACCAACTGTTAGTCATCAACATTAAAACATGCTGTAGGGCACGTCTGGAAAAAATACCCTAATGAAGAGAGCCTAGAGGTGAAACAAATGAAGACGAATCAAGAGAGACAGACAGAAAGAGAGAAAGGACTTGCATAACCATGAGCAGCTTCTGGAGAAGCGCAGGTTGCTAAGCAACAGCATCCGTGCAGCAGCTGCATTGCGACATAGAGTTGAGAACACTTAGTCTAGTTGACCACTCTCTCCCCCATTTGACATGCTTTCTACAAAGTAATGTCTTTGAACTGAACCCAGGTTTCAGAGAATAAAATAAAAAATAATTTATTCCTACCACAATTATGAAAAACAACTGACTGTGGCACAGGCATACAGTGTGCAGATTATGGGCTTGTGCATGAGCTGTTGTGCTGAGTCACACTGAGCCAATGAGTGAAGAGTTGAACTAATCATGGATGGAGAAGTGTAGGAGAGAGGGAGAAGGAATAAAGAGAGGGCGGGAATGATATAATCAGGGCGAGAGAGAGAGAGAGAGAGAGAGAGAGAGAGAGAGAGAGAGAGAGAGAGAGAGAGAGAGAGAGAGAGAGAGAGAGAGAGAGAGAGAGAGATCTTAGTCATTTTTTATATTGTGTAAGCTCTTCAAAGACAATTCAAGCACACTAAAGTTCACAATGGTTTGGTCTACATCATATGTCAGACCAATAAAAAACAAAATACCAAAATATAGGTAGACCAGAGGTCAAAGAGTTTACTGTATAAATATGTAGCATCAGAGAAAACCTGCAGCTCTCACCTCTTAATTCCAACGGAGTAGTGATGTCGTATTTTCCTATTAAACTGCACCGACACCTGCTGGTCACAAAGGGAAGCATAAGAATATTTAATACCACTGTAATATATTCAACTAAAGAAGAACTCTAAACGGAATTAAATGTATGCCCTAATGTCTTTCTAAACCAGTATGACTGGAAAATGGGGTTCAAAAAGGACGCTAAACACCTTAAAAGTATCATGAATGCTGTTTATATGACCCTCTGCACTCTGATACAAGTCTTTTTGTGCAAAGAACATGTCGAATTTTTAAGTTCTTATTCAAATACAAATTTAACCCAGTGAAAGCAGTAACCGCTGTGACCAAATGAATCATTGAGTTGAACCTGAGAATCGGATCAGTTCGATTTGTAAATGAATCGACGTAACTGAAACATATGGTTCATTAAAAAAACATGAATCAAAAGAAGTGAATAACGACTTCAATTTCGGTAAGATATCGCATCCCTTCCAATGAGTTTTAATATAGAGAACGAGTTATCATGATACTTTTATGGTGCTTTTGTGTCCTTGCTAAAGCTTGACATTTCCTCTACCTTATTTTTCAACGTGGAAGTAAGCCTATATGGGTGAGACTTCCGGTTTACTAGCCGCTATAGTAGGTCATAAATTGACCATAGGCACGGAACATAAACAATGCCACTGAACCGAACGAAACACTCATATTTTGCGGATTATTTATGCTGAAAATGGTCAATTATTCAACAAGCATTCAAAAAACAGCAAGAAACAACATAATATTGGTTCCTAGGTCTTTAGATTTGTGTACGTTTTCTGAAAATGTGGCATCTACAGTTCAAAATTTCAGATGGCACAAATTCTTCTTTGCTGTCCACACTACAACTTAACCTCCAAAAGAGACCTGCTCCTGTCACTGCCTGTCTGTGTGTGTATGTGTGAACACTTGAGCTACATCTCTGCGTTGGCAGGAGCAAATACTTAGAACCTTTAATCAATAGCAAATCATAGACTTCTTGGAAGCTACTGTATCAAGTTTAATCCAGCAAAAAGCAGATGCCTTTTAGCGACTTAGAAATCATTCTAGACCTTATTTCTAGTGGACAACTTTGACGTGGATTGTTTGATGAATAGGTTTACTGCGTGTCGTTTGGTAGTCCACCGCCTGCTACACGGTAGTCTTACAAACGCTAGCCAGACAAGGCATGCAGAGGAGAGCATGCAACCCGACCCTTGCCCTCCCCGTTTCCGTGAACGAGACGGAGAGCCTGAATGATGAACTGACAACATATTATAGTATCAGAGTCGAGGAGGAGGGAATATCAAAGCTGGGTCCAGCAATAAGAGGTGAGTGACCAGAGACCTTTCCTATGAACCTGCAGAACAGGCTTCTTGTAGAAAAGTATTTTCAGCCACAAGGGGGTAGAGCTGAGCAAAGGCCCTTAAGGTAAAAGGTAGGATTTTTCTTTTTCTAAGGGTCAAACACCACTAGCAGAAAACAGATGAAGAATCGTCAAAATAACAGTGTTTAGGTTCTACACTTGCAATCAGAAATATTCAGCCCCTAAAGAGTTTTAAGGATCTATAAATAAAAATCTTTTCAAAGTGCAGGTTTCTGCTTTGGATGGCTTCTTAATGAGTTTAGTGATACATAAAATCAACACAGAAAATGTATGATGTTGTATGTGTGTGTAACAGTATATTTTGTTAAGATCGCCATGTCACAATTATTCAACCCCTATATAATATTGTTGTTTTTAAAGCTTTATGACAGTTTTTATGGCCTGAAGTGGAGCTGAAACATCATTAAGCCTTTGGGAACTCTATAACGATCCTTCATTCACTTCAGCTGTGATGCATATATAAACCCCGACCATGAAGGTGTTCAAGGTGAGCTGCAATCATGGGAAAGACAAAGGAGCTTCCACAAAAGCTGAGAGAGGAGATTATTTCATCACATCTGAAGGGCCTTGGGTATAAGAAGATTTCCAAAAGATTTAACATTCCAAGAGACACCATTGGGAGCATTATAAGGAAGTTTAAAACTTATGGAACAGCTGCAAACTTGCCTGGCCATGGAAGAAAGCTCACAATTTTATCAAGGGCCCTTAGCAACTTAGTCAGGACAGCTAAGAAAACCCCCCGTGTGACTGCAAGACAGCCACAGGATGACATAATGAAGGCTGGTACAAGTGCTTCAGTGGCAACTATAAGACGTGCACTGAATAATCAAGGACTTCATGGCCGGACCCCAAGACGCACTCCGCTCTTGACCTCAAGGAACATCTGGAGTCGACTAGAATATGCCAGGAGGAATTTGGATACAACTACAGAGTTCTGGGAGACAGTTCTATGGACTGATGAAACCAAACTGGAACTTTTTGGACATATGGACCAGCGGTATGTCTGGCGTGCAAAAGGTCAGGCTTATGACCAGAAGAATACCATCCCCACGGTCAAGCACAGAGGTGGGTCAATGATGTGGGGCTGTTTTTCTGCGGCAGGAACTGGCAATCTTGATTGTGTACCTGGCATCATGGATTCCCAGAAATACCAGGTCATTTTGAAGAAGAACGTGATGCCTTCTGTTGACAAATTAAACCTTGGTGATCATTGGATCTTCCAGCAAGACAATGATCCCAAGCACACCTCCAAATCAACCAAAGCTTGGTTGGGGAAAAGGTGCTGGAGTGTCCTGGAGTGGCAGCACGGAAGCTGTCAAACATCACTGAGCTAGAGGCTTTTGCATGTGAAGAATGGCTTTTGCACTGCACATGCTCATGTGTTACAAGACTTACAATTTTCATTTGAACTTCAAAGTTAAGTCAACTTCTATTGTCAAAATAACCCAAATATGTATCAATAAATATTGTTTGTTATTTCACAAGTTTTTTTTTCATTTATTTTCATTATCTTTCATCAATATCACTATATTGTCTATTGAGGTGAGGGGGTTGAATATTTCGGATTGCAAGTGTAGGCTGCTAAAAAGAAACAAGGTTAGCTATTTCTTTTCTTACCTTGTTTAAGCTGGATGACAAGTCCAGATGAACCACTCAAACTCAGTTATTCCATTGTGGCTAACGCAAGACCTTACTGAGAACCTTACTGTGAACTTTTAACTGTTGGCAAGGCCCAGATGTCTGGGTGTATTTATAGTGCAGTACAGTGTCTTCGAGGCAGGCTCCAACCACACTGAACTCCTGAAGGTCCCTACACATTTACCCACTGACCTAAAGCATCCTGAACAGGGGAATGAAAACACAGGTTAATGCAGAATTGTTAAGATATGCATTACATAACACTGGTTTGATATGGTTAGTAGATTAGATTGAGAGATTACATCATCTTGCACCTACCTACCTTCCATCTCCAAAAATGTAGCGAACTAAATTATTTTTTAAACATGTTAGCACTATGCTAAGCTAATAGGCTGCTAAGCAAAGGCTAACTAAAAACAAAACAGTGATGTAATGTTAATTGTTTGACCAAAATAAGAGGGCTCATACAAAATGCATGTTATTTTATATTTAGTACTGACCTGAACAAGATATTTCACATAATGACATTTACATATAGTCCACAAGAAAAATTAATAGTTGATTTTATAAAAATTACCCTGTTCAAAAGTTTACATAAACTTGATCCTTAACTGTCTCCACATCTGTTTTTTTAGTAATAGTTGAATTTTGTTTGTCTTGAACTGTTTTCTGGAGCATCAGTGTGTTTGAACCTTCTGTAATAATTGCATATGAGTCCCTCAGTTGTTGTCAGTGTGAAAAGATGGATCTCAAAATTATACAGACATTGTTGGAAAGGGTTCAAATACACAAAAATGCTGAAAAACCAAAGAATTTGTGAGACCTAAAGGATTTTTCTGAAGAACAGCAGGCAGTTTAACTGTTCAGGACAAACACAGGACTCATGAACAACTATCACCAAAAAAAAAAAAAAAAATCAAAATAGCTGTGGATCATTCAGGTAACAAAGTATTAAGAATCAAGTGTATGTAAAGTTTTGAACGGGGTAATTTTTGTAAATGTCTTTTGTGTTAAAAATCCCATTCAGGTCAGTATTAAATAAAAATAACATGCATTTTGTACGATCCCTCTTATTTTGGTAAAATTAACAATATGCATTTTCCACAAGGTGTATGAAAACTTTTGACTTCAACTGTATTCTGGATTAAGGCTTTAAAATTTCTATCTAAACGTTCAATTTTTTTTTTTTTTTAAACCAAGACCACAAATTTGATAGATTTTATTTATCAATCCTGGTAGAAGCAACCTGGTGTCACAGTGTGCTAAATAAAAAAGGAAACGGATTACACATACAACACTTTTATTTTTGAATATTAAGACAATGAAGCATAAGCCAAGAGCACCAAGAGTGACAGGTACTGGTGAAAGAGGGGCAAGCGGAGCTGCAACCCTCTGCCCCCCAAAAACAGCAAACTGTAACCCAAAGTCAAACAAAATAATACAACAGAGCAACTTAGTAACAGCCTGGGAGTAGGGACCATTAACTGTACATAAGAGAGAATGAAGGAAAGATAAGAGAAAGGACATCAAGTGCGAGTAATTACATTGTACAGTACAAACCTTGGGCAGTGTATAAAAAAAAAAAAAAATAGTAATAATTGAAACACATAAGATGGTGAGAGACAGTGATAACCACGTCACTCCAGATAATCCACGGTGCATGTTTCAGCAAGTGGGGCTAGTCCCAAGGGTCCAATACAGAGGCAGGTCATGGGTGGTGCAAAAGTCATCTTTAGTCTAATCATTGTCAAGTGCTGTCATCATGCCACCCAGTCCTAAACCTCACCTTCAGCCCCTTTCTTTAAAACAAATGTGCATATTAGGGGTGGGCGGTACACCGGTGTCATAGTCATCACCGGTGTGAGATTGCGCCACGACATGGATTTTCTAATACCGTCAATACCGGTATATTTAAAACATTAAATTTTCTTCAAACGTTCAATTGTGGTCTGAATACCTGTCCTTATACTATATATCTTGTTGTAAATAAAAAAGTAAAACATATTCGTATCAGCTTTGCAGGTGGTAAAAGGGGAGTGGCCATTAAACGACTGGTGAAACATCGTGAAAGGTCGGGCCTGTAGCCTATACCAGGGGCGGAGTGGCAATCGGGACGACCGGGACTTTTCCCGGTCGGCCGGCAAAAGGATTTACACAGCGGATCACAAATTGAGCAGGCGCGAGGCGAACGCGACCGGCCTGTTAACTTTTACTTTCGATTTTGTAAAGGGAGCAGCACGTCTTATAATAGATATTTGTCAGTGAGTACAAGATTGCAACAAATCCTCCAGTCTATTTTTGTCATCTCTCTTTACTTTCGACCCGTGATCATTCAAATCTAAAGGTCATTGTACACTGAGTCCGATTTTCGTATGCGTTTTTTTTTTTTTTTAGTTTTCTCATATTCGCCATCCTTATCAAAATGCTTATTATGGATGTGAAAATGCAGAAAATCAAACACGATCCCAATTTTTTTATGACGGACGAAAGTTTCAGAGGCAGTGTGTAAACTCTATTAACATAACCTGTATTTTTTTTAACGTGCAAAAATGTCGGACGAAAATTTCGTACTCATGTGTGCAAAGACATTAACTCCAGCAGCTCTTGTTGGATGCAGGGTTGCCAAGTCTGCGTTTTTCCCCACAGAATTGGTCTACTTTTAAACTGTTGCCATGGGTTGATTTCCCCCAGTTATTTAAAGGTTGTAAATATTGCAGAAATTAAATTTCAATAAAAAATATTTTTTTGTTTTGTTGTACACTGTTAAGTAAGATCTTTAGGTTTTTTGCAAAATAAATATGTTGAGAATGCATAATACTCTCCCATGTCTCTTTTTGATAAGGATACCTACCATATACTTATTATATTATGAAAATATTAACTTTATTCACATACTAAATGGACAGGACAGGCTACTCCTCCGAAAATGTACCAAAAAAAGTAATACCGTGATATTATACCGGCACCGTTCAAAAGATGAAAAATACCGTGATATTAATTTTAGGTCATATCGCCCACCCCTAGTGCATATAGAGGTTTGCGATAACATAGTTACCATCGTGATGCTTGTGATTTATTGAATCTGAAACAGATTCAAATTCTAGTCAGACAGCCAATCAGTCATTTATTTCTGTCTAAACATTGTTGAACACAATCTCCCTATAGTTTGTGTACAGAAACATCAGATAACATTGAACAGAAAACCTGTTGGTAATGTGCAAGGCTCTGCACACAAAAAACGACTTTCTAACATTTTAACATTTTTTCTAAAAGAAATTCCAGCTACTCAGTGACAAGCGTATATCCTGTAAATGTAAGCCTTAGTATCACATCCGAGAATCATGACCTTTTGTCTTGCTGTGTGATAAAGTCTCTATCCATTCTGACCGATCACTTGAGTCAATCATACACCTGATGGTCTATAAATATTTCAGAATCACGTTTACCTGCATTGTTCTGGTGAACACTTTAAACTGAGCACTAACATATGGGGAATTAAAAGATTGTGTAGGCTAATTCTTCGTGATATTTTCAACTTTCTCGCAGCACACAACTACACACTTGTATAAAAACAAATAAAGCTAATGCATATGTTTTCGTTGCATTTTCTACAACAGGGAATTTTGCTTTAATTTGCGGCAACATGCAAATTAACTAGACTAGGGATCACTAAAGTTGGATTACTTGAGGAAAGGGTGAGAA
Source organism: Garra rufa (assembly GCF_049309525.1). Lineage (NCBI taxonomy): Eukaryota > Metazoa > Chordata > Actinopteri > Cypriniformes > Cyprinidae > Garra > Garra rufa. The sequence goes on from NC_133382.1 coordinate 23,339,702, forward strand.
TTTAAGAAAAGGCACTTCTGAAAGTTAACAAATCCATACAGTGAGCCAATTAGCACCTTTAGGGTCTAAAACTAGTCCTTGTTTAACTTTGAAAATGTTTATCTTGGAACATTTTAGTATTCATTTTATAAGGATGGTGTCTAAAAGCTATCGCGCATTGACAATTTTTCACCAAACTTAAACCTTTGGTCACATTAATCTGTAGTTTCTCTCACACATCTTTATGACACATTGCACCATATCCATTTTTGTCATGATGTGAACAGAATGATCCTAACCTGAAGGAGACCGTCTTCACATCAGTTTTCACATGGGTCACCATTAGAGCTAAGCCCAAGAACGTTATTGCATTTCTTTACAGTTACTAATATTAAAAATATTTCATTTTAAAATCTGTATCAATATATATATAGATAGAGATCTATTTTAATCCATTACGTCTTTAGTAAAACTAGGGAAAACTAAGGGGGGAGAGAAGAGGCACCAAGACCCCATCTCCACCCCCATCTGACTGAGCAAATGTTCCACCCCTGATGAAAATTGGTACACACAGATATAGGTAGGTACACGTCAAGTTTCATGAGTTAGTGCAGTGAGGAGTGTCTGGAGCGAAGCCAAGCATGACACTTTTACAGGTGAGCAGTAAGCAGGACAGCTGGCCCCTTCAGATGCCATGTCAACCTGAAACCTGCTTCACAACCTCCATCTAAGTCAAGGCTCTGTCTAAATTGCACTAATTTCACCCACACCTTACAGAAAGAGAGGAGGTGAGAGATCAAACCACACAGTGGTGAGTTGGCGTCGCCCCAAAGTTCCCTCCTTCGGGCCTTTGAATTCTTCCCGACATCCTTTCTTGTGCAAGGAAAAAGACTCAACGGGATAACGTGCAGGAAGACGACTTTAAATGCATCAGGATAGACTGTGGATTAGTGTTGCCTGGGAGGAGTGGATAAAACAAAACTTTACACGTCAGCAGAAGTCTCTTACGGTTGACAGGGAGGTCAGGGGCAGTGCAGCACACTCACACACATACACACAAAGCTGGTTATAGTCGTACTGTACCACACTGCTGTTTAGGTGTCGCGAGCCTGAGCTTAGCATTTGGCAGTTCTACCTGATCTCATCAATTGAAAACAAGTCAGAAAGATGTGGGAATCAATAATGATATCCCTAGCAGTACTCAAAATGCATCATACATCAGCACCAGGCCTATGAAGAGGATGTCTCACAGTGCCATTGGCACTCAGTGCAGGAACAGTCATTGGAAAGTATGTCTTTTCCAATTGGACCTCTGTTAGTATCATCCACTGTATGCACCATATGATGAACTAATAGCTTTAGATGTATGAAGGCACACTGCTTAAGTGATCTAGGTTTTTTTTGATGGGGCAAACAGCACGAGAAATGTAAATCTGTCTTTTCCTTTTTCCGGCATTCATCAAAAACACCTATGGCATTTGAAATCCCTCATTTTCAAGTGTGGATATGACTGATTATAAAGTGATCAAGAAGCTGGTCTTGGCCCAGGGGCCAATGATGTGATTATACTCTATTATTTAAATCGAGAACCTTCCTCCAAGTTGCTTTTGAAAAAGAATCTGATAAATGTATTACAGATCATCTATTATTAATATCAATCCCCAAACAAGCCAGCTTGATTCAACACAATGGCACTGATAAGGTCACCTCAAACTCTTAGGATGATGATACACGGGGCAACTTTGGAGAACATTGTTGTCAACGGGCAACCAGGTGAGACATGGGGCTAATGACCAATCTAAGAATTTGTTACTCATTCTCGATGGTAAAGTGCCCAAGCAACATTGCTCAAAAAAGTTGCTGCATGTACCATCAGCATTACTCTGTCCTCTCTAGAACAATGTGGGTTAGACGAAGTGAGCATAGAGTGTTTATTCCTATTTAGGAGGGTGTTTATGCCTAACAACAATGGTCCCAGTGTAGCAGGTTTATGTATTGCCTCTGCTGCACCCACTAACATAAGCACAGTTAAGTTAAAGTGCTCTCAATCAGCACCCAACTTCCAGGGCACTGATAGACCATTCAAAACAACACAAAAAAAGACGATACAGAATTAGTCACCCCCCCCTGTGCAATTAGTTGTAGGAATTAATGATTACAGAACATATCAACAGCAACAGAACGCAGAGTGTGAGTAACTATGTTTTTTGAAAACCAAGCGCTCTCACATCACACCGCGTCATGTTGTGCACCGTCATCCTTATCGCTTCCCGGAAGCGCAAGGAAACAGAACGTCACAGAGCCCTTCTCTCCACTGCAATGCATCCCTAAAAGCTGTCTGGACATAGTTTAAGGTCAATCTATCTTTCATGGATCCTCTGTCTCGTTCTCTATGAGCAGGGTGAAAGCCTTTCTATTTCCTGCTCTAGAATGCCTCCTCCTCTAACCACGGAATGAGTGCAGAATGTTACCATGGGAACCACTGACAGAGCACCATGAAAGCTAAGGATGATGAAAGAAGCTGGAGGAAGCAATCACCCTTCATTTCCCCTCCCCTCAGAATTTGTCTGCAATATTACTTTGAATAAACATTAACAATGCAATTGGAAATTGCGGGTAGGTACAGAGGTGAACGGTACAACACAAAGTGAAATGGCTATAAACCACATAGTCAAGCAGTGAATCTGTATCTGCAGATTCCCCTTAGGGAACTGAGGGAGAAGGGAAAATGAGACTAAGACCTCTGCTGCTTCATCCTTGTCCAGAAGCTGTAGTGAAATGTGCACACTGGAGAGCCACTGTATATGTAATTTCTTTGTTTGCTAGAGTGATAACAAAAAAAAATGATAGAAGCTTATATATTGTATTCGGTTTCAGGTCCCTCCTTTCATATCTCCAACCCCTTGCCCCCTACAAACCAAAGAAAAAATGTAATTCCTCCACCTCTGCAAAGTGCTGAATAGACTGCTCCTGTTGGAGAGCTGAGAAGTATCTGCCCTGCCTCACTTGGCCTTGACTGGCTCCCTCTCAAGCCAGCGTACGCGCACCCTCTGCTTATAGTGATACTCCCTGAGGTAGTCCTGCAGAGCAGGGGGCAGTGGCAGTGCCCCGATGCCATCGTAGGTGATCCCATTGCAAATGGCTGATCGAGCAAGGCTTTGCAGGCCAAATGGGAAGGTCCGGTGCAGAGGCACGGTGAGCAACGGCTCAAAGAACATGCAAGCACTAGGATCCTTGTAGTGTTCCAAGAGTGCCGTGACGGTGGCCGCATGGAACACGCAAGGGTCATGAGCATCGAAGCTGAAGTTGTGATTCCACTGCTCAATGCGTGCATGCAGCGAACGGCCATAGCGGCGGAAGCTAACGGAGAACAGGTAGTCTTCTTGCGCAGAGTCCCGGAGCAGAAAGGTACCCTCAGGCCGACCATCCAGCAGTGCTTCAGCTTCATAACGGTCCATCACACCCCAGTAGCAGGGAAGTGCTGTGATCTGTAGCAGATCTGGAACCAAGCAGTGGATGTAGTCAATCTGAGTGTGTACTTTCCAAGGACCCGATTGCTTGCTGCTTAGGAGGCCTTCTGCCGAAGCATGTCGCTGCTTGGGCCTGCGAGCTTGCAAGCAAAGAGTGGTGGAATCATCGTCCTCAGAATCACAGTTTGCTGCTGTGGCCCCCCGGGTATCGCCTACAGCTTCACCCATTCCAGGAGCCAACTTAGGTCCTAGCTTATAAAGGGAAGCCAGGGGGGCTGTGATGGCCTCCACTGTGTGGATTTGGGCATCTGGAGGTGGGTCCACACCTTCCTCGATGCTGAGTCGTCTTCTTTCTCGCAAGCGCTCCTCCTCATCTTCCGGCGAAGCACAGGTAGCACCACAAGCATCTGAGGATGAATCTACTGGTGTCACTGTGACTGGTGCGGTGTGCTGTTTAATGAGGTGCCATTTTCGGGCAAGGTCTGATCCTGGTGCGAAAGGGCACGTCTCCAGCATCAACTCTGTGATTTGTATCTTACGTTTGGGTGGTGGAAGGTGACTGTTCCGAGAGGATGAGCGCAGCGGGAGGCACAGGCCCACTGTATCATGAATCTGCTGCCGGATTGAGCGAGCTGCCCCTGACTCCAGTTCCTCACGGCTGCTGCCAGTCCCATGTCTGCGCCGAGACCGGCCTGGTCGCTGATCTGTGCTCTCCAGAGAACTCTGAGCCTTAGTGGAACATGAGTGCCTCTTCTTTCCACTCCAAGGTGCATGACGTGAATAAGAGTCTCTGCGGGCTCCTAGGGGAGCACGAGCATCTTCTGTATCCTGCTCGACTGTGATCTCTAGTATCTGGGGAACATCCACTACACAGTTATGGCCCTGTCGTGTCACACTCCCACCAGTCCTCCATGCCACTAGAGGGAGTGCCGCCACACTGCTAGAGGGACTTGCAGCCTCCAGTGTGCTGTCTTCCTGGGCCTTGTCCACACTCTGGCATACTGTGTCTGTTTGCGGTTGAAGCTGTGGTGACGTTTCAATGCGAGAACCCCCATCTGTGTGGAGCAGAGATTGACATCCCTTCTTCAGGTTGCTCCACACCTTGCCAACCTTCTCCATGAGGTGGGGGCACCTGGATCTGGAACAAAAAGTCAGACTTACATTAGTACAAAGTGGTCCAATGTGACTACTTTGCCTTTGTAGATGATGTCGTTCTATCCAGATGTTACCAGATGTAAACTAAGTTCTCACCTTAGTTTTTTTTTTTTACCTTTTTTGGTTTGGATTCAGTAAACATTAAATTTTTCATTAATAATTAAGTAATTCATTTTGTCCAATTTACAAACATAATTTGCCAACAAAATTAGCATTAATTGGCAATTATATGCAAAAGACACAAATGTGTAATAGACAACATTTTTAAGACAAGTTTTCCAACAAACGAAAGTGGTGTTCCAGCAGATGACGTAGGACATAGGCAGAGTGTAAATTCTGGTGCAAATATGCTAATCTTTGTAGTTAGTTTTGTTTACAGTAAAGGAAAAACCAGTCTCCTCTTGGCTTTGTGACCGGTGTTTTGTTTTGCTCTCTCCTCTGTGCTTCTGCGTCCATCACTTCTCACTGGAGCTCATGCTACGTCATCCGCTGGAACACCACTATCTTGTAAACACATGTACGAAAGTTAGCAGAATGATGTATGGATGCACTTTTTTGGACTTCAAAATCTCCCCCCATTAACTGACATTATAAAGCTTGGAAGAGAACATTTTTTTTAGTATAACTCTGATTGTATTCATCTGCAAGAAGAAAGTCATATACACCTAAGATGACTTAAAGGTGAGTAACTCATGCATGAGCCCCTCATTGCAGAACACAAGATTCAGGGGGCAAGGTTAAATCCAGATCCAGGGTATGGAGATGGGTAGGTTTATGGATCAGGATCTGGATCCAGTCTCTCCCCCTGGATCTTGTGTTGGACCATCTCAACTCATGGGGTAATTTTAATTTTTGGGTGTTTTGGGGGGGCTCTATCAACATGAAATGACAATGACTCAATAAGAGATGCAATCACACAAGGCCACAGGAGGCACATGGTAATTCCAGGTGTATACGGCAATCTTTCTTGACTGGCCACTTAGGATCAGATCACCCAAGACGAATGTTAATACCAGGTGTAAACAGGGCCTAAGTGATTAAAGTGTTGCCAGGCAGACTCACTGAGACTCAAGGCCAGCGCTAAAAATGAACTCATGGAACTGCTCCCAGTCAACATGCTGCCGTGGGCTGAGTTACAATGCCGGTCTGGGCCTGTCTTTTTCTGACCCGCCACAGCAGAGCACTCAGCAGCTAATGAACGGAGAGATTTTGCATGAGCTCTGTAAATCCCATCTTCCATAATCATTGTGTAAAAGAACTTCTGATTTTGATAATTTTGAAAAAGCTCACGCACTCTTCCTAAACGCAAGCATGAATTTGTGTTTGGACTAATTAACTGTTCACTGGCAATAAATGCAAAAGCAACACCATGATAGACCAGACCAAAAAGTCAAAACAGGCTTTATGTGAGTCAGCAAAAAATAGAGCAGTGATCGCCTCCAGGTGAAGCATGAGCTCAAGGACTGCATGTGCTCAGAAAAACTAGCTTCTTTATTGAGCACACGCACTCTGGCTAACCCATCCTTTCACAGGATGAACTTTCCACCTATGAACACATAAAACAAGCTGTATAAGCAAAGTGAGATTCAAAAATTAAAAATAAATAAATAGTATTAAAACCAGTAACATAATATTAAAAACAAAACAGCCCACCAAAATATAACTATCAAAGCATGTCACTGCATTAATTTGCAATCAAAAACCAGGACTTTAAATTATTTAATGTGAAATATGTCACAACAAGAGAAGCCTGAACGAGAGAGAAAAACTGCCATAAATAATTAATGATAGTTCATCAAGTCTCCTGATAAAAAGTACAACAGAATGTAGGTCATGTGGGAGAAAGAGCTACAGTGCATTATTCACCTTCTCTCAGATACTGGAGAGGAAAATGGTTGTCATGTTTTTAGAGGCTGCAGGGCGTCAGGTGTAAATGCACTACAAATTTCAGCTGGACCGACTTATGATTTGTTTGGTATCAGCATATATTCCAATATTAATTGGGGTGGGAAGTGCAGACAAAACATGGCTGTGCAAAATTTAGAACTTATTATTTTTGTTTTCTTTGCGCACAAAGTATTCTTGTAGCTTCATAAAATTAAGGTTGAACCACAGATGTCACATGGGCTTTTTTTTCATGTGAGGGTCAGAAAGCTCTTAGATTTCATCAAAAAATATCTTGATTTGTGTTGTGAAGATGAACAAAGGTCTTACAGATTTGGAACAACATTAGGGTAAGTAACTAATGACAGAATTAAAATTTTTGGATGAACTATCCCCTTAATATCAATGGATTCATCTTTTGTGCTAGTGGTCATCAGATTAGTTAATTGGATGAGTTACAAGCTATATTTAAAAAAAAGGAAAGCAAGTCATAATGCCCTGTACTTTTAAACCCTCACCTTCATTCATGTTTCCAAATATTGGACATGGTGACATTTTGGCAGAACCTGCTGCTTTAATGCCAGTATGGCAAATTATTGCACATACAGCAAAAGCCTATTAGCTAAACTCTGAGCATCTTGTCTTTTCTGCCCCTCTGTCCTCTTGTTACCCTGTCTTTGTCCCTTTCTGAGAGCATAAAGGATACCCATAAATCAAAGTTCAGATGTGGCAGTGCAGCTATGGCGACAATGTGCATAGAGGCCAACAAGCCTGACCTTTCCCCCAAACTCAGAAACCTTGCTCAACTTCCAGAATGAACTTGCACTACATAACATTTGTAAAATTTTGGTGCAGGGTGGTCAGAAGAGTTCATGAAAAGAGGTTGCAGAGTTCATTAAGTTGAATTCTGTGAAACTGTGTGCTAAATATGAAGTCAAGGGTCATTTGTTTTTTTTTTGCCTAGATTCTCAATCAAAACATTGCATACATATTGAAACAAGACTATTGCGCAAAAAGTGTTGCGTGACCAACGTTAGCACTACTGAAATGACTAGAACTGTGGTAATTGATATTATATAACCTTGCATTGGCAAACGTGGTTGGGAGGCACAGCAGAGTGAATGTACATGAACTTCCTAGTGCACTCTGGTCTCAAGACCAAGTTTATTACCTCAAGTCAACCACTTCCCAATGTTTGAGATCTTCAATATACTGTCTTTTGAAACCAAATGGGCAAAAGACCAGTGTACACAACTAGAGTACACCCCTCAACCATGCTCATACCTGAGGGGTTTTGATGACAAGGAATGATAAATATGTGTTAAAAGGAAGTGTATTATGTTCTATGCAACCTATAACACCTACATGACGTAATCTGGCTGTTTTGCTGAATGTTTCCATCCATAATGTTTTCTTTAACTCTGCACGTGACACAGGGGAGGCTCGTGTTTGGCTGTGGGGCTCCCTTGTGTGGCTAAGAGACAGAACCGCACCCCGAGAGCAAACAAATAAAACTATTTTAAAATATTTGGCTCAAAAATGGGTTGAGACAGAATATTGGCAAAGTCAGTGCCCCTTCCTCAACTAAGGGGAAATCATACCAAAACAGACACTACAAATTACCCAAGAATTTGCCATTCAAGACATTCAATTTGAATCAATAGAACTACATAAGTATGTATAGTTATACTACAGTATATTATACAATATATTCTGCTTACGTATATAGTTATATTACAATATATTATATAGTCCTGATAACAACATCAGGACTGAGATAAAGACAGAGAGCAAAAGTTCAGAAGAAATACCCAGGAGATAAAGGAGAGTCTACAGAGTGTCTATTTTCATTTAAAGGAACACTCCACTTTTTTTTGGAAATAGGCTCATTCTCCAACTCCCCCCGAGTTAATAAGTTGATTTTTACCGTTTTGAAATCCATTCAGCCGTTCTCCTGTTCTGGCGATATCACTTTTAGCATAGCTTAGCATAGATAATTGAATCCTATTAGACCAATAGCATCACGTTCAAAAATGACCAACGAGTTTCGATATTTGTCCTATTTAAAACTTGACTCTTCTGTAGTTATATCGTGTACTAAGACCAGTGGAAATGCAAAGCTGCGAGTTTCTAGGCTGATAAGATTAGGAACTACACTCCCAATCCGGTGTAATAGTCAAGGAAGTTTGCTGCCGTAATATGGCTGAAGCAGGAGCAGTAATACCACGCAGCACATGTGCAAATGCTAAACTAGCTGGGAACTCATTTCTGATAATACTCTGCCTGCTTCGGCCATATTACGGCAGCAAACTTCCTTGACTATTACGCCGGAATGGGAGTGTAGTTCCTAATCTTATCAGCCTAGAAACTCGCAGCTTTGCATTTCCACCGGTCTTAGTACACGATATAACTACAGAAGAGTCAAGTTTTAAATAGGACAAATATCGAAACTCGTTGGTCATTTTTGAACGCGATGCTATTGGTCTAATAGGATTCAATGATCTATGCTAAGCTATGCTAAAAGTGATATCGCCAGAACAGGAGAACGGCTGAATGGATTTCAAAACGGTAAAAATCAACTTATTAACTCGGGGGGAGTTGGAGACTGAGTCTATTTCCAAAAAAGTGGAGTGTTCCTTTAAATACAATTGTTTTCATTAATTATTGGATTAAGTTTGAAATTTTCAAAATGTCTCACTTGGTTTGTACACCTTTTACTTTAATGAGTACTCAAGCTGGATGAACTCATGAAGTCTGTGTCAAACCTGATGATCATGTTCCCCAGCATGATTTGAGAATGATCCAAAGAGCATCTTGTGCTTCAGTGGAAGAACATCTGACTGTCTGTACAAAGGAGTTCACATGGTCAGTGTAACAAATTTAATTACTTGATTAGCACCCAGGAAATCTAAAAATTGTAAATATTTCACTTAATATGAAAACATTTTCAGTCCTGAAACTTTTGAAGTTCGTAACATTTTCATTAACCATTAATTTCTATCTTTATATGTAAAATATCTTATGTATAGTACTTATAATATTTTAGAAAGTGTAGTTATAGTGTTATATATTGTAACATTCTTCATAAAAGTATTTAATTAAATACAGATATATACTTGTATATTGTACATTACTACGAAAATAAATTCTACAAATGAAAATACGGGAAAAAAGTAACAAACGATTCCACTCATTCTATAGACAATAAACTAATGGTAGCATAGATTTGAATAACAATGCATCTTAACTATTACATAATAATCAGCAAACACTTAAGCCAGAACCACTTTTAGTTGCTTATCTTGCCAGCATTTAGATTTAGTAAATTACTCACCTCCTGTTGTTCCAAACTTGTAAGACCTTTGTTCATCTTCAGAACACAAATTAAGATATTTTTGATGAAATCTTAGAGCTTTCTGACCCTGCATAGACAGCAACGCAACTACCACGTTCAAGATCAGTGGTTCAACCTTAATTTTCTAAAGCTACGAGAATACTTTTTGTACGCAAAGAAAACAAAAATTACTGCTTTAATCAACAGTTTTCGTATCTACATGTCGGCGTGATGGCCTAGTGGGGAGTGCGCTGACATATTACGCTGTTGCATTACTGGCGTCCTGAGTTCAAATCCCGATCTTTCCTAATCCTGTCCCCTTCTCTCTCCCACTTAGCTTCTTGACTGCTCTAAATAAATATTTCGCCCAAATAACACTTTCTTTGACGCACATTTACAAGAGTACCACAATGCATGCTGCGGCAATCAGAGGAATGCGCCGTGACTGGAATGGAAGAGAAGAAATTGTTGAATAAAGTCACTATTTTTGTTTTCTTTATGCACAAAAAGTATTCTTGTAGCTTCAATAAATTACAGTTGTGTACCACTGATGTCACATGGACCATTTTAACAATGTCTTTACTACCTTTCTGGGCCTTGAATGTTTCAGTTGCGTCAGGAAGCTCTCGGATTTCATCAAAAATATCTTAATTTGTGTAAAGATGAACAAAGGTCTTACGGGTTTGGAAACGCATGAGGGTGAGTAATTAATGACAGAATTTTCATTTTGGGAGAACTATCCCTTTAAGCCTATTTAGCAATTACTGCAGAAATGCAGTGCAATGAGATGAATTTAAATGGTATGTGCAGAAATACTAAGAAATGCTTTTTCAAATCTTAAATCTACCCCATCAATTTTACTTTTCCAATGGCAGTTAGAAAATTACCCCTTTAAACCTTCATTACTTTGCAGCTTACAGGACACTCCACAACTTAAGTTTCTGCTTCAACCAGGTAGAACATATTAATGGATTAGTAGATCTGTTCTTGTGTTCCCCTTGTTCTGCATTGACTACATGCAACAGGACTGTCAGGATGAACCCTGGCACCAGATCACAAAACACTAGCCCGTTAAATACTATGCTATTCTCTGCTCAGCTAGAGTTTCTGCTACCAAGAACGCTAACAAGCCTTGCCCAGAGCTGCAGCTTCCTGGTAACGTGTGCCCAGCCCCCTCTGTCCTCCCAGGTCTCACCCCCCTTCACCTGATACTGCAGCCAAATTCTACACCAGACATCTCTAGCACCCAAGCGCCAGAAGAGGAAGCAGTCCGGAGCAGTCCGCCTCGTTCTCATGCTGGACAGACGCTCACAAATCTTCAGTCATTTGAAACAAACATCCAGACCAAATTCAATTTCTGTTCACAGATCTTGCCTGTATGCTGTACGTGCCTGAGCTCTTTTGATAAAAGTCTGAGCGCCACATGAGATTGAGAAAGAGCCCCTATCAACCGCATACACCTTCAGTAACTGCAGAAACTGCCCTACTCTGACGATAAGAAACTCAATTAAATGAAAAACATCTGTATTATGTGAAGTAAAATATGAGTACACTAAGTGGTAGAGTCATACTGATAGTTGATGATAACATCCATGCCCTGGATAGCAGACAGACAGGGTGGGTTGTACTTCCTTGCACAACAGATAAGACAGAGCCACAGCCAGCTCTATGAAGAAATTGGAAACTCTACACTAGTCCTTTTAAATGACAAGCTTAGAGCCATAATATATATAATATATGACAACACAATTATGATCCACTTAATAATTTAAAACAAAGGGATAAGTCACCCAAATTTTCAGCCAAAAATGAAAATTCTGTAATTACTCACTCACCATCATGTCATTCTAACCCCTTAAGACCTTCGTTCATCTTTAACACAAATTAAGATATTTTTATGAAAACCGAGAGCTTTGTGACTCTGCATAGACAGCAATGCAACTGACATGTTCAAGGCCCAGAAAGGTAGTAAGGACATAGTTAAAATAGTCCATGGTCATCAGTGGTTCAAACCTTTTTTTTTCATTTAATGAAGCTATGAGAAGTGAACACACATTAAAGGATGCCACATAAGAAAAGAAATTGTTAAATAAAGTTGTTATTTTTGTTTTCTTTGTGCACAAAAACTATTCTCGCAGCTTCTTAAAATTATGGTTGAACCACTGATGTCACATGGACTATTTTATCGAAGTCCTTACTACCTTTCTGGGCCTTGAACATGATAGCTGCATTGCTGTCCATGCAGCAAGCTCTCGGAATTCCATCAAAAATATTTTAATTTATGTTCCGAAGAGGAGCGAAGGTCTTACGGCTTGAAACGACAAGAGGGTGAGTAATTAATGACAGATTTTCATTTTTGGGTGAACTACCCCTCAACAGCATTATGTTTAAAAGTTTTGGGTCCAATTTTTTTAACATTAACACTTTTGATCACTTGAACGCATCTCTGCTAAATAAAACTTACAATACAGACATTCATAATGTCACAATATATTTGTATTTCAATTAAATGCTGTTATTTTGAGACAAAGCAGCATATTACAATGATTCCTGAAGACCAGAGTAATGGCTTTTGAAAATTCAACTTTGCCTTCAAAGATATACATTAGGAATTAGAAAAACATCAAATATTTTAATGTTTATGTTTTTACTGCATTTCTGATCAAATACATGCAGTCTAGGTGAGCATAAGAGACATTCAAATATAAAAAAAATATTACAGAACCCAAACTTTTGAACAGAACACTCTTAAAAATAAAGGTTCTTTGAAGAACCTTTAACATTCATGGAATCTTTCCATTCTTTAAAGAGGAAGAAGTTTCTTTAGATTAATAAAAGTGTTTTTCACACTAAGAAAATATGGTTGTTTTAAGAACTGTTCAGTAAATGGTTCTTCTACGGCATTGCACTGCAACAAATCCCCTTTCGGAACCTTTATTTTTAAGCATGTAGTGTATATTTTAAGACAGATGTAACCTCATAATCTCTTTAATAAAATAAATCTATAAAACAACAGTAAACTGTAAATAAATCTATTAAATTTATATTTATACATTATCTGAAAGTTGAATAAAGAAATGATGATAGGACAATGTTTGGCTGAGATCCAACTTTTTGAAAATCAGGAATGTGAGGGTGCAAAAAATCTAAATATTGAGAAAATCACCTTTAAAGTCCAAATGAATTTCTTAGCAATGCATATTACTAATCAAAAATTAAGTTTTGATATATTTACGGTAGGAAATGTACAAAATATCTTAAT